>NC_139469.1:29560000-29955000 GCF_057233095.1 Heloderma suspectum
ATAGCCAAAGCTCTCTGGGCAGTTCACAACAATTAAATCAATTAAAACCATAAAATACCCAGTATAAATCCAGTATAAGCATTTAAAAGTTTAAATCTACAGTATCGAAATATAAACAGTAACCAAATAGAGCCTGGCTGCAGAGCAAAGATTTAAAATGCAATTCTAGATTGAAACAAGAAACTGAAAAAACTAAAATGCCTAGGGAAAAGGAAAAAAAAGGGGGGGGGAGGTCTTAACCTGGCACTGAAAAGAGCACAGTGTAGGCACCAGGTAAGCTTCTTTGGGAAGTTCATTCCATTCCACGATCAGGGTGCCACAGCAGAAAAAAGGCCTCTTCATAATAGCCACCTATCTGACATCCTTTGGTGGAGGCTCCTGGAGAAGGAACACTGAAGTTGATCTTAGGATCCAGGCGGGTGTATATGAGAGGAGATGATCCTCCAGGTATCCTGGCCCCAGGCACTTTAGGGCTTTGAGACCCTGATGCTGGGAAGGATTGAAGGCAAAAGGAGAAGGGGACAGCAGAGGATGAGATGGCTAGATAGCATGACCGATGCAATGAATATGGACTTGAGCACGCTCCGGGAGAGAGCGGAGGACAGGAAGGCCTGGCGTGCTATGGTCCATGGGGGCACGAAGAGTCGGACATGACTTAACGACTGAACAACAACAACAACAACAACAACCAGCACTTTGAATTGGGCCCAGAAATGGACTGGCAGCCAGTACTAATGGAAAAGGCTGGCACAATATGGCCATGTCGGCCAATATTTGTTAACAATCTCGCTGCCCTATTTTGGACCAGCTGAAGTTTCCGGACCATTTTCAAAGGCAGCCCCACAATTGCAGTAATCCAGATAAGAGGTTATCTGAGCATGGATAACTGTAGGTAGGCTATCTCTGTCCAAATAAGATCATTGTTGGTATATCAGCTTAAGGTGATAAAAGGTTCTCCATGCCAACAAGTCCGCCTATGACTCTAGTGACAATGCTGGATCCAAGAGCATCCCCAAACTGTGAAACTGATCCTTTAGGGGGAGAGCACTCCCCCAACAAGTTGAACACCAGGCAGACAAGCCATGCACTAACGGTACCTCTGTCTTTTCTGGACCGAGTCTCAGTTTATTGGCCCTCATCCAGTCCATTACCACACCCAGGCACTGGTTCAGAAGGCCCACAGCCTCACTTGGGTTTGACAAAAAGGAGAAATAGAGATGGATGTCATCTGCATATTGGTGACACCTCAGTCCATATGTCCTGATAACCTCCCAGCAGTTTCATGTAGATGTTAAACAGCATGGGGAATAAAATAGAGCCCTGTGGCACCCCATGGACTAACTGCCAAGGAACAGATCAATAAAAGCATAGCACCACTTTTTGTAATCAGCTATCCAAATAGGAGCAGAACCACTGCAGTGCAGTTCCTCCATTTCCAAACCCAGATAGTCTATCCAGAAGGATACCATGATAGATAGTATCGAAAGCGGCTGAGAGGTCCAAGAGAATCAACAGGGTTGAACGCCTTCTGTACGTCTCCCAGCAAGGGTGGCCAAGGCAGTTTCCATTCCAAAACCAGGCCTGAAGCCCAACTGAAATGGTTCTAGATAATCTGTTTCATTCAAGAGTGCCTGGAGTTGGCCAGCAAGCACCTACTCAAGCACTTTTCCCTGGAAAGGGACATTTAGGAACTGGCCTATAGTTGTTAACATCTTTTGGGTCCAAGTTAGGCTTTTTCAGGAGTCACCTAATAACTGCCTCCTTTAAAGTGGCCAGGACCACTCCACTCTCAAGGAGGAGTTGATAACCTCCTGGATTCAGCCAGACATCCCTTCTCTATTAGATGGAATAAGCCATGATGGGTAAGGGTCAAGCACACAGGTGGTTGACCAGACTTTGCCAAGCACCTTGTCCACATTCTCAGGCCTCAACAATTGAAATTCCCTCTCAGAGGGAGAGGGTGCTTAGGAGCAATTATGTCAACTGCCCTAGTCATCTCTGCATTTCATAGATTAACCAGAGCTTCAACAGGACTGCCAGCCGTACCATCTGGAAAATTCTCCAGAGCCCTCTGAAATCTATCAGAATCCATTAGCCTCTGAGAGCAGACTATTTTAATGGGTCCCCCTTCCTTGCAGAGTTCCCCTATTAGACTTCCCTCAGTTCTACTTTGAAAATGCCAGATCAGTTCATAATAACATCTCCCTCATCCATGATTAAATATCAGAGAGCTTCAGCTATTGGGTGGTGTAGAAATGAGATAGATAGATAGATAGATAGATAGATAGATAGATAGATAGATAGATGATAGATAGATAGATAGATAGATAGATAGATAGATAGATAGGATGAGGCAGCAAATTTGCCATGTAAAACCAGGCTCTGGGAAGATGAGCAAGGGGGAGTTAGTCTCTCCAAATTGTGACCACCAGGAGACTTGGTTAACCATCAGGGAAGAGTTGAGGGTCAGACAAGCTTTGCTGTGCTCTACAGGAATTCTATCTCTATTTCCAGGCTCCCTGTCCATCTGCCTATGAGTCTCAGGTGTTCCCATCCTGGGTTGGGCCAGTAAGACAGACTGGAGATTTTTCTGATGTACTGCCCATCCCGCTGCCCAGCCATCTCCCTTCCTGAGCTGACAGAGGTAGTCTTGAATGTGGTGTTTAGGACCCCCATGCTGTTGGTTCTGGGGGATGTCAACATTCAGACTGAGGCTGCTTTGTTGGAGGTCCTCCAACCCTACCTGGAGATACTACTCTTTGCTGTCACCATCTGCTCCCCCCCCCCTTTGGCTGAGGGAAAGAGCAAGCAGTGGGTCAACTCTGGTCGCTGTTGAGGATTTGACCCAACCTAGATGGAGTGCGAAGGGAGGAGGAGGACCAATGATGGTGATTTTGGCTGAGGTGATTCAGACCACTGAGGTCCCCCAGACAGACCCCTAGAGGACAGATTAAAGAATGGAGAGTTATCTCACACACACACACACACACACACACCTATCTGTCTATCTATCTATGTATGGGGGGTTATCATATATACCAGATAGATAGATAGATAGATAGATAAATAGGTATTCCATATATACTGTGTATGTGCGTGCGTGCATGCTTGAGTGCATGTATATATATATATATATATATATATATGACAGAGATAGAGAGATATAATTTTAAACATTTATATCCTGCTCTATATCATTAAGATCTCAGGGCGGCGTACAGATAAAATCAATTTCATAGGAGCATAGAAGAGTAGGGTGGGAAGGGGCCTACAAGACCATTGAGTCCAACCCCTGGGCCCTGCTCCATGCAGAATCCAGAGCATCCCCAACAGATGGCTGTCCAGCCTAGGGGTGTATGGATTCCCCACCGTGTGTTCTAGTGGAGAATCCGTGGGGGGGAGGCAATCTGTTCTTCCCCCCTGGAATCCTCCAGAGCGGCTCCACTCCGCTCAGATTCCGGGGGGGGGGGGGGAACTGGCTTCAGGGCACTTACCTTCCCTCCTGCCAGCCAGAGCTCTTTGCCTCCTCCCTGTCCCTGCCGATAGCCTTTTAAAAAATGGCAATCGGGTCGGGAGGATGTGCCCATAGACTTATATGCAAATAGAGTCATGAATCTTGCATATAAGTCTATGTGTCCATAGACCTATACGCAAGATTCACCACTCTATTTTGCATATAATCTATGGGCACATCCTGCTGATCGCATGTGCTCATAGACTTAATAAGCAAAATAGAGTGGTGAATCTTGCGTATAAGACTATGGACACCTAGACGTATATGCAAGATTCATGACTCTATTTGCGTATAAGTCTATGGGCACATCCTCCCAATCACCATTTTTTAAAAAGACTTTTTTTAAAAGACAATTGGCAGGGACAGGGAGGAGGCGAACTGCTCTGGCTGGAAGAAGCAGCCAAGTGCCGTTCCGCCTCCAGTCCTCCTGGAGCGGAGGTAAGTGGTCCCGATCTGCTGCGGATTCCTGAGGCTGGATTCCAGAGAATCCGGCCTCATTTGAATCTGCAGCGGATTTCTCTGATATCCCTAGTCCAGCCTCATCTTGAATGCCTCCAGGGTGGGAGAGCCCACCACCTCCCTAGATAATTGATTCCATTGTCGTATTTAAACAATATAAAACAATAAATAATTTAAACACCGGAAACATATTAAACAATTAAACAAGCTAATACCAATTAAAATCTAAAACAATAAAACAGGTAAAACAGTGTGCTACTTTAGGGGCTGCATTTAGCCCTCAAAGGCTTTGGTGAAAAGCCATGTTTTTACTTGGCACCGAAATGAAACCAATGTCTGTGCCAATCGGGCCTCCAAGGCGAGGATATTCCACAACTGGGGTGCCACAGCAGAGAAGGCCCTTTCCCATGCCCCACCATTCTGCATGCCTCACACTAGGAGGGCCCCTCCAACAGATCTCAGTCCCCTCATATGAATGAAAGGTAGATAGATTAACAGAGAATACACACACACACACACACACACACACACACATATGGATTGCTTCCTGTGTGCCTAGGATTGCTTCCTGTGTGCCTAGAAGAGGGCCCCACCACACACCAGAAAAATGAGAAAGGTGGAGGCCAGGAGGTGCAGGGAGGTTTGATTACAAATTGGTTGTCAGATTTCCTGAGGTGGTTTGAATATCCGTGTTCTTCCCCAAGGGAAATTGCTCAACATTCATCAGTAATAAAGCATTGGCTGAAACCAGCACTCTCGGTCTGATTCAGTCTCTAGCAAAGCTGCCGGCAAACAGATTACCTTGCTCTACCTCAAAAATGGTATAACGTATTCATTTAAAAGGGTGCTCGCTCTCCAGCTTCGACTCACTGTAATGCGTTAATAAATCTTCATGCCCCTACTTTGCCTGTGCACCTACTCGATGAAATCAGCTTTAAATTTTCTAGTGAGACTTGTGCTGATCGCTCTAAAAATTCCGCAGCAATACATATGCTTTGAAAGGATGACAGGTTTCTGTTTATTAGTTTGTTTTCCATTTGTTCAGGCAAAGATGCAGGCAGAGCCTCATGGCCTGTCACAACATGCAGTCCCTATTTGCATTGGACTAGGACAGTCCCTATATTTAGGTATCTGTCCCCAGGGCCAGCCCTACCATTAGGCAAAGTGAGGCAGCTGCCTTACACAGCAGATGCTGATGGATGGTGAGTGGCACTGAAGTGCTGGGGGACAGAGCTGTGTGTGCCATGTGGCCCACTCTGCACAACCGAAACTAGTCTGCTACCCTCGGGTGCAGTAGATGACACAACAGAGGCTGAGGTTATTGAAAAGGTGAGAGCTTATTATCAGCCAACGATGGTTTTCTAATATCTCCTTCTAGAAAAGAATATTCTCTTTGATTTCCATAAATGAAGTAAATTGGAAAATACACACATGTAGCTAGGCGTGGACGAACCCATCTCCATCTGTGGTGCAGGGGAGCTCGATGAGCTGCCCCCTCCCCTGGTCACATGGCCCAGACCCACTCAGTGAGCCCCCCTGCTCTCTCTGCCCATCAAGCCACCCCCCTCTGTGCCGAGGACTCCCTCAGTCAACCCTTGTGCTTCATGTGCACAAGAGCTGACTGCCAGAGTCCTCAGCATGGCGCACTCCCCAGTGAGGAGGAGGCCAGGGTGAGAGCACTGGCATGCTGGTGAGTCCCTTCCTGCCCATGCTGGATGTCAAAGGCTTCCTTGTCAGCTGGCAGAGGCAGGACAGGTCCTAGCGCCGCCATCCCCTAGCGCTCTCGCCCCAGCTTCCTCGGGAGAAGGTCAGGGTGAGAGCACTGGGGTGCCGCTGAGGCCCTTCCTACCCATGCCAGTTGTCAAGGGCTTCCTTGACAACTGGGGGGGGCAGGGTGAGTCCTCCTCAGTGGCGCTTCCGGCCACTCACCAAGCTCTGGGGCTGTCAACGACCTGGTCCATCAGCGCCCCACGGCTCAGCAAGTGGGGTCAAGGAGGCTGGACGGGGGGGGGTCCATCTGACTTCACCCCCTCTTTGGACTCCCACACCATCCCTAAATTAGGATACTACAGACTTGTGCCCACACCAGCATGCAATTGGGTGTGTGTAGGGATGTCTGGATTTTGTGAAATCCATGCCATGTGTTTTTCATGGATTGCGCAGTGTTGTTTGTTCTGGTGTCCATTCACAGATGGGTTGGAATGTGGTTGTTGATGTTGTTGTTGTTGATTATGCAGAAAAATATGCAAATAATTCCTTAAGAGAGTTCGCAACAATTTACGTAATTGATGTTAGTATGTAACATTTAGCATATTGTCCCCCATTCCATTCAACTGTTAACTGCATATATTTCAGCAGAAATTGCGTATTTTCCAATGAATAACTTTGTGTACATTTCGGGAAAATTATCTGTCTGTCTGTCTGTCTGTCTGTCTGTCTATCTATCTATCTATCTATCTATCCACACATGAAAAGAGATTGGTCCACAGTCGATTCTGCAGGTCGGATTCTTAGAAACCTGAGCTCATTTTAGTCCATCTCAATTTTTTCCGGCATCTCTATTTCCATCTGTTTAATGTTGAAGGGCGTGGTGTCTGTCATCCCTATTTCTATCAATCATCTATCTATCTATCTATCTATCTATCTATCTATCTATCTATCTATCTATCTAATTTATCATCTATCTCTCTCAGCAAAAAAATATTTGTGTGCTTCTACTACGGATGGGTGAATCTGTCAATTCAAGATTGTCTCAGTTTCTAATTTTTCCAATTTTAAATTTGTTTCATCCCATTTCCACATCAGTTTGTGAATTCTTTGTAAGTCTGCATGGAAAGCCATATGCATTTTCACACACATTTCTCCTAATATACACATTTTTGTTTGCAGTTCTCCCTATCGTACACATTTTGTATGCATTCCCCCTCCCCCGGAGAACTGCATTGCAAAATTCAAAGAAGCATGATTACTGAAGGATCAATGTGTTAGCATTTGGGAAGTGTGAATTAGGTTTGTATTAGCATGTTAATTGCATGAATTCCTCCCCATTCCAAGCTTCTGATTCATATATGTGTTTGATCTGGACTAGGGATGGGAGAACCAGGGATCCTCAACCTCACTGAGATTCTCTGAACTCCATCTTGAAGCTCAGTTCACCTCACTCCCATTTTCATTTGTGACCTGTTTTTCTAATGGGAAAAGTGCACACTTTTCCCCATTAACTAAAGCATGATTTTTTTTAAGTGCATTTTTAAAGTTTGGAAGTATAGGAGCGTGCAAGTTTTTTTGGGGGGGTAGTCCAGTTTACATTCAGGATTGTGAATGGGGCAAGTTCTGATGATATGCAAACTGAAACAAACGTCTCATACATCCCTGATCTGGACAAAAATGTCATCCTGAGAGCTGATACGCATAGCAGCGAAGAGTGAGAGTGCAAACCATAAGGACCATGCTTCCATTCAAATGTAACCCTAGCAATTTACTGTTTGGCTGTTCCGTAACACACTAATCTCTCCCAACAAAGTGTTCTCATCCTCGTTTAAACTCTGGAGATAATAACACTGTCCTACCATTAAAGGCTGTTTCAAGAATTACTGAAATTGTTCACTATCTTTATCCATATCCCTATTTGTTAGGACATTTAAAGCAAGCAAGGTAACTAGAATAGTAGTCCACAACAGCTAGTCTTAACCTCACATTTCCTACAGGTCAGCCACTAGTCTTTTCCAGCTTTTATTATACTGATTAAAGGTCCTGTCTATTGTGTTGATCTATTTCTTCAGCAATAGTCGCAGGATAAGATTTTGTTCTCTGTGCCATTTCTAATATCAGGCCATCATACTGCTTGGCTCAGTCATGGCATTTAGTTAGACCTTGACTGATAAGGTTTAGGATTTCTTTTCTCATGGATTATAGTACAACACAACAGGGATGTATGGCAATTTCATTCCCATTTGCAAATCATGCAGACATGAACCATTCACAACTCCCAACAGAAGCAGGGATGCAATTCTGGGGATGTTTTTTTGCAATTTCCCAAACTTACACTTGTGTATATGTGCACTTGTGTATATATGAAATTGCACACAAGTGCAAATCAACCCCCCCCCCCCGCAATCCACATGTTCACATTTCAGCCTATGGGGAAAATGGCTATTTCTGATCAGGAAAAATGCACTTTAAAAAAAAGTGTTCATTTTCCCACTTGGGAACAAATGTGCACTTTTAAAAATGCACAGTTTTGCCTGTTTGGAAAGAGAGAGAGAGAGAGAGATGTTCATGTTTGAAATTGCAAATGAGGTGAAATGGGCTTCCAAAATTAATTCAGAGAACCTCAGTGAGCTCAAATATTGCATATTCACCCATCCCTACAACATAGTTCCATGTTTTGTTATTTGTTTGTTTATTTATTTCTGTACTGCCCAATAGCTGAAGCTCTCTGGGTGGTTCACAAAAATTAAAACAGCATAAAGCAATATATAATATGAAAGCTTAAAACCACAATAAAACTGTTGTTATTAGGCCTGTTAACCATGTTGTTATTAGGCTTTCCAATTAAGCCTTTACTGAATTGCCCATGATCAGCAAAGTACTTCCTAGTAATCTCTGAAGCATTGCTAAGATACTTCAGGCATCCTGACCTGATATAGTGTAAGAGTTCTTAAAGTTCTGGATCTCTATGAGTAGTAATTTGGATCTGATGAAGCCTGTTTTCAGTTTGTGGTGGAGAAGGAAACACAGCGTGATGAGCATGAGCTTTCACAACCATGTCCAGCTTCTAACTTTCTCCTTGTATTGTGGGGCTTCGCCACAAGATGCCTGCTTGCTATGGCCAAGTGCTTTTCCCCCCCAGAACATACTCAGCTACCAGATTGAATCTCATCATTAAGACAGTGGCATTGTGCTGTATTCAGCCTTCCCAACCCATTTATCAAGGTCACCAAAGTGTTCTAGTCTGGGTGGAGTCTGCAAGAAGGAAAATCACATAGTTATAGGCAAAAGGATTCACCTGCCCAAACACTAGCAAGACACTGGTTTTTCTTCTTCTTTTTTAATTTGTGCACATTATTTTTTCTGCTTCTGTAAGAGTTCTAGAGCAAAATACAACTGTCATCCACTCTGGACTACGCAGTTGTAGCAACGTTCCACCTAGTCCGTCACAACTTGCATCAATGCTAACCATGGTTGGCAGCATAAAACAGTAAGATTGGGGCACTGTAGATCATGGTCTTTATCTTTGTAAAGGCAGCTTGCTGATCAGGACCCCCAAATGTATTTATAGTGGATTTCAGGAATAGTTTTAGTTGCTATGCTTCTGATGAAATGTAACCTTAAGAACACTTCCCCTATTTTAACTTGAGTCTGGATCCATGAGTTCTATTCAAGAAGATCACTAGCATCTAATCATAGAATCATAGAATAGTAGGGTTGGAAAGGGCCCACAAGGCCATCAAGGCCATCCCCCTGCTCAATGCAGGAATCCAAGTCAGAGCATCCCTGAGGTGGCTGTCCAGCCTCATCTTGAGCGCCTCCAGTGTGGAAGAGCCCACCACCTCCCTAGGCAATTGGTTCCATTGTCGTATTGCTCTAACAGTCAGGAAGTTTTTCTTGATGTTCAGCCAGAATCTGGCTTCCTGTAACTTGAGCCCATTATTCCGTGCTCTGCACTCTGGGATGATAGAGAAGAGATCCTGGCCTCCCTCTCTGTGACAACCTTTCAAGGACTTCAAGAGCACTACCCTATCTCCCCTCAGTCTTCTCTTCTCGAGGCTAAACATGCCAGTTCTTTCAGTCTCTCCTCGTAGGGCTTTGTTTCCAGTCCCCTGATCATCTTTGTTGCCCTCCTCTGAACCCTCTCCAGTTTGTCTGCATCCTTCTTAAAATGTGGTGCCCATGATCTTCTTTCGATGTGTCATGCATTAGGATGCCATCCATGAAGAAAATGTCACCTCTGGTGTCTCAAAGGTGTGGCGCCATCTTCCTTTGAAAAGCCTCAGAATCATTGCAAAAATGGCAACGGTTGGAAACAGAATCTTCTAAAGGGTCCGATAAATGTAGTTGGTTAAGTGCTCTGATGTATCAAAGTTATTTGCCAGGAATTGCTTGAGACATCCAATTTGGAAAACACTTTGGCTCTAGGGATATGAGAACCCATCTCAGCTTGGGTTCTACAGGTGCCTACAGAAGCATGGACTCTGCTTACCCTCCCCCCCCACCTGGGCTTGGGCTGCCCATGAGCTTGGCAACTTGCCCGGACTCACCATGATCCTGTCTGGTGAGCGCCCGCCATTTTCATGCCTTCGTTGTGTGCACAAAAAGGAAGTTTTTAAAAATGTGCATATTTAAATATGCAAAGTTTTGGGGCCAGGAAAGCTTAATATGCACAGTGTTAGAGGCATTATGCCTCTAATATTGCACACATTAAGCTTTCCTGGCCCCAAACTGCACATGTTTATATATGCACTTCTCTTTTTTTACTTCCTTTTTGCTCACACAACAAAGGTGGGAAAATGGCAGGTGCTTACCAGGCGGGATCATGGTAAGTCCTGGATGACACGAGTGGGGTGTGAGTGGGTATGAGCTGGGGGTGAGCGAGGACAGCAACCTGGCAGGCGCAGTCCAGGAGTCACGGGTGGGTGGGGGGACAGACTCCCGGACCCACTCGGGTTCCTGCAACATCCTTATTTGGCTCCTATCACTTTTGCAAGGAGGTCCCCTAGAGTTGGACCTCATACCTATTTTTATCTGACTACAGCTTCATAACACAAACAAAAAAAGATCTTCACAGATGTGTATTTTCCTGTTTGTTTGTTTTTTAAATTATGGGAAATAAAGGTGCGCATGACACGCTAGGCTTGGGGTTTTTCCTAATTATGCCATATTCCTTCATCTTTTCCAGCTCCGGTTTCACCTTGTAGGGTGAAGGAATGATGATCCCATGGGGGGTTTGAATAATACATGATTTAGCATTAATAGAATCAGACAGAATCCTTTTTTTAAGTAGACCAGTGTTCCCAAACTCTTCTTCAGTTTCTCCCACAGTTTTCAGCAGCTACTCCATGCCTGGGGAGATTGTTTAGGCTATGACCTTGTATCACATTCACAGGGAATGTGTGAACAACTTCACTGTGTAGCTTGTTTGTATGGTTAAGTATCGTAGGCAATGTAAGACACCCCCTGGGCTTTATAAAATGGTTTCTGCTTTATGAAGGGTGCAGGATTTGGAAATCCAGTGTAGTTCTCCTCTGAGACCTCTGATGTGTCTTTTGAAATTAAATATTGTTTCACAAATAGTTAAGCTGATTTTCCAGGAAGAGTCAATGTCTTTACAAAATATCAAGCCTAAGGAAAATTGGCAATCCATTGCTCTGATCACTTCTTGCACAATCTGGGTGTGATACAGTATTGACAAATCTCCTACTCTTGAATATGTTCTATGCTGTGCTCCTGTAGCTGGGCAAACCCTTCTAATGTTATGAACTTTTCCACATCTTATGCATGCATTCTGAAAGGCTGAGCCTTTTTCCTACAGAGTAGGGATGGGGCAGAAACAGATTCATTTCACTGTTGAAGCAGTATGTGAACTAAAACTCAGTTATCCTTCAAAATTTGTACTTTTCTGAATTTTGCAATGGAGTTCTCCATTTTTTTAAAAAAAGTACAAAATGTATATATTAGGAGAAATAAGGTTCAGATAGGCATTATATTAGGAAAATTGCTTGCAAAAATGTGTATATTAGGCAAAGACGGATATAAAATGCATGTATTAGGAGAAATGTGCACAAAAATGCTTATGAATTTTCACACAATCTTAAAAAAAAAAAAAATCCACAGTGTTCCAAATGAACTGAATTTAAGAAAGGAGAAATTGTCAAAGTCCAAGACAAACCAGATTTAAGAGGTTGTAGTGTTTCCTCATAAATCCCCCAGAATCGCCATAAACGGCGATTCCTCAACATATCCTCTAGAAAATCCCCAAAGTTGCAGTGTTGAGAAAGATGATACAGTTCAGCAATATAAGTGGCAATGCCCTCTCAAGGTTGCTGCATTCATCTGTAAAATTTAAATCTCTGCACACTAACTGAAGGATTTGGTGAGAAATGTATCTTCAATCATACTAAAAGTTCATCAAATGTTGTAGTTTTGGGTGAGGCAGGAGCAGTGAGATATCTTATTATGGCAAATGTCTGTGGCCCACGAACAGTCAAGAGCACAGCATGCTTTTGTTCAGCATTGGCTGTCTTTTCTATCTTGAAGCAAATAAGATAGCCAAAGTTGAATAAAGCTGTTCTGCATAAGAATCCCAGGAAGCAGGTTGACTAACATCAAACCCTTTGATATGTCCAAGAGGAGCCATTTTGATTTTCATTCAAATAAATAAATAAATACCAGGAGTTGCTCAAGTTCCAGACTAACTGAACTTAAGACAGGAGAAATGGTCAGAGTTCAAGACAAACCAGATTTAAGACCGGAAAACCGAGAAACTGAGAGAAATCCAAACTGACAGATTTGTCCATTCCTCCTGCGGAGTAGTTTTTAAATGGCTGGACTGCTACTTCTGGGTTTCCTTTTGTGCCGCTTTTGTAGAAACATGAGAAGTGAATTTGCCCTTTCCAAAATGGCTGCCATGACTGTTTCTAGTGCTTTCTGGAGTAGAAGTTACTTTTTTGCAACTCACTCCCAAGCTGCCTTTGCTCTGTGTTCTTCGTTTTGATCAAGTCTGACTGGTTTTCCCTCTCTATTACTTTGTAAGGGTTAAGTCCTCTATTAGCTCAATACTTTCGGAAAGCCCTCTGTCGAAGCCCTCTCACAAATCACATTCCTCCTGGAGATGAAGTGAGCATCGAATTTAACTAGAAGTATCTCATGCTTCTTATGACCCTCTTCCGCAATGGTAAAGCACTTATAAACATTGCTGGCTTATTTCCACACAGCATAAAGGTTTTAATTCTCTTGCATTCTTTTGCTCTCCTTATGGTGTTTTGGAGCCAGGTGAAAGCAAGCAAATCTTTCTTTCCATTCAGGTGGGATTATTCAGGATTATCAAAGGGTGAAGGATTCTAGTGCAGGAAACTGTGCCATTTTCTTTGTCTTGTTAGGAATTTGTGGGTTTAAAACTTGACTTCTGACATCATGTCATTGAAGTCTTAAAGAACACACTAGTCAGGAAGCTAGACAAACATTTTATTATATCTCTTAAGGAAGAAAACAAAAAACAAAAAGATCTAAATCCAGAGCTATCTAGTGACTACATAATGACACTATATGCATAGTAAGCTTAGACTAGTTAGTGGCCCTGAGATTAAACTTGCCTCCCTAAAAAGGGATTCCCAACTTTCAATTGCAGTGCCAATGCTCTGGCAGCCCTAAGTAAAGAACATTAAATATTTGTGGATGTAAATGGACTTATGAACTTGAGCACAGTCCGGGAGAGAGCGAAGGACAGGAAGGCCTGGCGTGCTATGGTCCATGGGGTCACGAAGAGTCGGACATGACTTAACGACTGAACAACAACAAATTAACATAAGCCAAACATTTCTTAAGAACAGGTCAAGGATTTGAGCCAGCAAAGTGATGTGGCTGCAAAGAAGGCAAATGCTATTTTGGCCTGCATTAATAGAAGCATCGCTTCCAAACCCCGGGAAGTACTACTTCCCCTCTACTCAGCTCTGGTGAGGCCTCATCTGGAGTACTGTGTCCAGTTCTGGGCACCACATTTTAAGAAGGATGCAGACAAGCTGGAGAGGGTTTAGAGGAGGGCAATGAAGATGATCAGGGGACTGGAAACAAAGCCCTATGAGGAGAGACTGAAAGAACTGGGCATGTTTAGCCTTGAGAAGAGAAGACTGAGGGGAGATAAGATAGCGCTCTTCAAGTACTTGAAAGGTTGTCACAGAGAGGAAGGCCAGGATCTCTTCTCGATCATCCCAGAGTGCAGGACACGGAATAATGGACTCAAGTGACAGGAAGCCAGATTCTGGCTGAACATCAGGAAAAATGTCCTGACTATTAGAGCAATACGACAGTGGAACCAATGACCTAGGGAGGTGCTGGGATCTCCCATGCTGGAGGCATTCAAGACAAGGCTGGGTGGCCACCTGTCAGGGATGCTCTGACTTGGATTCCTGCATTGAGCAGAGGGTTGGACTCAGTCTTGTAGGCCCCTTCCAACTCTACTATTCTATGATTCTATGAAGGATTACTATTTTGCTGCTCGATTTCTAGGGATGTATGAAACTCACTTACCTTTTCGCAGCTTTGATTCGTGGTGGGGGGGAGGCACTCTGTCCCTCCTCCCGGAATCCTCCCTAGGCTTGCTCTGCTCCATGGCGGCTGCGTGGAGCCACCAGCCAGGGCTGTCTGCAGCCGGAGTTCCTGCTACAGCCAGCTGTTGCAGCCACAAATGGTGGCTGCCGTAGCGGCCGCCATTTGCGTCCTGCCAGGCTGCCGTGATAGGCTACGTAAGTATTTATGTAGCCTATCACGGCAAAGAGCAGGGGTGCAAATGGTGGCTGCTATGCCATTTGCGCCCCTGCTCTTTGCCATGATAGGCTATGTAAATACATACGTAGCCTATCACAGCAGCCTGGCAGGACGCAAATGGCGGCCACTACGGCGGCCGCCATTTGCGGCCGCAGCAGCTGGCCAAGAGACCAGCTGCTGCCGGAGCCGCCACCGCCACTGCCACCGGAACATCCGCCCCCGGTAAGCTTCGTCCTGGGGGGGATTCCGCAGGGTGGCACGGGGTGGGAGGCCATTCCACCACGGGTTTCTGGGGGCCGAATGCTAGTGCATTCAGCCTCACTGAAATCCGTGGCGGAATTCTCCACCATGCCTATCAATTTCATGCTTGTTTCTAAGGGCCCTGTTTCATTTCAGGCTAAAGCTTCTAAGCTAGCCACCCTGGTTTCTCATCAGGATGGAGCCTGTAAGGAGGAACCCTATCTGGATGGATGGTTGCCTCTGATCCTGGGGGCAACTGCCTATCCAGTGCGGGGCAGGAGGAGTGGTGAGGAGCGGAAGTCTACCACACTCCTGCTTCCCTGCTTTCCTGACTAGACAGCTGATTTTGGCTGTCTAGCTGTGGGACCTCGAAGCACGGGGAGAGGCAGCTGGACGACACGTAGGAAGGGTCGTACTGACACTTCCAACCTCCCCGTCCCGCCACTGGGAATGCCCCGTTTTCCCTCTCCATGCTGCTCTTCTGAGCACGGAGCACAGGGCCGATCCACACTGCCTATGAGGTGGCATGGGAGGAAGTGGAGGTCGGTTCTCTGGAAACCGATCAACCCTATGGCCGTCTAGCCACTGACTAGTGACCATAGGATTGTGCACTACGTTTCATTATCTCAGGCTGAGTTTCACACATTTTAATACATTTACAACCTATCCTACCCCCCTCACATTGGGCTAGCTTCTCTAAGTCAACCTTCTTTCTCAAGCTAAGACTTCTAAAGTCTCTCACATTTACCTCAGGCTGAGGCCTCTAAGTTTGCCTGCCGCCTGGTTTCACCCTCCCAGTTTTCTAAACCCATGCATTTTTGAACATTGCTTTCACTATTGTATACATTTTAAGTAATTTTTTCATTGGAAATCCCCATTGCAAAATTTGGAGAAGTGCAAATTTTGAAGGTTAATTGAGTCACAGATCCTGTATTTTGCAGGTCCTGTAATTTTGAAAGTACTAAATTATGTAAGTTTGTATTAAAATGTAAACTGGACAAATGTTTTCCCCATCCGTATCCACCATCAACCTCAGGCTAAAGAAACGAACTGTTGGCTACCAAATCAATGACAAGATTAGGCTAAAGAGGGCTATGTGGTAAGGCCCAACCTCTGCAGAAATAGCGAGGCGAAGCTTGTTTTCGGACCTAAGTAACAAGGAAATTCATCTTGCTTCTGGCAGCGGCTGGGTCAGAGAAATCTCTGCAACTTGCCAACAGCTGTTGGTATTCTGACTAGGGAAGGGCGAGAATTTTGTTTGCTCCACATTTCTAAGTGAACTGACCTAATTTCACTTCCCAGACTAATATGTGGATTGGAACACAGTTGTCCTTGTAAGTGAACAACTTGTCCTTATAAGTGAACTGACAGTTGTCCTTGTTGTCCTTGACAGTTGTCCTTGACAGTTGTTGTCTGTTGTCCTTGACAGTTGTCCTTGACAGTTGTCCACAGTTGTCCTTGTAAGTGAACTGACCTAATTTCACTTCCCAGACTAATATGTGGATTGGAACACAGTTGTCCTTGTCCAGTTCTTGCTGCACTCATTGGCTCAAACATTAAGTACAAAAATGTATATACTGGAGAAAGTTGCATACGAATAGATATATCAGGAAAAATTGTGTATAAAATTGATATGTGAGGGGAAATTACATATGAAAATAAATACATATTTTCATGCTTTAAAAATATTCACAGACTGATGCGAACCTTGTATAGAACACAGTGGAGGCTGGTGGCTCTGATTTATGTGGGGTGATGAATCCATTCTGGGTTTCAGTCTGAACCAGTCAGGACTCAAAAGGAGCTAACCAAGGGGCTGACTTATTTGGGGGATAGGGTTCAGCACCTTGGATAGTTCCTTTATTGTTCTGACTGGTTCTGACTGCAACCTGGAGCAGGTTCACCACCCCATGACATTGGAGCCACCAGCCTCCACTGGCAGAACAGACTGATGATTGAATACATGCAAAACTGGCATGGGCCAGAAATACACTGATTCATCCATCCCTGCTTCTGGCCAATGGCTTGGACCAAACAGTATGTAATGAGCCATTAAGCTATTGATCAGGGTTCCCAATTCTAGAGAGCTTCTAGTTGTGTTCAGGTGAACATGAGTAGAAGCTAGGGATGGTGGAGAAATCCGCCATGGACTCCAATGAGGCTGGATTCTTTAGAATCTGTCCCCCCGCCGGAGACAGTGGCGGAATGGACTACCCCCCTGCCACCCCCCGAAATCCCTCTGGGACGGACCCTACCTGCTGCTGTCTGGTCTGGTCTGTCTGCTGCCATCTACTGCTCCAGTCTGCAGCTGCAAATGGCATCCAGCATGGTGCATGCCATTTGTGTAGGGATGTACCAAAGTCACTTACCTTTTCGAAGGGTGACATTCACGGTGGGGGGGAGGCGCTCCATCCCTCCCCCCGAAGTTCTCTCCGGCTGGCTCCGCTCCACTGAGATTCCACGGAGCTGCCAGTCAGGGCTGCCCACAGCTGGACATCCAGCTGCTGGGCAGCCTGCAGGGACGCAAATGGCGGTGGCCGTAGCCGCCGCCATTTGAGTCCCTGTATTTTGCTGTGATAGGCTACATAAATATTTATGTAGCCTATTATGGCAAAAAAAAAAAAAAAAGGAAATGCAAATGGTGGTCACTACACCATTTGTGCCCCTCTTTTGCCATAATAGCCTATGTAAATATTTATGTAGGCTATCAAGGCAAAAAAAAAAAAGGGAACGCAAATGGCAGCTGCCGTAGCCGCTGCCATTTGCATTCCCTTTTTTTTGCCGTGACAAGCTATGTAAATACTTACACAGCCTATCACGGCTTCTGCAGGGACGCAAATGGCATCCCTGCATTAGCTGTGATAGGCTACGTAAGTATTTACGTAGCCTATCACGGCTATAGTGATGAAGCGAATGGCGGCTGCGGCTGCGGCTGTGGCCACCATTTGCAAGTCAGCATGAACGGCAGCAGGTAGGTGTCCTGTTTTGCGCGCCTTTCGTGGGGCAGGGGGGCGGGGGGGCTTCATTCCGCCACGGATTTCGGGTGGCCGAATGCACTGGCGTTCGGCCTCACCGAGATCCATGGCGGGATTCTCTGACATCCCTACTTTACGTCCCTTCTTTAGCTGTGATAGGCTATGTAAATATTTACGTAGCCTATCACAGCTAAAGCAGTGATGCAAATGGCATCCCCTACGCTGAACGCCATTTGTAGCCGCAGCCCGGCAACAGACGGAAGTCCAGCTGTGGACAGGCCTGGCTGGCAGCTCCGCAGACTTGCCACGGAGGCGGAGTGGATCCAGCTGGGGAGGATTCCAGGGAGAGGGACGGATTGCCTCCCCCCCCATGGACGCCCCCACGAAACCTGGAGGTAAGTATTCCGTACATCCCTAATTGAAGCCCCCTACAGACTTTCCTATCAACATGGGAAGGTCAGGTACTGTGGAGATGGGAGTGTTGGGGGAAGAGCTTGTGTGCACGCCCATGTCCCCTCCCCACTTCTAGCCCTAATGTGAGCAGGCTGAACACTTGCCTAGGACTCATGCAATTTCAAGAACTGGTACCTGAATTTACTTGTGTTCCTCTTCCCTTCCCATTCCTTTTGTATTAGATTGTGAGCTTGTAGTAGGGATGTATGAGAATTCTGTCTAGGGGGTGAAAAACCAATGGATTTTTTTTTCCAGTTTGGCCCTGTGGACTTTGTTCTCTTCCCCCCCAACTGGCATAGACTTGATCTGTAGTGAGTTGAGCGAATATGTGGATTCCAGTTTTGCTGGTTGGTTGGTTGGTTGGTTGGTTTAATGGCAGCAGTTTGTGCTATTTTTTTTTTATAATGATCTTGAAATTTGTGCAAATGATATCATAGTTTACATTATTTTTATTGGTGATCTTGCACAAGTGCACACAATTGCAAATCTTCCTGTAGCCCCGCAGCCCCCCCCCCCCCGGCCCACTTGGGAAGTGCCAAAATGGAGGATGAAACTGACAAGTTCTTTGACAAGTTCAGAATATGGCTCTATTGGGCTAAGCAAAGTGGAGGGGATGAAACCGACAAGGGTATTGACAAGAAGGGAATATGCCTCTGTGGGGCTATATAGCGGACAGGCAGACTTGTGATTGTGCACACTTGTGCAAGATCACCAATAGAAGGATATATTTTTAAAAAATTACAGCATCATTTGTGCAATTTTCAAGACCCCTAAATTAAAAAAAAAATGCACAAATTACAATTTGCAGAAATGACGGAACCCCCCAAATACCTGCACAAAATATTTCTGGAATCAGAAAAAAAAAAAAAAATCCGCTACTGTTTGTCACCACCACTTACTGGAACTGTGGAATCCCATCAAGCTTAAACAGAACAGAATTCCCAGCGTAATGCATCCTAAGTCTGTAGGCAGGGACTGTCTTTTTATTATTATTATTTCTGTTCATAACAACAACAACAATACGCTAATCCTCCTTCACACTCATGCATAAACACATATGCATTTGCACACCAGCACATACAGCTTGGTGGCCTGTTTTTCATTGCAGGAGGTTTTCTTGATGTTGCTTTTGAAGTGAAATAAGTATGTAGTCACCAGTAAGAAATCTTACCAAAGCTCAATGCTCTTAATTAAATATTAGCTGTAATTAGCACAAAGAGTGAATGCGATGAATACTAATTCTGAGCTTGTGAAAGGGCTGTCATTGTTAATGAGAAACAGTGGGGGTCTCTATAACATCTGTTTTAGAGCTCAAGGTAGCATAAAACTCTTTAGAACAAATTGCACCTGGACATTAATTCCCTCTCTCTCTCTCTCTCTCTCTCTCTCTCTCTCTCTGCTTTTTTAATCACAAAAAATGCTGACTTCCATTCCATTTCAAACAACTGATATTTCCATGCCCTCCTGAGACTGCTTCCCAGAAATTGCCTGTGTAGCTTTAAATTCTTGGTTCAGCAGGGAGACCAGGCAGCTGCGACACCACTACATCTTCACTTGGATGGATGTGCATCAGACTGCAAAGCCGATTTATCCCTCATTCTTTAAACTGTAAAGGAGCTTTCCCTTCACAGTGTGGAGTTTGGGTGTGCAATGTGGGGCCTACAAGTACCAGCGCGCCCCAGTGTGCCTTTCTCGGCACCCGCCAAGGTGCCCTAACTCTTCAACATTTTGTTTGTTTTTAAATAACATTTTTTTCTTACCAGCAGCTGGGATCTCCTCCAAGCAAAGTAAGGACCTTCAGCAACTACCATCTTCATTTCCCATGAATGCCTCTGTCCCACACATCGGGCTCAGAGATCTTCTTAGTAAATGAAGGTGGTGGCTGGCTGTAGGGATGCTGGAGAAATTCGAGACGGGCTAAAATGAGCTCAGATTTCTAAGATTCTGACCTGTGGAATCCATTGTGAAGCAACCCCCTCAGGCTGCACAGAGTCCGTGGACTTCCGGATGATTTTTTTCACTTTCCTGAAATTTACGAATATAAATTCATAGGAAAATACATAAGTTTCTGTTGAGGAAACTTTGAATGGAATGGTGGACAATATGCTAAATATTACGTACTAAAGTAAATTACGTTACTTTACGTTTACTTACATAATTATTTGCGTATTTTTCCACACGATGAAAAAGATGTTTGCATCCATGTGAGCAGATGATGGAACAAAAGGCACCTGACAATCCACAAAACACAGACGGAGCGGATTTTACACAGTCTGTACATCCCTAGGTGGCTGCAGGCCATTTTCCTCTGCAGCATGTCCCACCATCCATAAAAAGAAGGGGAGGGAAGAAAAAAGGGCTCCTGCCATTTTTGTCCCTAAAGTTGGGGGAGGGGTAAAGAAAGCAATGGAGTGGGTAGGGAGTGTAGAAGGGCCAAGAAGGGCAGCAGGAAGCCAGTTGTGGGGGTAGGAAAACCAGCAGGAAGTTGGTGGGGCCAGGGGGAGCCACCTGGGGGGCAGGCAAAGGTTATAGAATCATAGAGTCATAGAACAGTAGGGTTGGAAGGGGCTGACAAGGCCATCGAGTCCACCCCCCTGCTCAGTGCAGGAATGCAAGTCAGAGCATCCCCGACAGATGGCTGGACAGATGGCTGTCCAGCTTCGTCTTGAATGCCTCTAGTGTGAGAGAGCCCACTACCCCCCCAGGTAATTGGTTCCATTGTCGTATGTGTTTGTATGTCAGAATGGATCGGGGTGTGTGAATGTGTATGAGAAAGAGAGGGGGAGAGAAAGGGTGTAGAGGGTATTTGGGCAGGATCCCTACAAAGAGTGAGTCTTGTTCTTTTGTGTTTGCAGGGAGGAGGAGAAAGGAAGTGTCATTATGCATGCATGCATGTGGGGTACATGGTGTGTGTGTGGGGGGTGAGTGAGTGTGTGCACATGTTTGTGAATGGATGGTTTGTGTGTGCATGTGTGAGTGTGTGGTTTGCGTATGTGTGTGCATGTGAGGGAGAGGGAAAGGGAAAGGGAAAAGGAGAGGGGAAAGGGAGATGGAGGGAGGGAGGGAGGGAGGGAGGGAGGGAGGGAGAGCCAGCCTCCGGCTGGTGAGCTGAGGTGTGTGAGTGGCGATCCAGAGAAAGAATTTGGCTTCTGTGAAACAAGTTTCTGTTGGCACTGAAAACTGCAGGTCCAAAGGTGTGTCGGGGCTCAGATCCCACCTCTGTGAGATCCCACCTCTGATCTCACCTCTGATCTGATCTCACCTCTGATCTCTGATATCTGTGAGATCCCACCACTGATCTCATCTCTGATCTCACCTCTGATCTGATCTCACCTCTGATCTCTGATCTCTGTGAGATCCCACCACTGATCTCATCTCTGATCTCACCTCTGATCTCACCTCTGTGAGATCCCACCTCTGATCTCCCCTCTGATCTCCCCTCTGTGATCTCCCCTCTGTGATCTCCCCTCTGTGATCTCCCCTCTGATCTCGCCTCTGTGATCTCACCTCTGTGAGATCCCACCTCTGATCTCACCTCTGTGAGATCCTGCCTCTGTGAGATCCCACCTCTGTGTGAGTGTGAGTGGCGATCCAGAGAAAGAATTTGGCTTCTGTGAAACAAGTTTCTGTTGGCACTGAAAATTGCAGGTCCAAAGGTGTGTCGGGGCTCAGATCCCACCTCTGTCCTCTGCTTTGTACTTAGCTTTTGGGGCAGATTACTCGTACTATGGGACTAGCCACACCTCTTATGGCCACCATTTTGTTTCATTAAAGTACGCTTGGTGAAGAAAATGACTAGCAAAATGTTCACATTCTTGCATTGTAAGACAAAGAATTGTCTTTCTTCAAATGGCAGAACTTGTGTTGTAATTCTTAGGTCAAAGAGAAGGCCCAAGAGAATATCTTTGAAGTTTTTTATGCCTTTTGACATCAACTTTCAAGTATCTGGCTGAGTTGCGTGCAGGCTCCTTAGAGCCAGATGGACAGATGTAGCATCTTCTATAGTCCAGGATGATCGGCTTCAAAAAACATTAAATCTTATTTGGGGGTAGGGTGGGGAATGGGGATTCCCACATTGTTCTCTAACTACCATTAAGCAGTAGTAGGGTCGTGGGAGCCCCAGCTCATAGAATGACCTGTGAGACCAGCTGGTGGACTATGGGGCGGGGGGAATCTGGCAAATTCCTGGGACTCCTGCATTGTCAGAATCCAATCCCAATGACTTTACTTGTTCCTGTGGAGATACTTACTTTGTTTGTTTGTTTATTCATTTATTTAGTTATTACATTTATATCCTGCCATTTTTCCTCTTTAAGAAACCCAAGGCAGCTTACATTATCCTCCTCCTCTCCATTTTATCCTCACAGCAACAACCCTGTGAGGTAGGTTGGGCTGCGAGTCTGTGACTGGCCCAAAGTCACCCAGTGAGCTTCCATGGCCGAGTGGGGACTAGAACCCAGATCTCCCAGCTCCCAGCCCAACATTCTAGCCACTACACCACACTGGCTCTCTTAAACGCATAATTTAAAGGCTTCTACCTTTAACTATTTTTATTCAATACTATGCTCATATTTTGGAAGTAGTTATGAATGCAATATATTGGACCATATTTACTGATTTTCTTTACATTATATCTAATAAATGGTGTTATCTTCTTTTCTTTAAAAGTGTATAGATCTATATCACCGATTTACTGATCAAACTACTGCAGTACATGTGGCTAGACACTCTGAGCATTATATTTTTTTTAGTGCAAAGGTGGGACATAGATTATTTTCATAAATAAATGCTGCTTGGTTGAACAACATGAAGAACAACAATTTTAAAGCTAAGGGTGCTGACCCCGATAGAAGGTTGGATTCAGACTTAGAGTAGACCCAGTGTAATCAATGGGACTGAAATAAGTCCAATGGATTTCAATGAGTTTGCTCTAAATATGACTAAGACTGGATCTAGTTCCAGTCCAAAGTTGGTTGTGATGGGGACCTAAGTTCATGGTAATGACCTTACTTCCATGGGAATTACTCATGGGACTTTCCCCATTTATTTCCATGGGACGTACTCCTGACTAACTTTAAGGCCAACAGCTTTTAAAAGCTATTTGATAGTAGCAATGCTTAGATGTAAATGATGTCAAGAGTAAACCTGAATGAGGTTCCTACTGTAATACTGGTGGCCATCACTCTGTGGAACTCCCTCCCTAGGGAACTCCACCATGTCCCCTCTTTAGTGAGCTTCCGCTGCGCATTAAAAATGTGGTTGTTCAGGCAGGCATTTGGGGTGGGTTAGGGTATTTTAGAAAATGTTTTTACTGTGGAATTTTATTGTTTTAAACTGTTTTATTATATACTTTGTACATCACCCAGAGTGGCTGGGTGACCGGCCAGATGGGCGATTGATAAATTTTATTATTAATAATAATAATAATAATAATAATAATAATAATAATAATACCAGTGCTGTTGTAGACATGGGACTGTGTCCAACACTTCTGCTCCACTTAGGACACAATCCAGTGTGGATAGTCAGCTGCCTCCAAACTCGAAGGTGACCGACTATCCAATGCAGGGCGGGTGGAGTGTGGAGGGGATCTTCTCTGGCTGTCTTTTGGCTGTCTAGCCAGAGTGGGTTGAAGCAGGGTGGGTGGGAGAGGCCAGAGAACACATAGGAAGCATCATAATGATGCTTCCTCTGTCCCCCCCTCCCTGCCCCCAGGAATGCCCCCTTCCTCCCAACTCCGCGCTGCTCTTATGAGTGTGGAGCTGGAGATAAACTGCGCTTCTTACAAGGTGGTGGGGGCAAGGGCAGGGAGGAAGTTTCCTGGGAACCAGCCTCGGAGCCCTGGCTCTGAAGCCAGTTCCCGGAAACCGAATAATGTTATGGCTGACTAGCTGCTGTCTAGCAGCCATAGGATTGCTCCCTTACATAGTTCACATAGCTGTAGCATAAGAGGTCTCTAAAGCTACACCAATAGTGTAAGCTGGCATGATGGGCTTCCACAGAAAACCCGTCCCATCAGGTTTTCTAATGCCGCTATTAGCATAGCACTAGAGGTTGCTTACACTAGTGCGATATTAATTTCATAAGCAGAGCAGCAGTGTTGGATACTACCCATAATGTGTTGGGTGACTTAACCTTCAAAGGGCAAACTTGATTGTCTTACCTACTTTCTTCTTCTTCTTCTCCTCCCCTCCCCCCTTTTTTAATCGGTCATCTTTACAGGGTAATCAGGAAGCTACAGCACCTCCTGACACAATGGCACAGCCTTATGCCTCCGCTCAGTTCGCACCTCCTCAGAACGGTATCCCAGCAGAATACACCGCACCCCATCCTCACCCAACTCCAGACTACACAGGCCAAACCACAGTTCCAGAGCACACGTTAAATATGTATCCACCTGCTCAGACGCACTCTGAACCAAACACAAGCGACACAAATGCACAAACTGTCTCAGGCACAGCCACAGTAAGTAGCGTTTTTTGTTTATTTGTTTCAGGGATATCTGCAAAAATTCATTACAAAATTGCAGCATGCAATCAACACAAGTGGTCTCCAGCCTTTCCATACCCAGGACTCACCTAGCTCAAAGGTCCTACTATTAATTGCCTTTGGACTGAAAACAAATATTGGCAGATATTCGATATTTTCCAAACATTTTCAATGATGAATGTGAAATTTTGAAAGCGACATTTAATTTCTCCACTTCGATGTGGAGTTCTACCTCAAAATTTGTGTGTTTCAGGCTTGTTGGTATCTTCGATGGTTTGGATTTTGTCAGGCCTGATTTTGATACAGCAGAGAATATAATTTGTGGAATCAACATGGCAGCTGGGGCAATTCCATCTGGCCCCTGGCAACTCTCCCAGATTTTAATTAAGGAATGATGTTTGCTCATAATTTAACTCCTAATGAAAAGAAAACATTTTCACATTGTAACAAATAGATTCCACACTTTCATGAGAGCTGACCTCCACCCTGATTTGATTAGGAATGGTCTCAACAGAAGTGAATTGATTTTGAACCAATTCAAGGGAATCTCATCCAAGCTTTGCCCTCCACTCATTTATTTATTTATTCAAATCATTTCTATCCTGCTCTTCAAAGGACTCCTAGAGCATCTTAGAAGAATCAACAGTGAGACAGTCCCTGCCCCCAGGCCCACAATCTAAAAGGACATGAGACACAAGAAAAGGGATTGGAAGGGAGGAGAAATAAAAGCACAATGGTGATACTCTTGACTGAGTTATTCAGCTGGATGGGAGTATGTCAAACAAATCAGAAAGTATCCCAGAACCCTAAGCAATAGAACAGCAAACAACTGGGTTGGGATTACTGGTGGTCGATAGATAGATAGATAGATAGATAGATAGATAGAATCAAAATCTAATAATAAAGGTTTTTTTTAAAAAAAAATCTGTGTAGTTTAGAAGCATACATCTAAACAATAAAAGAGAATACAATATTATTGTGATGAAAAAAACAAACTATAACAAAAGTAACCAGTACCAAATGGATCAAACACATTTTGACGTGGTCTAGTGCAATTAGGACATGGTCTAGTATATAAAAAGTATGCCAAAGAATGCACCAACGTATGTATGCAAACACACTGTATACAGCAGATTCCTCAAAATTACAGACATTAGACACTGCAGTAGTTAAACAAAATTATAAGTCTTGCCAAACCCCCTGTAGTGCCTGTACTGGTGAAGGCAGTTATGATAGTAAATAAACTGAAAGTGGGCCAAAGGCTGCCCGATAACAACTGTCTTTAAGGATGGCAAGAAACTGCAATGTCATACAGTCAGTTAACTGATGAAATAATAGGGTAGCTTTGAATGCCACTAAGAGCCTCATGTGGTGCAGAGTGGTAGGCGGCAGTATTGCAACCGAAACTCTCCCCACGACCTGAGTTTGATCCCAGTGGAAGCTGGGTCTTGGGTAACTGGCTCAGGTCGACTCAGCCTTCCATCCTTCCAAGGTCAGTAAAATGAGTACCCAACTTGCTGGGGGAAAGGTAGTCAAGACTGGGGAAGGCAATGGCAAACCACCTCACTACAGTCTGCCATGAAAATGCCAGTACAAGCGGTGTCCCTCTAGGGGTCATTAATGACCCGGTGCTTGCAGAGAAGGAACCTTTCCTTTCCTTTTGAATGCCACTAGAACAGGGGCCTTTAGGCTCTCCACATCTATGGTCATCCTGGGCTAGTCTGTTCCCTTTTCTTTGTTCTTTTCTCTTGAGTTCTTTTCTTTTGAGTTCAAGCCTAATCTTAGGGATGTATGAGAATTCTGTTTCTGCTCTCAAAACATGGGAGCATGCCCCATTCGAAGCTCCGAATGCGAGCGTGAGCATGAGCACACGTCTGCTGAAAGCATACACAAATTGCTGGACATGCATTCGCATTTGTCTCACTCCTGAATCCCAGTTCAATTTGCACATATTTCCTAATGTGCGCAAATTTCCTCAGTATACTGGATCAGCCCAGCATTAGTCTATGGAGGAAATTTGCACAAATTTGGGGAGCTTTGTGCAAATTTCCCATTCGATCACTGCTCAGAGCAAAGTGCTCCTCAGGAGCATGGGCTGTGTTGCCTTCCCATCACCAATCCAGGACACCAGCCTTCCCTGCCATTGCGCCCCTTTCCCCAAAACTACACTGTTGAGGAGTAGGGATGTACGAAAGTCACTTACGTTTTTGCAGGGGTGCTTTGCGGTGGGGGGAGGTGCTTCGCTTCTCCCCCCGAAGTTCAGGCGAGGGGGGAGAGCCGTCCCACCTCGCCCGGCCAAAATTCAGGCCGGGGAGAAGCGCCCCGTCTCCCCGGCCACGAAAGTGTAAAAAACAAACAAAGAAAAAAACCCCCGTGATAGGCTACGTGACGATTAACGTAGCCTATCACGGCTAGATTTCCAAAGTCAGCTGTGATAGGCTACGTAAATCGTTACTTAGCCTATCACGGGTGACTTTGAAAAAGAAAAAAAAAAGCACGTACGCAAATGGCGGCGGCCTATGGGCGCCGCCATTTGCATTCCTTATTTGGTCCCGGTAGTCTACCTTTACATAAATCTTTACGTAGACTACCAGGACCAAATAAGGAACGCAAATAGTGGCACCCCATGGGGGCCGCCATTTGCGTACGCGCTTTTTTTTTTTTTTCAAAGTCACCCGTGATAGGCTACGTAACGATTTACGTAGCCTATCACGGCTGACTTTGGAGATCTAGCCGTGATAGGCTACGTTAATCGTTATGTAGCCTATCACGGGGTTGTTGTTTTTTTTTTTACTTCAGCTGTAATGGCGGCGGCGGCAGCCGGTCGAAAGACCGTCCGCCGCCCCCGCCCCCGCCGAAAGCCCACCGAACCGCCGCCGGGACCCGCTGCCGGGAGGGACATTCGGCTACGGTAAGTCCCATCCCGGGGGGGGGGGGCGGAGAATTTCACTGCCGATTTTTGGGGGCCGAATGCGTTGGCGCTCAGCCCCCCGAAGGTTCGGGGAGAAATTCTCTGCCATCCCTATGAGGAGATATGGCAGTGCGTGTATGTGTGTGTGTGTGTGGGGGGGGGTGTCCATGGCAATTCTGCTCCTTAGGATCACACAGTCCAGATACTGCTCAGAACATTAATTAATTAATTAATTAATTACTTTATTACTTTTCTATACCATCCTATAGCTGAAGCTCTCTAGGTACTTTACAGAAGTTAAAACATTAAAATACAATATACAAACTGAAAACATTAAAATACAATATACAAAGTTTAAAAGCCATTTACTCAAAAGCATTTGGACAATATATATGAACAACTTTGAACTAAAAAAATGTAACAACAACAAAAAATCCAACAATAGAACAACACGGCTCAAAACAACACAGCTTAAAATCAGCATACAAAAGTCGGCAAAAGGAACGAGAGTTCCAGGAAAGGGAGGCCTGCCAGAATAACAGCGTCTTTCATGCCTGCTTAAAAGCCTTCAAGGAGGTCAGCAGGCGCATTCCACCCGGCAGGTCGTTCCACGACTGAGGAGGGGCGGTAAAGGGAAAGGCGTCTTGTTGCGTGTGGCTGCCCGTCTCACATTCGGCAGCCTCAGCAGAGAGCCCTCAGAGGACCTGAGGTGGCAGACTAAGATCTAATATACTAGAACATGTGTGGCAAGGGAACACTGCACACGTATTTCCAATACTTCATACTTCCTGTATGACACAAGCATCCTGTTAGCAACACATCGCACAGGAGATATAGCCCCCCTGCTTTTCAGCACCTGTGGACATTTCAGAAGCAAATAGAATGAGTTACATTACACACCAGGGGATCCTGCAGTTGAATTCAGTTTAACAAGATATTCATTTTTATCAACGGTAAACAGGGTTTTTTTTGGTTTGCTTGGTTGCTGTCTTAAACTGCAGCCTGGCCAGAGCCCACTCACTAAACAGATTCGAGGCCAGCAATATGAGTCAAGGCCACTTGTGAGAAAGAATGATTTATGGGTGGAAAATGGATGCAGAGAAAGCAAAATAAAGCTTACACATCCCTTAACTCTTGGTTCAGTCACTCTGGTTCCCATTGGAGTGACAGGGTGCCGTTCCTTGGGGCTGGTTATCTGAGCAGGCGGGGCACTTTCCCCCTCTCAGATGAGAACAGGTAGTTGGCCAATTTGCTCAGGATTTTATGGAGCAAGCCTCACTCTGTTAGAAAACTGTCAGGAAGGGCACCGTTGCTCCACTCCTCCCCTCTTTACCAAGGCCTTTCTCTCTTGGCAGCAAAATGCAGTACAGAAAGAAGCACTTCTTATCAGTTAGAAGGTGCAGAGTGTGAAGAGCGACTACTGTACATTGTTTTAGATTCTGTTAGTAGCGAAAAGCAGGGCCTTCACTATATGTTAATACAGCTGTGAGAACCAACTCTAGAATATGAAAATTGCCAACTTTTTAGCAAATCAGTCTACTTGTGCTATTAAACACTACAGTAGATACTGCATATGATTCTGGACAAATTCACACCTGACTGCCCGCCATTCTTCTGAAACCAAAGCCAGTACAGAAGCTCTTATGTTTCTTTGATCCTGAGATAGGTGAGGAGAAGGATTCCATGTTTCATGTTCCCAGCATTCTTGATGCCTCTGTTGCATTCCCACTTTTTCACTGGGAAAAACAGTCCTGGTTGTTTGGTTGTTGTGGTTGTTGCTGTTGACTCACATTTCTCCCTAAAGTATTTCAGTCTGATCATGTTTACCACATGTTACAGGATTTGGGGTGCAATCCTATGCATGTTTAGGTGGGAAAAAAAAGTCCTGCAACTCCTAGCATGCCCCAGCCAGCATGGCTGGGGAATGCTGGAACTTGTGGACCTTTTTTCCATATAAACACGCATATGATTTTGCCGTTCTTTTCTTTCTGTATTATGTGGTGATCAGAACTGAATAGAAGCAGAATAAGGTTTAGATTGGACAACATAATATCTACTGTCTTTTTAAATATCCCCTCCCCCATATTTTATCATTCTGTTTTGTTTTAATGCTGCTGCATATTATCTGTTCTTGGTTCACTTTTTTTTCTGGTCCTGCTTTGCTAGATATTGCTAAATATTGCTGAAATATTTGATTCTGGTCAAATATTCTTCTTGGGCTATGTTATGTCAATGTGATTGATAACAGCAGACTTTTTGAATGATCTGTAATTTGCAAAACCCCAAACCCAGTACCTTATTTGGAAGGATGTTCTAAGTAGAGTAGCTTCAGTTGATGGTCTTTATCCACACGTTGGCCTCTTAATACTGTTATTAAGCTTTCTTGAAGGAGGTAGCACCTGAATCAGATCTAGTGCTTCTTCTGGAGCTTACTTCAAAATAGAAGTTTATCCAAAAACATTTGGAGAATTGGTAGATTAGCAGGTGATGAAACATAAGTAAAAGGCCAATCTGGCAGACTTAATAGGGGTCTGAGAAGTTAGGTGAAGCTCTGAACAATCTTTTATTTTGAATAATAATATATATTTTTTTAAATTTGGAATATAATTCTCTATCTGCAGTAATATGTTGGCATTGTGGCCAAACCTGTACCACTGGCAACTCTACCAAAATCCAGTTCTGGAGTGTGTGTTCTTCAACAGAGTCACTGAGGTCAGATGACAGAGGTAGGGATGTTGCGTGAGTCCACGGGGTGGGTGTAGTCTTATGGACTCCTCCTCACCCACCCTCCTGGGCCCAGCTTGCCAAACCATGGGGCACTCATGGACCTGCTCAGCAAGCACCCAGCAGGTCGGCAAGTGCCTGGCAAAGCCCATCCTTCCTAGCGAGCTGCCATTGTGAGCACCGATTCCAGATAGGTAATGTTGCCTAATTGGCGGCCATAAAGGGGTTGTCTACACAACATTACAGGCATGAATAGAACATTCACACCTGTAATGTTGTGTAAATGGGCTTATACAGCTGCCAAGTACACAACATTACCTACCCAGAAGTGCCCGAGCTGCCATTGGTGCTCCCAGTAGCAGCTCATTAGGGTGGATGGGTGGCCCTATGGCTTCGGCAGGCACTCGACAGGTGACGATGAATGTCTCATGGTGCTGCAAGGAGAGGCGGGTGGCAGCGGCGGCTCAGTGAGCTAATGATGCCGGGCATGGGGGAGTCCATCCATCCCTAGCCAGAGATTGTCGGTGCCAGGGTTAATCAAGGAGAACGTCCTGTTCTATTGACCAAGCAAAAGCAACAAGGCCAAGCTGTCACTATTTTCTGGTGAGTGCGCTTAAACAGGACATTCGAGGGCTGGAAAAGGTGCAGAAAAGGGCAAGCAACATGATCAAGTTTGCAATGGAGCAATTCCCCTATGAGGAAAGGTCACCATGTTTGGGGCTTTTAAGCTCAAGACAGAGGTGTACGAAGTTATGCATGGAGTGCAGAAAGTGGATAGGGATAATATTAGCATCATAATACTAGAATCCAGGGTCATTCAAAGAAGCTTAACAGTGGGAGATGGGGGCAAATGAAAGGAAGTACATCTGAACATGTTGCATAGTTAAACTCTAAAATTCACTACTACAAGATGTAGTGATGCCCACCAACTTGGATGGATTGAAAAGGGGATTAGACCAATTCATGGCAGATAAGACCATCAATGATATTAGTCATGAGGGCTATACATTACATCCAGTACTGGAGGCAGTATGCCACTGTATACCAGCTGCTGGGGAACATGGGTGCTATTGCATTCATGTCCTGTTGTGGGCTTTCCACAGGGATCTGGTTGTTCACTGTGGGAACAGAACAGAATGCTGGACTAGGTAGGCCTTTGGTCTGTTCTAGCAGCACATTTCTCATGTTCTTAAACCTGTCTTGGCCAATCTGGTGGCCTCATACTGCCCTGCAATTGTGGAGGCCAATTTGTCTCATTTGTATAGGGGTGCACGAAAGCCACTTACCTGGTCTCGCAGCTTGCTTCGCGGTGGGGGGGAGGCGCTTCGCTGCTTCCCCCGAAGTTCAGGCTGGGGGGGGGGAGGCTTCCCTCCTCGCCCGGCTGAAATTCAGGTTGGGGGGGAGGCTTCCCGCCTCGCCTGGCTGAAATTCAGGCCGGGGAGGAGGCGCCTCGCCTCGCCCGGCCGCGAAATAAAAAGTTAAAAAAAAAAACGCCCCCGTGATAGGCTACGTGACGATTAACGTAGCCTATCACGGACAGATCTGCAAAGTCAGCCGTGATAGGCTACATTAATCGTCACGTAGCCTATCACGGGTGACTTAAAAAAAAAAAGTGCGTACGCAAATGGCGGCCCCCATAGGGAGCCGCCATTCGCGTTCCTTATTTGGTCGCTGTAGTCTACGTAAATCTTTACGTAGACTACGGCGAAAATAAGGGCAACACAAATAGCGTTGCCCTTATTTTCGCCGTAATCTACGCAATCTTTACGTAGACTACAGCGGCCAAATAAGGAACGCAAATGGCGGCTCCCTATGGGAGCCGCCATTAGCCGTACGCGCTTTTTTTTTTTAAGTCACCCGTGATAGGCTACGTGACGATTAACGTAGCCTATCACGGCTGACTTTGCAAATCTAGCCGTGATAGGCTACGTTAATCGTCACGTAGCCTATCACGGGGGCATTTTTTTTTTTTACTTTTATTGGAATGGTGGCGGCGGCAGCCGGTCGAAAGACCGGCTGCCGCCTCTGCCCCTGTCGAAGACCTGCCGAACCGCCGCCGGGACCCGCCGCCGGGACCCGCCGCCGGGACCCGCCGCCGGGAGGGACATTCGGGAAAGGTAAGTCCCATCCCGGGGGGTGCGGGGGGTGCGGAGAATTTCTCCCCGAAACTACTTCAGGGGGCCGAACACGTTGGCACTCGGCCCCCCGAAGTTTCGGGGAGAAATTATCCCCCATCCCTACATTTGTATTCTCTTCTGAACCTGAAGAAGATTCTGACACCTGAACATGCACACACATGCATAAGTTACTTTTGCAGCTTGCTCCCCTAGATTCCAACTCTAGCTTCCATGGCTGAGTGTGGACTAGAACCCGGATCTCCCGGCTCCCAGTCCAATGGTCTAGCCACTACACCACACCACACTGGCTCTCAGATCTGGTTTACGCAGATCTGCCCTCACATGTGGTAGCCATCCCACATGTGCCTTTAGGTCAGCCCCCCAACCCGGTGCCCTCCAGGTGTTTCAACCTGGTGCCCTCCAGATGTTTCAACTCCCATCATCCCCAGCCAGCATGGCCAATGATCAGGAATGCTGGAAGTTATTATCTGAAACATCTGGAAAGCACTGGGTTGGGGGAGGTCGCTTTAGAACTTCCTTCCAGGCAAGTTCTAGTTGGTGCCAGTCCAGGCAGGACACTGATGTCAACACCCCACGACTCTCTGAGTGACCTCTGCAGGGTTTCCCTTCAGGCCTTCCTGAGTATGTGGACAGCTCTGGGGCATGAAAGGAACATAGGAAGCTGCTGTGTACTGAGTCAGTCCCTTGGTCCATCTAGCCTAGCACTGTTGACACTGACTGGCAGCAGCTCTCCAGGGTTTCAGGCAGGATCCCTTCCTAGCCCCAATTGGAGATGCTGGGAATCAAGGCTGGGATGTTCTGCATGTAAAGCAGGTGCTGCACCACTGAGCTATTGCTCCTCCGTCTAATAGAGGGGATGGGGTGAGCATATGTGGTGGCCCCACTCTCACTCTCCACACCACCAATATAAACTCCTCAGTAGGGCTGTTATTTTCCTTTAAACTTCAGCTCAAGCCTGACCCTCCTCTGTATTCTTTTGCCATCCCCAGTTAGGGGGGCTTCGTTCCACCACAGGTTTGGGGGGGCTAATGCACTGGCATTCGGCCTCATCAAGATCTGTGGCGGAATTCTCCACCATCCCTAGCCTAGACTGCATTGGGAACACTATGGGCGGCATCCAATGGGGTACTTACGCCCCTACTGATCCTTCTCCACCCCAGCAATCCATTGCACCGGTGGTGGGTCCCAAGACTGCATTGTGCAAGTGGGACTCAGCACTTCTGCAAGGGAGATTTAACTCTTCCCAAGAGAAGCCCCCAAATGAGCAGAAACACTCATTTCTGGAAGGAGATGGGTTAGTAGAGCTCCCTTATGTGAGCTCCACTGACCTGCCTCCTTCCAAAAACTCCAGAAGCACTAAAGTGTTGTTGCACAACTGGTGGGGGCCACTTGTGCAACACAGTTGGTGGGGTGGAAGAGAATCAGCAGGGATGGAAGCACTCCATTTGATTCTCCTCTATTATCCCTTTCCTCTTCCTCTCCTCTCGCCACCCCCCAGTCTGAATTGAGAGTGCGCATACTGATAATGTCTTATAATTCAAAGTTAAAGGAACACTTTTAAAATCAGTTTCAACCCTCCCCCTCTTTTAAAGGAGCATTGTTTCCCCACCAGGGTGCTTTCGGGTGTTTTTTCTGCACATGGAATTCCCCTATTTATCTATGAGATTAACTGTGCGTAATGCTATGAATGTCTCCTAGCTTCCAGACATCATTGATAAAATGTCGCTATACTAAAATTTATATTTTATATATCTTGCTCCTAGCATTTGGTCCCCAGCAGTACACTTTATTGAAGCCCCCCCCCCAGCCCCTCCTCGAGATTATTAGGATGGCATATGGCAGCCTGAACAGCTGGGTGTTCTAACCTTTTATTTTCTTTTACTGCTTATCAGCACTTTGCAAGTTCAGCATGTGATTATACACCTAGTTCAACCAATTGTTGGGAGAGAGACTCACCTGCTGAGAAGAAGAGGAAGAGGAAAGCACCAATGGAGGGAAAAAAGGAGGCAATCTAAACAGTATTTATAAGGGCCAACAGGTTTCAAATAAAATCTTCCTTGAGGATACTGTAAAACCCAATGCTCTGTGCTATGTTGTACTTAGGGATGGGAGAATCAGCGAGACTCAAAATTCTCTGAGATTCACCTTGATGCTCAGTCTGCCTTGCTCGCTCCTGGTTTCAATTATGTTCTGTTTCTTCTCATCTGAATGGAGAAAGTGCACATCTCAGAACACATATTTTGAAAGTGTGCACCCAGATGTATACATTCCCCCATACACTAAAGCATAACAACGAGTATTCTTTGGAAAATGCATACATTTTTTTTAAAATGTGAGTGCAAGTTAGGGGCCATGTGAACTTTCCCTGACAAAATGCACTCGCATCCGCATTTGCATTTGGAGGTGCAAATGGAGCAATTTCGAGTTAAAAACAACACAAAATGGTATTCTTATACATTTCAAATATTGTTTTGCAAATTGATTCTCCTAAGTATGAATGCAAGGTCCCTGGCTGGTAACCTTAACATAAGAACATAAGAAGAGCCCTGCTGGATCAGACCAAAGACCTATCTATTATTCCAGCATCCATTTTCCCACATTGGCCAACCAGTTGCCTGTGGGAAGCCCACAAGTAAGAACATAAGAAAATAAGAAGAGCCATGCTGGATCAGTGCAAGGGTCCATCTGGTCCAGCATTCTGTTCATACAGTGGCCAACCAGCTGTCCACCAGGAGCCCACAAGCAGGACATGAACTCACCAGCACCCTCCCAACCATGTCCCCTCGCAAGTCGCAACTGGTGTACATAGGCTCACTGCTTCTGGTACTGGAGGTAGCATGTAGCAATCAAGACTAGTAGCCATTGATAGCCCTTTCCTCCAGGAGTTTGTCCAACCCCCTTTTAAAGCCATCCAAATTGGTAGCCATCACTACATCCTGTGGTAGCAAGTTCCATGCACTGTGTGAAGAAGCCCTTCCTTTTATCTGTCCTGAATCTCCCATCAATCAGCTTCATAGGATGACCCCAGGTTCTAGTATTTTGAGAGAGGGAGAAAAATGTTTCCCCATCCACCTTCTCCATGCCATGCATCATTCTGTAGACCTCTATCATGTCTCCCCTCACCCTCTTAAGTAGAATGCAAGGGAAATAACAGCTTCCTGCTACTGCTTCTCAGCAATTGGTGTTTAGAGACATACTGACTCTGATCCTGGAGGTAGCATAGAGCCATCATGACTACTGCTAGGGACAGGGAGAAAAAACCATTAAGTTTGCATATTAACTTGAAGTTATTGAATTTTGCACTGTAGAACCACAATGCATATGGGTATGATCAAAAACAAAGATGGCAAGGACCTAACAGAAGGAGAAGAGATCAAGAAAAGGTGGCAAGAATATATGGAAGATCTGTATAGGAAGGATAATAATATCGGGGATAGATTTGACGGTGTGGTCAGTGAGCTAGAGCCAGACATCCTGAAGAGTGAGGTGGAATGGGCCTTAAGAAGCATTGCTAATAACAAGGCAGCAGGAGATGATGGTATCCCAGCTGAACTGTTTAAAAGCTTGCAAGATGATGCTGTCAAGGTGATGCATGCCATATGCCAGCAAATTTGGAAAACACAAGAATGGCCAACAGATTGGAAAAAATCCACTTATATCCCCATACCAAAAAAGGGAAGCACCAAAGAATGTTCAAACTATTGAACAGTGGCACTTACTTCACATGCTAGTAAGGTAATGCTCAAGATCTTGCAAGGTAGACTCCAGCAATTCATGGAACAAGAATTGCCAGATGTACAAGCTGGGTTTAGAAAAGGCAGAGGAACTAGAGACCAAATTGCCAATATCCACTGGAAAATGGAGAAAGCCAGGGAGTTTCAGAAAAACATCTGTTTCTGTTTTATTGACTATTCTACAGCCTTTGACTGTGTGGATCATAACAAAGTGTGGCAAGTTCTTGGTGGGATGGGGATACCAAGTCATCTTGTCTGCCTCCTGAGGAATCTGTATAATGACCAAGTAGCAACGGTAAGAACAGACCACGGAACAACGGACTGGTTTAAGATTGGGAAAGGAGTACGGCAGGTATCTTACCCTACCTATTCAACCTGTACGCAGAACACATCATGCAACGTGCTGGGCTTGATGAAGCCAAGGCTGGAGTTAAAATCACTGGAAGAAACATTAACAATCTCAGATATGCAGATGATACCACTTTAATGGCTGAAAGCGAGGACGAGCTGAGGAACCTCATGACGAAGGTGAAAGAAGAAAGTGCAAAAGCTGGGTTTCAGTTAAACCTCAAAAAAAACAAGGTTATGGTAACCAGCTTGATTGATAATGGGCAAATAGAGGGAGAAAACGTGGCTGCAGTGACAGACTTTGTCTTTCTAGGTGCAAAGATTACTGCATACGCTGACTGCAGCCAGGAAATCAGAAGACGTTTACTTCTTGGGAGGACAGCAATGACAAATCTTGATAAAATAGTTAAGAGCAGAGACATCACACTGACAACAAAGGTCCGCATAGTTAAAGCAATGGTATTCCCCGTAGTAACCTATGGCTGCGAGAGCTGGACCATAAGGAAGGCTGAACGAAGGAAAATAGATGCTTTTGAACTGTGGTGCTGGAGGAAAATTCTGAGAGTTCCTTGGACTGCAAGAAGATCAAAGCAGTCCATACTCCAGGAAATAAAGCCAGGCTGCTCACTTGAGGGAATGATATGAAAGGCAACACTGAAGTCCTTTGGCCACATCATGAGAAGACAGGATACCCTGGAGAAGATGCTGATGCTAGGGAAAGTGGAAGGCAAAAGGAAGAGGGGCCGACCAAGGGCCAGATGGATGGATGATATTCTGGAGGTGATGGACTAGACCTTGGGGGAGCTGGGGGTGGCAACGGCCGACAGGAAGCTCTGGCGTGGGCTGGTCCATGAAGTCACGAAGAGTCAGAAGCAACTGACCGAATAAACAACAACAAGAACCACTATGCAAACTAAAACTCAGTTATCCTTCAAAATTTGCACTCCAAATTTTGTCATGAAGTTCTCTGATCAAGAAATACATACAAAAATGTCTATATTATGGAACAACTGTCAATATTAAGAAAATTTCTCATACAAATGTTATTTAGTCAAAAAGGCCTACAAAAATGTATGTATTTGAAAAAACTGGGTACATAAATGTTTATGAATTTCTGCATTTTTTAAAATGCAAAGGTTGGCGCAAACTGAACTTAAGAATGGAGAAATTGTCAGTAGGGATGGGTGAACATGCAATATTTGAACTTGTTGAGGTTCTCCAAATTCCTTCTTGAATCTTCGTTCACCTTGTTAGCATACCCAAATATGAGCATCTTTTTTTGATTGTGAAAAATGTGACTTTTTAAAAAAAGTATGTGTTTTTCCCAATGGAAAATGTGACTTTCCCTCCAAAGGCAAAGCGTTGCGGGAAAATGTGCACGTTGGGAAGTGCACAGCTGCTCAAATGTTCATTTTTGGATGCAAGAGTAAATTCAGAAGATTGTGAAAATTTCCCAAGAAGTCCAGCTCATGTTCAGGGTTGCAAATGGGACATGTTCACATGATTTGTGAATGGGAATGAAATTCTCATACATCCCTATCTCAAAATTTGAGATGAACTGAACTTAAGATTGCAAAAATGAGAAACTGAGAGAAACTGAAATTGATAGATTTCTCCATCCCTAACTACTAACTGTTAGGCTGATCCTCCATAAATTCATCTAACCTCCTTTTTAAAGCCATCTAAACTGCTGGCCATCACCAGATTGTGAGGAAACAGATTTCATAGTTTAACTATTTTTAATGTGAAGAAGTGATTTGCCAGGCTTGGTTCAAAGGCAGTAAGAGATTTCTAACTGCCTGAGGCCTGATTTCCTTTCAATCTTCTGCTAGCAGGAAGGAGAAACATGCACTCTGAACCTATCAGATATTTGAGGGGTGGGAAGGGACACTGGACAAGTGAACATTATTTGTTTTTTCATAACATTTATTTATTTACAACACCATGGCAGCGTACAATGGTGTAGATGATAAATTATTTAATGCTTAATACAATAGAATAAAACAGTAGCACCAGGCAACCATAATAAAAGACAGTAGATAAAAACTGCAAGGCAGACAGAAGGTTTATACAAATTAAAATGCCTAGCTAACTAAAATAAATGTCCTAACCTGATGCTGGAAAAATTATAAAGTAGGCACAGCCAGGCATACCTCTTCAGAACAAAAGAAGAGGTCTTCTGGATTGGGTCAAAGGCCAGCCTTCTTCACCCACGGTGACCAACCAGATGCCCCAGTGGGAAGCCCAGAAACAGGACATGAGTGCAGTACCACCCTCTTTAGAAAGACCATTCCAAAGCTGAGTTGCCTGCCTCCACTAAGATAGCCCTCTCCTTTCTGAATGGGAAAAAAAAGATACTATAGCACCATCATTTTCATGTATTTCCTGTGTGGAAGTGATCAGATTCTAATCAAGTGCACATACCTACTTTTTTCTATTTAATATATGCAGACACCCACCCACCCAATAGCATATATATATGCTATATAACTTGCATCTCCAATCTGTCATTTGATGAAGGGCTTTTCCTTAGGCAATTTTACTGTAGCTGACCCACAAACATATGCATGATAGACTAAGAATTATACTCATTGGGTTCCTTTATCTATTTAGTCATCTTATTGTCAGGTGTTTCCTTTTTTATTATTGGTTTTTCTTCTATTTTTAACAGTATTTCAAATTAAAGTAAGATTTATGAGGAAGGGGGAATTACATAGCACACTTCTGATAAGGGGATATACTGACAATTATTAACAGAGTCTTCATTAATCCCACCTGAGCCCAGGTACGGACTAGTTATGTAGGTATTAATGATATTGGATTAAGAGCCAGATATAACTTTGCTAATTGACCTAGGGTGGCAAGGCAGGCAGAGTACTGTTGTTCCAGCTTTTCATTGGTCCTATTCCTCTAGTCAAATAAAGTGCAAGATACTTAGGGTTGTGTAAATCCACGAGTTTCCCCAAATTCCACCTCAAAGCTCATTCTGAATCATGTCAAGTTTTTCCCCTTTACATATGAACAATGGTGTGTATTTTCATGGCTATTTCCCCAAATGTAGTAATTAGGGATGTCCATGGAATCTGCTGCGGACTCCAATGAGGCCGAATTCCAGTGAATTCGGCTCCCCGAAGTCCGCAGCAGAACGAATGCACTTACCTCTCCGGACTGGATATCTGCCCCCCAGCCAGTTCCATTCCGCCATCTGTGCGGAACCCAGAAGTAAATGACTGGATGCAAATGGCATCCGCTACACCATTTGCATCCCCGTTTTTCCTCGCGATAGGCTACGCGTCTCTGTTTATGTAAATACTTACGTGAAAAAATGGACACAAATGGCATAGTGGACGCCATTTGCATCCCTGGTTTTTCATGCAATAGGCTACATAAGTATGTACGTAAATAAAGACGTGTAGCCTATTGCAAGGAAAAACGGGGATGCAAATGGCGTCCGGAGGCACTGTAGGAGTTGGGACGGAACCGGCTGGCAGCTCCGCAGAGTGGAGCCAGCCAGCTCGGATTCCAGGGGGAGGAACGGATCTCCTCCCCCCCTGGTAGACCCCCCCCCATGGACACGAGGTAAGGGGATCTGTACATCCCTTGTAGTAATCAACTGGGAACCTTTTGGAAATGTATGCATTTTTCTCCCATCAGTTAAAGTATGCATTTTCCAGATATATGCATTTTTTTTCAAACGTATAGGGTTTTTCTTGGGTTCCACAAATCACGCTGCAAGCTTGGAACTGTAAGGATTTCAACCACACATCATGTTCAAGCCCCAAATACATCCTGGGAGGTGCCAACTGAGTCAATCAAAAGTGAACTGGAAGAAAATTCCAGTCAAAAATGAACTGGAAGAAATTTCTCATACATCTCTATAAACACTCAGCCATCAAACTTGGGTAGTAGGGGAAGAAGAAATAAACCTGGAGACATATGAGACTGGACAGATCCTGCAGCCAGCAGATTTTCTGCACTTTTCAAAAGAGCAGTCTATCTATTCTTAATTGACTTTTAAGAAGCCACACCCTTAAAGATCCACAATTCCACCATGCCCTATTGATAGACTTTGGCTGAATCTACACATAACAGTTTTACTGTTATTATACTGCAATTATAGCTACTGTTGCACATGACACCAAAGGGCACCAATAGTTATCACTGCAGTATGATAGCAGTATAACTGCTATGTGTAGATGCAGCCTTTGTGTAGCACTGGGGCTACAATTCCATGCCTCAGGCATAGAAATGAGAAGTTACAGCTAGGGATGTTATGGCTTTTATAAAATCTGTTCCATCTGTGTTTCACAGATTGTCAGGTGCCTTTCAGATTTCTTCCCCCAATTTTGTGAACTTGCATGAATTTGCACTTGCAAAATGCGCAACTCCTAAAATGTGCATCCCTCCCCCCAAGTGCAACTCACTCCAAGATATGCATCTTCATGCTTTAGCCTGTGGAGGAAATGCACCTTTTTGGCTGGTGTTTTTACATTTTTCTACAGCTAAATTTGTGTAAAAAACTAGACAGTAAAAAAAAAGACAAAAGAAAAAAACCAACCAAACAAAAACAGTCCACAAGTCCATGGAATCATGCCGCAGGTGGTGGGCTCTGGCCAAGACCCTGGCGAGATGCTGCTAGACAGAAGAGGGGACTCGATGGAGAAAGAGACTGACCTGATAAAAAGCAGCTTCCTCTTTTCCTGTGAGAGTTGGGATGCTGCAGGGTTGGAGTCTCTTTGGAGCAGCACTTGGTACCTGGTCCAGAAGCAGCAGGCATTTGAGGCCTCAAGGGGCAGAGAACCTGGCATGAGTGGGCTCCTCCTTCCCCGAGGCCATCAAGCTCAGTCTTTGTCTTCAGGAGTTTCTGAATGCTAGAAGTGGAGGAAACCAAAGAGCAACACCAAACAAATGCAACAAAAAGCCCTGAGATGACTCGGCTTGCATTTGCAATGGCAAGCAGATGAAATAGAAGAAAGAACAAACGGAAGTCTGCCTCGTGTTTCCTCAATAGGGATATTTGGAGGGCGGCATCTTCCCCCAAGGAAAGAAATTATTCTGCATTACCGTTTATCATAGATACGTCAACATTTGGACTTCTAGCATGAAGCTACGCTCCCTCCTTCCCAGATTCACAAGCATATGGACTCTATGTTTGCTCACGGGGAGGACTAGCCTTCTTGTACTCTCAGATTCCCGCCTTGTGCAACCAGGTACCTTATCTGCCAGCAAGATCTTAGTTTGGAAGGGAAAACACACCATTTTCCATTCATTTAGGCTACATCAGGTCCCACTGATGCTGACTGTTTTGCCCAGGGGGCGGGAGTGTGTGTGTGTGTGTGGGGGGGGGTTGCTTCCAGTGTATTATGTATTGTATTGACTCCCAACTGTTCCTATAATGGGAAAACATAAACAGAAGATCTGGCTGTCACCACCTTCTGAGCCATTTGGAGCCATGAAACAAGCAAATGAGTTGCCCCAAAACATGGGATCAGAACCTCCCTCATAAATGAATAAGATCATATTGCCTAGTGGGGAGAGAGGTAGCAATGGCACAAGGAAGTCATCCGTTCCTGTCCTGTTGTCAATAGCTGTCTTGCTGAGGGGACTGTAGATTTAAAAATTGCAGCTCCACACATGATGTCTTGTTTCTGGACAAGAACAGCAGTGGGGTATCCTTCGCACAACATGCCAGAGTTTTTGAACTGCATGTTGCAAAATGACTTCCCTGTAGGCAGGAATGGTCCATCGTGGGGGAAACCAGGCAAAAGTTTTCCTAAAGGTTGCTCTTGGAACACCATTAAAAGTTAACCTGGCATCATGAGAGGCACAGAGGTACTGTCTCTCTTTCCTTTGAAATGTCTATATGAACACAACAGGTGATGTGACATCATCATGCGGGCCATCCCCCCCCCTTGCCCCCATCTCACCAGGGCCAGCATCAAGGCTTGGCATCGTTGGGCACCTGCACTCCCCCTTCAGAGATGGAATGTTAGTGAACATTCCATGATGTCACAATGAATGTTAGAGGAAGAGGCTAATGAAATAAAGAAAATCAGGATTTGATCCAATGTTGCAGAACCTCCGGTCTGGGGGCCAAATCTGGCCTGCTGGGGATTCCAGTCCATCCCTCTGTGGTTCCCCAAATGGCTACATCCTTGTCAGGAATGAATCTGAGTGTGTGGAGATAGCTAGCAGCTCAGATTCAGAATGGGAACAGCCAGAACAGGGGGAGGATCCCTCCCTAGTGAGTTCAGATATGGTAAGGCCTTCTTCCCAAGACCTTGGCACACAGATGGCTCAGACTGAAGCCCCCCACCCTTTCCTCCTCCATGAGAACCCAGGGTTGCGGGGAGGAGGAGAGTGAGGGGCGTGACTTGAGAGATGCTCAGGTCCATCAAAGAACAAAAGTGGGGAAAGTCAAGTGGCAGAGCTCAAACGCTCCACCAGGTTGGCTATGCCTGAAAGCCAACATAGGAGGGAGACACCTTGAGGGAGGGGCATCCCTGAGAAGAAAGACTTGTGGAGAAGTTCTTGTTCAAACTGCTGGCAACTCCTCTACCTTCCGCTTCGGCTCCTCTTTTGATATTTGTAATTGTGTGGAGTAGCTGTTTTCACTGTAGTCTGAGAGTTTTCTAGAATCTGCATTTGTTAGGAAGCTAGTAATTAACTAATAAAGTAGTGAGCCTGAAGCCTGGTATCCTAGAGTGTGTTGACTGCGAAGGGGGAGGACGAAGGAACGCAACAACCTCTTCCCTTAACCCCACCTCTTCTCCTCAAGCACCAATCATTTTGTGTTTTCCTGGCTTTTGTGTAGTCTTTCCCTCATTCTAAAAGGCTGAAATATCTCTCTTGAGGTTGGCAGTAAGATATAAAAATATAAGTTAAGATATAAAATACGATATAAGTAAGATATAAAAGATAATATAGAAGTAAGATATAAAATATCTGGTAGTAAGATATAAAATATCTATCTTGAGGCTTAGTGATTTGTAGTAAGAGTTTTAAGATGAAAGATGCTGGTATTTTTGGTATTTTTGGACCCACCCATTTAGCTTTTGACTGCCCCCTTTCTGCCGTACCTACTAGGGATCTATGGACTGTGTACAATCCACTCCATCCGTGTTTCGCAGACTGTCAGGCACCTAATGCAGCTCCACAGGCAATATCTTGTTTCTGGGCAAGAACAGAAGTGGGGTATCTTTTGCTCAACATGCTGAGTTTTTAAATGGCATGTTGCAAAATGACTTCCCTGTAGGCAGGAATGGTCCATTGTGGGGGAAGCCAGTCAAACGTTTTCCTAAAGGGTGTTCTTGGAACACCATTAAAAGTTAACCTGGCATCATGAGAGGCACAGAGGTACTGTCTCTCTTTCCTTTGAAATGTCTATATGAACACAACAGGTGATGTGACATCATCATGCGGGCCATCCCCCCCCCTTGCCCCCATCTCACCAGGGCCAGCATCAGGGCTTGGCATCATTGGGCACTTGCACTCCCCCTTCAGAGATGGAATGTTAGTGAACATTCCATGATGTCACAATGAATGTTTTTAAATGGCATGTTGCAAAATGACTTCCTTGTAGGAAGGAATGGTCCATCGTGGGGGAAGCCAGTCAAAGGTTTTCCTTTCTAGGGATAGATGTGTGCCAAATGCAATAGGCCTTGGTGCATGGACAGAGCGAGTGGGCTAGGTGTGAACTGGAATCTCCCTTTCAGGCATTCAGTTGCCATTAGGGATCTACAGACTTTGTAAAATCCACTCCATCTGTGTTTCGCAGGCTCTCAAGCGCCTTTTGTTCCATCATCCGCTCACAGACAGATGTGAATACTTTTTTTATCAAATGGAAAAATATGCAAATAATTACGTAAGAGGTTTCATAAGAATTTACAGAATTTACCTCAGTACTTTATATTGAGTGTATCATCCCCCATTCCATTCAAGTTTTCCTCAGCAGAAACTTGCACATTTTCCTACAAATAAATATGCGTAAAAATTGGGAAAGTAAAACAAAAATAAAAAAATCCAACTACCCCATGTGGCTGCGGGGGGCGGGGGGGGGGTCACTCCACAGCGGATCCAACAGGTCGGATTCTTAGAAATCTGAGCTCATTTTAGTCCATCTCAAATTTCTCCATCATCTTTAGTTGCCAGAAATGACTTTGTTTTGTGTGTGGGCTTTAAAACTTTTAAAGGTGTTATTGTTTTATTGTGTTGTGGCTTAGTGGTTAAGACGCTGAACTGCAGACCAGAAGGTTGGCAGGACAGCAGTTGGAGACCCAAGTGCTGCATGACGGAGTGAGCGCCCATCTTCAGTCCCAGCTCCTGCCAACCTAGTAGTTCGAAAGCAAGAAATTGCAAGTAGATAAATAGGTACCGCTTCGGCGGGAAAGGTAACAGCGTTCCATGCCCCTTGGTGTTCAGTCATGCTGGCCACATGACCACGGAAGCGTCTTCGGACCGCGCTGGCTCTTCGGTTTAGAAATGGAGATGAGCACCACACCCTAGAGTCAGACACGACTGGTTGGGGACACCTTTACCTTTTTATTTTAGGGTTTTGCTTTTTCTGAACTGCCTGGAGCGGATTGGCTATTGGGTAGTATAGAAAAACAACAACATAAATACAAATAAATAAAACTGCCAATATCATACTGCCCTTACACAAATCTGTGATGTGACCACACTTGGAATACTATGTATAGTTCTGGTCACCGCACTTAAAAAAAGGATATTGTAGAGTTGGGAAATGTGCAGAAAAGGGCAACTAAAAAGATCAAGGGGCTGGAGGAACTCCCCTATGAGGGAAGGTTGCAACCGCTGGGATTGTTTAGCTTGGAAAAAAGGAGGCTAAGGGGAGACATGATAGATGTGTACCAAATTATGCATGGTGTGGAGAAAGTGGATAGGGAGATATTTTTTTCTCCCACTCTCATAATACTAGTGTTCAATAGAATCATCCACATACCATTTCTATGCAGAGCCACCTCAAAAGAGAAAATATTTGCAGGAAATTATTTCCCTTTGGAAAATGGTGTGCTCCGAAATGGATAGGCACCCATGTATCAAGGCTGGGATACAGTTTCATCTTGTCTCATGCTCAGACAATTGGATCCATGGAGAATCTAGAGTTCATCCCAGATAAACTTTCCCATCCAAGAAACAGAGAAAATACCTCAGAAGGTAGCAAGATGAGTGTGTGTGTGTGTGTGTGTGTGTGTGTGTTGGGGGGGGGAATTTCTGTTGTACACTGTGACTTGGCCACTGAGAAATCTGCACTGCAAACACAGGACACCAGGGTTTTTTTTGTTGTGTGTGTGTGTGTGTGTGTGTCCCCAGTTGTCTTGGTCTATTTCATATTCAAATTGTATGCTCTGGTTCATTTGGTTATTTTTAGAGATTTCAGGAGCTGATGATATATTGTGTGCCTCAGGAGTCTTGGCATTGACTCTATTAATAAATTCATATCTGGAAAACAACCCAACCGTTGCAAAAAAAAAAAAAAAAAAGTGTTGGGTCGGATCCAAAGGTGCTCTACCACTTGCAAAAGTTATCTTCTGCCTTTTTTCCCCCCACCTTGTGCTAGAACCTTTCATGAGAACAGACCTTCAAAGAGCTTCTTTTGCTTGAACAACCTCATGCAAAACAGAAGGATGAAAATAGCAATAGAACTTTCCTATTGTAGCACTGTATGAACTCTAGTGTAAACATCTGTGGCAGAAAAGCTAGAGGCTATTTTCTTTCCGCTTGCATTTCTTCGGGCCTGACCCATTGTTTGTAGTTTTCTACAGTATAAGCTCCCTGCTTCCAATTAATTTATACATCTTTTAAAACTATTGGGCAGCCTAATGAACATACATACATACTGTTTGTGTGTGTGTGCATTTGTGTGTGCAGTTCTTTACTCTAAGATGCCACATTATAAAGCACTAATGGATAAGTATTATAAATACAGGGTATGTAGAGGGAACGACGATCATAGACTAACTGCGAAGTACAAGAACAGCCTCCCCCAACCTGATACCCTGCAGATATGTGGGATGTCCAATGGGCATTCTGGTTGAGAATGATGGGAGTTACTGTCAAACACATCCAAAAGGCACCAGGTTGGGGATGACTATACTAAGCTGTATAGAAGGATGGATGGATGGATGTGCCTCCGTCTGGTTTTACTGGATGCTCACTGCACTGCCACCACTGTGACACATGAGCGCTGGAGCCCTCGACAAGCACCCGGCAAGGGCCACCTGTCCTCTTAGCGACCCTCCACTTTGCATAAAAATGGCGGCTCACGGTTTTCCGGATATGTAATGTTACACAAATGGTGGCCATAAAGCAGCCATTTACGCAACATTACAGGTGTAAATGGTCCATTCACTCCTGTAATGTTGTGTAAATGGCTCCTTTACAGCTGCCATTTACATAACATTACATGTCCGGAAAACTGTGAACCGCCATTTTTATGCAAAATGGCACCTTGCTAAGGGGACAGGTGGCTGCTGGGTGCTCACAGCAAGCGGATCCAGTAAGTGGTGGCAGCTATGCGAATGGGGTCCTAGAGGTCAAGTGAGGGGGGGTGTCCATTGGTCTACACCCCCTTCTCAGACTCCCACGACATCCCTAGTTGTGCAGGACTTACCATGGACTTACCTTGTCCAAGGGACAGGACTTACCTTGGGCGAATCCTCCTGGCGGCGGCGGCAGCGGTTCGGCGGCGGTTCGGTGGCGGCTGCGGTGGCCGGTCTTCCGATCGGCTGCCACCGCCGCCATTTCCAGTAAAACAACAACAACAACAACAACAAAACATGATAGGCTACATAAAGATTTACGTAGCCTATCACGGCTAGATTTTTAAAAAATACCGTGATAGGCTACGTAAATGTTTATGTAGCCTATCACGGCTGAGTAAAAAAACAAACGGTGCGTACGCAAATGGCAGTGCCCATGGGTGCCGCCATCTGCGTTCCTTATTTTGGCACGTCTAGTCTACATAAACATTTAGGTAGACCACGGCGAAAATAAGGGGAACGCAAATAGCACTATTTTTCTACGCTATTTTTCCCCTTATTTTCGCCATAGTCTACGTAAATGTTTACATAGACTAGACGTGCCAAAATAAGGAACGCAAATGGCCCAAGAGTGCCACCATTTGCGTATGCGCGGGTTTTTTTTTTTTTACTCAGCCGTGATAGGCTACGTAAACATTTACGTAGCCTATCATGGCTGACTGCAGGGACACAAACGGCGGCGGCTACGCCCGCCATCATATGCCGCCCGGCCGGCCAGGATTCGGGGGTGGAGGGACGGAGCGCCTCTCCCCCCGGCCAGAATTTCGGGGGGGGGAACGGAGCGCCTCCCCCCCACCGCGAATCAAATTTCGTTACAGGTAAGTGACTTTCGTACATCCCTACATACCATATCTATTTTGAAATAAAAAATATAAAGAAAAGCAAGAAAAAACAAACTTTTGTTTTTTCGTGAAGTACCCATTTTGTTGAAGAATGCAAGGAAACATAGGCATTGGCCTTATGCAGCATAAGGCCATAGGATTCCTGCCCTGACCACAGATAGGGGTGGACGAAAGTCCCTTACCTGTCCTCGAAGGACGTTCGCGGTGGGGGGGAGGCGCTTCGCTGGTCCCCCCGCTTCCCGCCTCGGCCCGGCTGAAATTCAGGCCGGGGAGGAGGCTTCCCGCCTCGCCCGGCCGCGAACGCGAAAGTTAAAAAAAAAAAAAGCCCCCTGATAGGCTATTTGACGATTCATGTAGCCTATCACGGCTATATCTGCAAAGTCAGCCGTGATAGGCTACATCAATCGTCACGTAGCCTATCACGGGTGACTTAAAAAAAAAAAAAAAAAAAGCACATACGCTAATGGCGGCCCCCATAGGGAGCCGCCATTCGCGTTCCTTATTTAGTCGCTGTAGTCTACGTAAATGTTTACGTAGACTAGGGGTGAACGAAAGTCACTTACCTTTTCTCGCAGCTTTTTCGCAGTGGGGGGGAGCGCTTCGCTGCTCCCCCCACGAAGTTCAGGCCGGGGGGGAGGCTTCCCGCCTCGCCCGGCCGAAATTCAGGCCGGGGAGGAGGCTTCCCGCCTCGCCCGGCCGCGAACACGAAAGTAAAAAAAAAAAAACAAAACCGTCCCTTGATAGGCTACGTGACGATTCACGTAGCCTATCACGGCTAGATCTGGAAAGTCAGCCGTGATAGGCTACGTGAATCGTCACGTAGCCTATCACGGGTGACTTAAAAAAAAAAAAAAGCGCGTACACGAATGGCGGCCCCCATAGGGAGCCGCCATTTGCGTTCCTTATTTAGTTGCTGTAGTCTACGTCAATGTTTACGTAGACTATGGCGAAAATAAGGGCAATGCAAATAGCGTTGCCCTTATTTTCGCCGTAGTCTATGTAAACATTGACGTAGACTACAGCGACCAAATAAGGAACGGGAATGGCGGCTCCCTATGGGGGCCGCCATTATCCGTACACACTTTTTTTTTTTTTTAAGTCACCCGTGATAGCCTACGTGACGATTCACGTAGCCTATCACGGCTGACTTTGCAAATCTTGCCGTGATAGGCTACGTGAATCGTCACGTAGCCTATGAGGGGACGTTTTTTTTTTTTCTTTCATTGCAATGGCGGGGGCGGCAGCCGGTCGAAAGACCGGCTGCCGCTCCCGCCCCGCTCGAACACCGGACGAACCGCCAGCCAGACACGCCGCCAGGAGGGACATTCAGGGAAGGTAAGTCCCGTCCCGGGGGGGGGCGGGGGGCGGCGGGGCAGAGGATTTCTCCCCGAAACTTGTTCGGGGGGCCGAACACGTTGGCGCTCGGCCCCCCGAAGTTTCGGGGAGAAATTCTCCGCCATCCCTAACGTAGACTACGGTGAAAATAAGGGCAACGCAAATAGCGTTGCTCTTATTTTCGCCGTAGTCTACGTAAACATTTACGTAGACTACAGTGACCAAATAAGGAACGGGAATGGCGGCTCCCTATGGGGGCCGCCATTATCTGTACACACTTTTTTTTTTTTTTTAAGTCACCCGTGATAGGCTACGTGACGATTGACATAGCCTATCATGGCTGACTTTGCAAATCTAGCCGTGATAGACTACGTTAATCGTCACGTAGCCTATCAGGGGGCTTTTTTTTTTCTTTTATTGCAATGGCGGCGGAGGCAGCCGGGAGGGACATTCGGTGAAGGTAAGTCCCGTCCCGGGGGGGTGCGGGGGGCGGGGGGGTTTGGAGGATTTCTCCCCGAAACTTGTTCGGGGGGCCGAACACGTTGGCGCTCGGCCCCCCGAAGTTTCGGGGAGAAATTCTCCGCCAACCCTAACCACAGATCATGATAAGTCAAGGCAGGCTGGATTTGCTGAATCTTTGAGGGTTCCAAGTGAGGATGGGATGAACTGAGGCCTTTTATCCCAAAAGGGCCAAATCATAACTCCCGGACCCTGTACCTTGCTTGAGGATTGGAAAGCCTTAAGAATAAGGACTTGGTGAAATCCTTGAGAATCCGTGCATCAGCTGTACTGCATTCTTCTCACTGAAAAATTTCTTTTTTTGTGCCTCGTATGGAGAGCACATGGTGAAGGATGCACCTGTGTCTAGCAAATTCATGCAGAACGGAACAAACATAAACTTCAGTTTAAAAAAAAATATATTCAGACACCACCTGCCTTCCTCCTTACAAAAACAAAACAAACAAAATCATGGAGCAGCACTTTAAAAGGGCTAAATAGATTACATTGTAACAACATTACAGTGATGTGGGGAAATGCATCAAAAAGCCAGCCAATTTGTCCTCATAGAGGAAACCAGGCAGTGTTAATCTGGTTTCAGGAACAACAATAGCTGAATGACAAGGATATGATCATATTTGCAGCTGAAAAGATATAATGTGATGAAAAGAATGATAAAGACATTATTTCTCTGTCATCAGATGGGAATGATGGTGTCTAACATATTATTGCCACCGCAAACAGTAAAATAACATTGTGCTTCTTTAAACTTTGAAAACATGAGCAAAATCTAGCCAAAGTTAATTCCCATTGATTTCAATCGAAGTATAGCGTTGCCCTTATTTTCGCTGTAGTCTATGTAAATCTTTACGTAGACTACAGGGACCAAATAAGGAACGCGAATGGCGGCTCCCTATGGGGGAGCCATTTGCGTACGCGCTTTTTTTTTTTTTCAAAGTCACCCGTGATAGGCTACGTGATGATTAACGTAGCCTATCATGGCTGACTTTGCAGATCTAGCCGTGATAGGCTACGTAAATCGTTACGTAGCCTATCACGGGGCTTTTTTATTTTTTTTACTTTTCTTTTGAAGTTCGCGGCCGGGGAGACGGGGCGCTTCTCCCCGTCCTGAATTTCGGCCGGGCGAGGTGGGAAGCCTCCCCCACGGCCTGAATTTCGGCCGGGCGAGGCAGGAAGACACCCCCCCCTCACATGAACTTCGGGGGGCGAAGCAAAGCACCTCCCCCCCACCTCGAAAAAAGCTGTGGGACAAGGTAAGTCCCTTTCGTACATCCCTAGTGGTGAGATACAGGACTGGGCAGGTGAGACAAGGTGAGGCAAAAGAGAGTGTTGCTACTAGGGATGCTGGAGAAATTCAAGACGGACTAAAATGAGCTCAGATTTCTAAGAATCCAACCTGCGGAATCCGCTGCAGAGTGACCCCCCCCCCCTCAGGCCCCACGGAGTCCATGGACTTTTGGATTTTTGTTTCTTTTTACTTTCCCAAAATGTACGCATATTTATTCGTAGGAAAATACACAAGTTTCTGCTGAGGAAATGTTGAATGGAACAGGGAGCCATATGCGAAATGTTGCGTGCTAAGGCAAATTATGTAAATATTTCTGTAAATACTTACATAAATACTTATGTAATTATTTGCGTATTTTTCCTCATGAACCCCCCCCCCATTGCATCCATTTGTGAGTGAACGATGAAACGAAAGGCATCTGACAATCTGTGAAACAGACGGAGCAAATTTTACATAGTCCGTACATCCCTAGTTGCTATTCACTGCAACAAATCATGCAGATGAGCAACAGTTAGACAGAGTTGTTGAGCCTCCCTTGGTTTTTCAGGTTTCCTGGCCTGGCTGAGCAGATGAATATCAGGACCTCCTTTGGCCATTTGGCACACAAGGTAAATCAGGCCAGGAATTCCTTCAGCCTGCAAGCTTCTGACAATACAATCCAACTGCTGTTTCCTACTCCAGCTCATGCTCTTCTGTCTTTTGCTCACCGCTTAGGTGTCCTGCTTATCCACAAGGAGTTGCTCACTTTGTTATTAGCTGCAGTGTGTATGGAAATCCCACTAGAAAATTGCTAACAATATTTCTGTACAATAGTGGATGGCAAGATTGTAGGGAATTGCCTTGTCAGAGAAATTAATGCAACACAGTAAAGCTGTGCGTGGTTTGTCTAGTACAGACAAGTTTGATGGAGTATAGTTCTCTTTCTTCACATATATTAACCAATCCTTACCTCTTTTTTCTCCTCCACTCACTCACTCTGGTGGTGGTCAATAAGACAACTTAACAGGGATGGTTAAAAGTTTGTGTCTTTTCATTTGTAATATTATGGATGAAGCCTATTTAGTGTTTTAGGAAAGATTATTATTATTTTTAACTATTTATTTATTGGTGATCATTGTTGTCACATCACAACTGTGTACTGCTGTACTTTAGTTTGAGTTGTCATTTGTTCTACTGTTTGTTAATAAAAATATTGGGGGTGGGGGAAGCCTGCAAGCTTTCTCAGAGGCAGAGGGAATAAGGCATGTGGGTTCTACACTATGAGCCCCTGGTTTACATCCGTTGACACTTAATAGCTTGGAAGGGGAGTGCCCTGAATTTTGGGGGCCAGGTTTGGACTGAAAATGATAGTTGGCTAGAAGAGGGGTAGCTGGTTGGCTACTGGATGCATTGAGGGAGTGGTATTAGACATGTTTATGTTCCATGGTTAGGAAAAGAAAGACAATGATAGGCTCACAGATGAAATGAGGTGTCAGTATCTCTAGCTCTAGGTGAGAAGATGAGTGGTGAACCTCCCCAGACTTTATGTTCTTCACCAGAGGCCCTGCTGTATCTCTCACCATGAAGAGAGGCTACATTGTTGGGTACACAAAACAGGGCCTTTTCTGCTGTAGCACCCTGACTGTGGATCTACCGCCTTAGGGAAGTCAGATTGGCTCCACCCCTATTGGTTTTTGGTTTTTAGACATGAAGTGAAGTGGACAGCACTTGGTCTGGACTTCAGTTCCCATCAGACCCAGTCAGCACAGTCAATGATCAGGAATTCTGAGAGTTGTGGTCCAAAATAGTTGTGGTTCTCAGCTTCAGGAAAACTGCTATAGATGGATGCTAATTTTTGTGTTAATGTGTTTGACTACATATAGGCTTGGATCTAGATTTAGTCATGCTTAGAGTTGTTGTTGTTGTTGTTCAGTCATTCAGTCGTGTCCGACTCTTCGTGACCCCATGGACCATAGCACGCCAGGCCTTCCTGTCCTGCGCTCTCTCCCGGAGCGTGCTCAGGTTCATAATGGCTTTGGCCTAGGGTTGGTGGAGAATTTCTCCCCGAAACTTTGGGGGGCCGAGCGACAATGTGTTCGGCCCCCCGAACAAGTTTCAGGGAGAAATTCTCCACCCCCCCTGCCCCCGCCCCCCCCGCGGTGGGACTTACCTTTGCCGAATGTCCCTCCTGGCGGCGGGTCCGGCCGGCGGTTCGTCGGGTCTTCGTCAGGGGCGGGGGCGGCAGCCGATCTTTCGACCAGCTGCCGCCGTTGCAATTCCAATAAAACTAAAAAAAAAACAACGCCCCCGTGATAGGCTACATGATGATTAACGTAGCCTATCACGGCTAGATTTGCAAAGTCAGCTGTGATAGGCTACGTAAATCGTCACGTAGCCTATCACGGGTGACTTTAAAAAAAAAAAGCGCGTACGGATAATGGTGGCCCCCATAGGGAGCCGCCATTCGCGTTCCTTATTTGGTCGCTGTAGTCTACGTAAAGATTACGTAGACTACGGCGAAAATAAGGGCAACGCTATTTGCGTTGCCCTTATTTTCGCCGTAGTCTACGTAAAGATTTACGTACACTACAGCGACCAAATAAGGAACGCGAATGGCGGCTCCCTATGGGGGCCGCCATTTGCGTACGCGCTTTTTTTTTTTTTAAAGTCACCCATGATAGGCTACGTGACAATTTACGTAGCCTATCATGGCTGACTTTGCAGATCTAGCCATGATAGGCTACGTTAATTGTCACGTAGCCTATCACGGGGGCGTTTTTTTTTTAACTTTTAATTTCACGGCCGGGCGAGGCGAGGCGCCTCCTCCCCGGCCCGAATTTCGGCCGGGCGAGGCGGGAAGCCTCCCCCCCGGCCTGAATTTCGGCCGGGCGAGGCGGGAAGCCTCCCCCCCCAGCCTGAACTTCAGGGGGAGAGCAGCGAAGCGCCTCCCCCCCCCCGCGAAAAGCTGCGAGACCAGGTAATGGGTTTCGTGCACCCCTACTTTGGCCTGGTTTTAAGTGTGTGTGTGTGTGTGTGTGTGTGTGAAATATGTTTTGATTTTATTGGATTTCATGAAGTGGTGCATTACTTTGAAAGCCCTGTTGGGATGAAAAATGAATAATAAATACTTAACAACAACAGCAGCAGCAGCAGCCTAGTTTATTGAACTTCAGTGTGTCCTTCTATACTGGTTATATGCTTTGTAGAGAAGAGTAAAACCTTTCTCTGTATTCCAAGAGATATTTTCATTCCACATACGTTGCTATTAGCATGGATCACAATCACTGCTGTGCACTTGCATGCACATTAGTATCCACAAAAAGGATTAATTATACATCATGTCCCAAGCACAGGCAGCAGTTCAGAACTGAGTCACTGTTGTGCAGTAGATGAGCAGGTAGCTTAATTGTACAACTGCTTGTGCAATTTCTTTCTTTTCTTTCTCTGATAGTGATAATGGCAAATCTGCTTAATTCTTAGCAGAAAATATTCTGTTTTCACTTTGGAACAGGAAAATCACAGATAAGCAGTGCACACACACACACACACACACACACACACACCGGTTGACTAATACAAAGTTTGGTGTCACAAGAAGATAGACATGCCTATTGTAGATAATTTATCTGCCATCTTGAGTGGTGCATACATAGCCCTATGTAACAATAACAATCTTTTGTTACTCATATTCCCACTTCCAGTGATTTGTTTTGAGTTCTGTCTTTTTTTTAGAACTGGCCTACGCTTCATCATTTCAGGCTTTGGCTATCCATTATATGTGTGCATTTTATTGCTTTACTAATATTGCATTACTGACTTTGAAGGATGGACAAGTCTGTCCATTTCACTTTCTCCAACAATCATTCATTCATTCATTCATTCATTTATTTATTTAATTAATCTTTCTATCCTAAATATGAAAAAACTGAGTATTAGGGTAAATTCTTGTGAAAAACAAACTGAAACAAAATCCTCAAACCTCTCCACTGGCCAAATCCAATTTAATTTAATTTAATTATTTACAATATCTATATACTGCTCCATATCTAGAATAGATTTCGTAGTGGCGAACACGAGAAATAAAACAGTAAAGTAATAAAAAGATTAAAACACCACATTAAAATTATACTTGTTTAAAAACACAATGCCAATAAAAACTGGTCGATTAAGAAATGCCTCCTGGAACAGCGCTATTTTCAGGAGGTGCCAGAAACAACACAGTGTTAGTGTTCCTGAAGGATCGCCTCCTCCCATATGTGCCTGCCCGGACCTTAAGATCACCATCAGCGGCCCTTCTTCATGAGCCCCTGACAAAAGAAGTGAGGCGGGTGGCTACTAGGAGGAGGGCTTTTTCTGCTGTGGCACCCCGGCTCTGGAATGAGCTCCCTAGTGAGGTTCGCCTGGCACCTCCATTGTATTCCTTTCGGCACCAGGTGAAGACCTTTTTATTTTCCCAGGCATTTTAGCTTTCTAAATTTTTATCTTTGCTGTTTTAAATCTGTATTTTAAACTCCTGCACTGCTGCTAGGTTTTATTGTGGTTGTATTGTTATATTGTGGTTTTAATGTTCTGTATATTTTAAATTGTTTTATTGTGTGATGCTTGGATTTAATTTTTGTGAATCGCCCAGAGAGCTTCGGCTACTGGCCGGTATAGAAATGAAATAAATAAATAAATAAATAAATGCCTGACCTCCAAGGGCAGGGAATGCCAAAGAAAGGGGGCCACCATGCTGAAGGCTCTTCTCCTGGTGGACTCCAAACGGGCCATAGGTCCACGTGGAACCATCAGGAACAAGCCCTCCGATGACCTCAGTGACCAGACAGGTTGGTAAGGGAGAAGGCTCTCTCTCAGGTATCCTGGTCCCAAGTTGTTTAGGACTTTGTACACTAGCACCAAAACCTTAAAGCTGGCCCGGTAGCAGATAGGCAGCCAGTGCAGTTCCTTCAGCAAAGGAGTTGTGTGCTGAAAAGGGGCAGCTCCTGACAACAGCTGAGCTGCTGCATTCTGCAGTAGTGCCAGCTTCCGAACCAGCCTCAAGGGCAGCCCCACATAGAGCGCTTTCCAGTAATCCAGCCTTGAGGTTGCTAGTGCCTGTACCACTGTGGCCAAGCTATCCCTGTCCAGGAGAGGCCGTAGCTGGTGAACCAGCCAAAGCTGGTCAAAGGCAGTCCGAGCCACCGCGGTCACTTGGACTTCCAGTGGCAATGATGGGTCTAGGAGTACCCCCAGACTACGAACCTGATCTTCAAGAGGGAGTGCAACCCCATCCAGAACAGGCAATGCGCCTATCTCCCAGACTCAGGAACCACTCACTCATAGGGCTTCCATCTTGCCAGGATTCACTTTCAGTTTATTGGCCCTCATCCAGCCCAGTACTGAGTTCAGGTTTGAGTTTATTTGCTTCTTTTGATTTTATTTATTACATCTTATATTACATGTTATATTAATTGTATTTATTACATAGTAAATAAAATTTATTTTATGTATGACAAAGAGAGCTTCAGCTATTGGGGGGGTATAGAAATGTACCAAATAAATACAGAAATAAATACAGAAATAAATGTGTATACCACCAAAGAGCTGCAGCTGTCTGGGCAGTTCACCAGACAAAACCTAAAACCATACATTGCAAAAACGTGGTAAAATATAATTTTAAAACTGAAGTAAAAAAACAAGGGTAAAATTTCAGCACCAGTGCAGTTGTAAAAGCTGAAGGACTAGACATCCTGTTTTACCTGCCTGCCACGTATCTCTTACAGATGAGGAGCTTGTCAGAAAGAAAAAGAGAGAGAGGTGGCAATAGGGTTGGTGGAGAAATCCACTGTGGACTCCAATGAGGCTGGATTCTTTGGATTCCGGTGTCAGGGTGGAAATTGAGCCCATAGAGCCCCTAAGCAGTTCTGATTCTGAGGAAGAGCAACAACCCATGGGAGAGGAGCTCGCTCATCTCTCACAGGCACAGCAGCTGGCAGAGATTCCTCCTGCCAGCATTCCTGGGATAGATAGTGATCCTGGCAGCGAGAGAGTGCTGGAGGGGGGCTTGCTGGATGCTCGGCGCAGATGCAGGGAGTGGCGACAGATGGAGGGCGCTGAGACGAGGTGCTCTGCTCGCTTGGCGCTCAAACAATGGTCGCGTCCCGAGGACCCAAGGGAAAGAGGGAGGATCTCTCCCTAGCCCATAAGTTCAGAGTCTTCCTGCCCTCCTCCTTCGAACGGGGACCAGCTGCCTTACCTGGAGCTTAGGCTACTCTGCTAGCTACCTCAGTGCAGTTCCTTGCTTAGTCGCTGGTGATTAGCATCTGAAAGAGTCATTAAGTTGTAAATGAAATAAAGCCTTGGAAAGAATCCTCGTTGTCTGTGTCCTGAGTTGGCTATTGGAGAGGACTGTAAGAGGCAGCTAGGGTGCTCTTGACATCCAGCTAGGGATGTACGAAATTGGCCTTACCTGGCTCCGCTGGGTTCTGCTGGGGGGGGGAGGCGCTCCGTCCCTCCCCCCAGAATCCTCGCCGGCCAGCTCCGCTCCGCGGGGATTCCGTGGAGCCTCTGGCCGGCTCCGCCAGCAGCCGGACATCCGGCCGCTGGCTAGCAGGGACACAAATGGCGGCGGCCATAGCCACCGCCATTTGTGTCCCTGTAGTCAACTGTCATAGGCTATGTAAATCTTTACGTAGCCTATCACGTCTGACTTTTTTTAAAAAAGCACGTACGGAAATGGCGGCGGCTACAGCCGTAGACTAAGTCGGCGAAAATAAGGGGAATGCAAATAGCATAGCGGACGCTATTTGCATTCCTTATTTTGGCCCGTCTTAGTCTATGTAAATATTTATGTAGACTAAGATGGACCAAAATAAGGAACGCAAATGGCGGCAGCTGTAACTGCCGCCATTTGCGTACGCGCGTTGTTGTTGTTTTTTAAAGTCAGACGTGATTGGCTACATAAAGATTTACATAGCCTATCACGTCATTTTTTTAAAAAAAAACCTAGCCATGATAGGCTACGTAAATCTTTACGTAGCCTATCACGTCTTTTTTTTTCTTTTTTCAAGACTGGAAATGCGGCGGAGGCAGCCGGTTGGAAGACCAGCCGCTGTAGCCGCCGCCGCCGGAGCCGCCACTGCCCGGAAGATCTGTCCCAGGTAAGTCTCGTCCTGGGGGGGATCTGCGGGGGGCGGGGGGGCAGACCGTTCTGCCACGGAGTTCGGCAGCTGAATGCACTGGCATTCGGCCTCACCGAGATCCGTGGCAGAATTCTCTGCCATCCTTACATCCGGACCCCCATAAACAGACTACCCCCCTGCCACACCCCGAAATCCCCCTGGGACGGAACCTACCTGGCAGCATCTGCTATGCCATCCCTGCCATTGGCAGTGATAGGCTATATAAATATTTACGTAACCAATAACGGCCAATGGCAGGGACGCAAATGGCATCCCCTACACTGGACGCCATTTGCATCCGCACACTGGCCACAGCTGGAGCCGACCAGCGGTTCCGTGGGCTCCCTGTGGAGCGGAGCCAGCCAGGGAGGATTCCGGGGGGAGGACTGGATCACCTCCCCCTGCCTGCGGACCCCCCCATGGACCCCAGGTAAGGTGATCCGTACATCCCTAGGTGGCAACCATAATTCAGCATGCTTAATACACAGGGATTTAAAGCCAGACACTTAAGAGCTTTGTACTCAAAGCTCTCTGCCTGGTTGGACAAATTTGAAATTTGTCATTTTCAGTTTCTCCCATATTTGATTTTTAAAATATGCGAGAGAGAGAGAGAGAGAGAGAGAGAGAGAGAGAGAGGACTCATGTTCTTCTCATCATCCCTGATCTGAAGAAATGTGCAGATTTTGGTAAATTCATTTCAAAATGAACTGAAATGACATTCTCACCACCCCTACTGATTTTTGCTTCTCCCTCCACAGCCTCAGTACCCATGGCTTTCACAGTTCACAATGTGCATAAGGTATAAAAGATGAATCCCCCCCCAAAGTTGTGTATTCCACTGAATAAACAAATCATGAGTTTCAAAGCAGAGTTTGGCAAAATGAGAGAGCTAATTTATAGCTTAAATTGCATCTGACCTTCAACTTCTTGGCTTCATATTATAACACTTTAATTAAAATTGATCTTTACCTAAGATTATTCTGTGAAAGGTAATTCCCTTTTTCACTAAATATAAGAGGAACAGCTCTGCCAGGCATAGCTCCATTAATGATGTATTTTCCCCCTCGTAATTGGCATGCTGGTGGTAACCTGTTTGCGACTAGAAAGAAGTTGTCAGTTGCAATGACACTTATAAAATTGCAGTGTAATCTTGTAAGTGTAGAACTTTGGATCGGGGGGGGGGGATTCAGAAGATGAAACCATTCATGGCTTGGAATTATTTCATTCATTTGAGAGTAACATAGCATATGGGTGCAACACACAAACACAAACTCGTGATGTGTGAAATGTGTCCTTTTATTTCGCAGATAGTTTGACCTTCCACTAGGGATGCTTAAGGGATTCAGCCTTTGTGAACTCTGATATGAACGGACATGATCCATACCCTCTGGATCAATGTGAAGATTAATGGAATGTAGTTTATTGGTTAGAGTATTGGTCTGGGACTCAGGAAATCCGGTTTCTAGCTCCCACGTGGCCATGGAACTCACGGGGTGACTTTTGGCCCATCACTGACTCTCAGCCAAGGGTCTCTCACAGGGTTGTTGTGAGGATAACATGGAGAGGATCATGTATGGATCATGTATGATGCCTTGGGCTCTTTGGAGGAAAGAATCTCCGTTCTGAAAAACATATCAAAACACATTTTCAAATGCAGCGAGAAAAAAAAATACGTACGTGTGAATTTCCATAAGATTTTTTTTTAAAAAAAAAAATATGGATCAGTGTGGAAACAGAATAGAATGAACTTATGAGTGAACACATGTAAAAGTGACATGGGCTGTAAACAGGCTATGTTCACCCATGCCTTCTCCATGCTGGCTTTGTAAAATCAGCTCATTTATCTGAAAAGGCAAAAAAAAAAAGTAGCTTTCACACCACATATGTGAACAATAGTTTACATTATTGTTTGGCAATATGCTTGACTGAGTTTCACATTCCACATTTGAAGCTACAAACATCTCTCCAAGCGTACAAGGCCAATCTGAATAATTGTCCCACACTACATGGCTTAATTGCGCACCATTTTGCTCATCCAGCCTCTAATTCATTGTTTATTTATGACTATGAAGGAATAGAACTGTCCTTCATTTTTGTACTTTGTTCACTTTTTGGATATTATGAGGTTAAATCTCTGTGTGTGTGTGTGTGTGTGTGTGAGAGAGAGAGAGAGAGAGAGAGAGAGAGAGCGCACTAATGAGTTTCAGCCCAAAGTCAAAAGTTTAGTTCGAGGTAATAGTAGGCAGGAAGTTTGCTCAGGAATCCAAAGGTTTGCAGAAGGAACAAGAAAACAAAGGAGTTTGAAAGAGGTTTAACAGGAGGGAAGAACTTAAAAAATACACTTAGGGAAAAGGTGAACAAGAAACTACCCTCCTGATTGGTTCAAGCTGAGGAGGGAAAATAACTAATTTTAAGATAAAAAGACCAAGTGAGAAGCAAAGAGATGGAGAATGGAGAAAACAATGGAAAGAAACCCAGAAAGACTCAGAGCAACTGGAACTGGGGAATTGATTGAATTGTCTGGACTCATGACAGTAATATCTTGCTTGGAAAAGGGACCTGTAACTTAAGAGCACATGTTAGCTGGATATGTTTATCCCTGGTTATTCTATTACTCTGTTGCTGAAATAGTTTTCGATATATTGTATGTGTGCATCTATTTCTTTTTTTACAGTTTTCCCGTTAACATTTTTCTTCAGTAAACTTTAAACTTTGTGGTCTGAAGATTTCTTTGATTTGGAGGTTACCCATCCCACATCTAATAGCTAACCCCCAGACTACTTATGGTGTTGATATGGAAAACCTGTTCTAAGTTATCACCAGAAGTTAACAATAGGATAATTTCTTCTACTTGGGATATACATATATAGTAACCTATGGCTGCGAGAGCTGGACCATAAGGAAGGCTGAGCAAAGGAAGAAGGATGCTTTTGAACTGTGGTGCTGGAGGAAAATTCTGAGAGTGCCTTGGACTTTAAGAAGATCAAACCAGTCCGTGCTCCAGGAAATAAAGCCAGACTGCTCACTTGAGGGGATGATCTTAAAGGCAAAACTGAAGTACTTTGGCCACATCATGAGAAGACGGGATACCCCGGAGAAGATGCTGAGGCTAGGGAAAGTGGAAGGCAAAAGGAAGAGGGGCCGACCAAGGGCAAGATGGATGGATGGATATTCTGGAGGTGATGGACTCGACCTTGGGGGAGCTGGGGGTGGTGATGGCCAACAGGAAGCTCTGGCATGGGCTGGTCCATGAAGTCACGAAGAGTTGGAAGTGACTGACCGAATAAACAACAACAGAGAGAGAGAGAGAGAGAGTTCTAGATCAATCAAATCTCCCCCCTCCAAGGATTAGGTCCTCAGTGCTGAAACTATGTAGTGATATTGTGACAGATGACTTACTTTGGAATGAAGACAGGGAGCATGAAGAGATTAATAGTAAGGATTTAATCCACCAAGGGGCTTATAATGTTCAGATTGTGATGTAGGTGCATAACTAGCAATACAAGGGAAAGTGTGCATTTGTATTTTATGAAACACTTCAATAATTCAGCCTGTGATAGTACATTGCTAGAAAATGCATGTAATTGTGATTATTACTAGTGAAATATAATAAGCATGTTTGTATAGCAGCACATTCAATTCCTTGTTAAGAGCATGACATCTGATACTGAAATTGTTATCAATGTCCTGGGATTGTTCATCGAAACAGTTTTATGTGCTGTCTCCTTACAAATTTCCATATTGTTGCCAGTCCTCATCAAAACATATACAAGAACCAAGTGTTGTTGTTAAGTTTTGTTTTTATTTTACATACATATACACCTAGGCACCGAAGACCTGCAAAGAGTTCTTCTTTTGTGAGAAAAACAGGATAAATATATTTAATGAATAAATTTTATTTCCAAAATGTGTTGACTTTTTCAGTCACCATATTCTGGGGATCAGGTGGGATCAAGGCAAAACCAAAAGAATACAACATATGATGGGATCCACAGCCAATGCATGTTTGTGAGTGGGTCTTGTGGCAAAGGCCCATCAAAACTTCCTTGGTCCATTGACTCCATCAGAGACACAGCTTTATAGGGGTGTACGAAACCCCACTTACCTGGCTTCGCTGGGTTCCGCAGGTGGGTGGAGGTGATCCGTTCCTCCCCCCCAGAATCCTGCCTGGCTGGTTCCGCTCCGTGGCCAGGCTGTGGAGCTGCCGGCCAGGCCAACCCGCTGCGGGGCCTCCAGCCGCTGCTGGGCTGGTGCGGATGCAAATGGCATCCTGTGTAGGGGATGCCATTGCGTCCCTATGCCGGCCTGTGATAGGCTACATAAATATTTACGTAGCCTATCATGGCTAAAGCAGGGACGCAAATGGCATCCCCTATGCCATTTGCATTCCCGATTTAGCTGTGATAGGCTATGTAAATATTTACATAGCCTATTACAGCAAAAAAAAAAGGGAATGGAAATGGTGGCGGCTACGGCGGCCACCATTTGCATTCCCTTTTTTAGCTGTGAAAGGCTATATAAATATTTACGTAGCCTATCACAGCCTCCACAGGGATGCAAATGGCATCCCTGCGTTAGCCATGATAGGCTACGTAAGTATTTACATAGCCTATCATGACCATTTGAAAGATGTGAATGGCGGCTGCAGGCACGGCTGCCATTCGAAGAGCACTGGAACGGCTGACCAAGGTAGGCTGTGTTCCAGGCCCATTTCGTGGGGTGGGGGGGTGGGGGGCTTTGTTCTGCCACGGATTTCAGGGGGCTGAATGCACTGGCATTCGGCCTTACCGAGATCCGTGGCAGAATTCTCCGCCATGCCTACAGAGCTAGAGCTGTGCACAAATGGCCTCTCAAAATTCTCCAGCCTATTTGTGGGCAGAGAAATTGCTGGGAAAATTTCAGCAAATTGTGGCTAGGGGAGGAGAAATTCTCCAACCGTTTCTCACAGATGGGGCTCCCTATTGGCAAGGGTTGTAGCCCAGCTTTGTTCTTTTTCCCTCAGGGTTTTTGGTTCATTGCACTGCTTCTGAAGGTGGCAACAGCATCAACTGTAGTGGGCCTTCCACTTTTCTGAGGCAGAATTTTGAATTTCTTTTGGTTTTTGAACTTACCTAATCATGGCGAGGTGGCTGAGGGGGTTGTGTGTGTTTTCTGTCTCTGTTACACATCCTTCGGTTGCTCTGCAGCCTCCCAGGCCACCTGCACTTCCTGACCTGAAAAAGCCCCATGGGAGGAATTGCCTCTTGATGTCTTCCTCATGATGGCTTTAACTGAAGTACAGGAAGCTGAGGAGGCTACAGGCTGCCACAGAGATTATTGTATGATGACAGACGGGACACTCATGTGCATTCCTCAGCCACCTCACAAGTAAGGTAAGCCCAAGAAGCCACACCCAACCCATGAGAATTTCTCTTAAACTTCTCCTTGGAATTTCTTTTCAAGAGCAATTTCTTTTCTATCAAACTGAAAGAATGGTAAAAAAAAATGTGGGAGAAATGTTTTCGGCACAGCACAAGACAGAGTAGCTAGAAACAGGCTTTACCCCAAAAGTTTAACTAGACTCTCCTAGTTACAATGCTGGTCGTCTTCAAACAGAACATTAAACAATTGGGGAATCGCTCATTCATTAGGAGAATTCTCTCCACCTTCACCTACGGTCGGCAGGGACTGAGGCCAGGCAGGTAAATAATCCCCCCACAGTTTGTCTCTGCCAAACGCATGAGAAGCAAGAGCACCCACAGTTGCTAAATCTTTCTTTGCTGTTTCCTCTCGGTACCTATCCTGAGGAAAAAGCCGACTCCTCCAGTCTTGAGCAGGAAAGTCTGCTGCAGCCTTTTTGGAGCTTGCTTTTAAAGGGGCAATGGAGGAAAGGGGGTAGACCTCTTCACTTCCCAATAGAATGAGCAGCCTCTGAGGAGTGGAGTTTGTCGTTTCCCAGGTAAAAAGCTGTTCCTCACTGCTGGTGTGCGTTTCTCTCTCCTGCTGCCTGGGTCACTGTTGGTCTCCATGTCTCTTCTCCACCTCCTCCCTGTCTATCTCCTTTTCCCACTTTTTATCCAATGTCGGTCCACTTCCCCTGCTCTCATCATCCTCTGAACCCCCTCCATCTTCCAGGTGAATCCCATCCCAGTGGTTAGCACACACCTTGAGCATGTGTCAGCTGGGGCTGCTATTCATTTGCATTTCCACTGCTTGCCGCTGCCCTGGCATAGCCAAGCTCCTTGAGCTCAGCATTTGGAAGGGTGTGGGGTGCCCTGGTGATGCCGTGATGGGTCTGAAGGGTGCTGGGTAAGAGCTGGCGAGCCCTGCCGATCCTTCACACTGTTGGACAATAGATCATAGAATCATAGAATAGTAGGGTTGGAAGGGGCCTACAAGGCCATCGAGTCCAACCCCCTGCTCAGTGCAGGAATCCAAGTCAGAGCATCCCTGACAAATGGCTGTCCAGCCTCATCTTGAAGGCCTCCAGTGTGGGAGAGCCCACCACCTCCCCAGGTAATTGGTTCCATTGCCGTAGTTTATTGCCGTAGATGGTAGTTTATTGGCCAAGGAACATTGGACTCCTTTGAACAAAGTATTCCACTTGATACCCAATACATGAGCTCTCTTCTTGTGATAAGGAGGAGAGCATGGAGAACTGTGCTTGCTCCAGACCCTCAGGTACATCATTACGCTCATCCCCGGCCACCATTCTCCACGTTTTGGGAAGACATGCATCTGCAGCAGGTAAGCTTAGTGGAGGCAACCCACACAGTTTAGAAGTCTAAACTCCCAGGGTTCTTAACTTCATGGGAAGCCACCATAAGCAGATGAGGCTTCCCACTTCCCAAGGCATGCAAATCTATGAAGACAGTGACAGGGATATGACAGATGTGGGAGGGGATGACACTGGGCTCATCCATCCTCTCACCCTTATGCAACAGCCATTAGGGATGGACGGACTCATCTCCGTCTGGCACCGTCAGGTGATTGACAAGCCACTGTCACTGCCCGCCTGCATGAGCCGCACCATGGGAGTTATGGGACGGCTCAGCAACCACCCGGGAAGCACTGTGGTTGCCATCTATCCGTTACTGAGTCACCATTATGTGCAGAAATCACAGCTCGGTTACTTTCGCAAATCTAATGTTGCATCTATGACTGCCTTAAAGGGATGATGACTCAACATTGCAGGTGTACAGGGCCCTTGATGCCTGTAATGCTGAATCATCACCCCTTTAAGGCAGCCATGGACACAACAATAGATTTGCGGAAGTGACCAAGCTGTGATTTCTGCACACAATGGCGACTCATTAAGGCGACAGATGGCCTCGCAACGCTTCCTGCCGATCGCCAAGTGGGCAAGCAAGCCCCGCGCAGCCTGGTGAGTGGGGTCAGGGTAGTCAGGCGGGGGGGGGGGAGTCTGCCTTATTCTACTCCCTCCTCGGACTCTCGCACTATCCCTAATGGTAATCCATGCTGTGGGAAGGCCAGGAGAAGTGTATGGTAACTCCAAAATCAATTAAGGATGCCAGGCATGGTCTGAAGGCAAAAGAAGCAGCAACTTTACTGAAATTAAGCAGATATCGGTCCAGTTATGGCTGAAAGAGGGACTGTTTAGGAACTATAAATCCAGTCCATTTAACACAAATCCACCGGAAGTTGGCTATACATGTGTGCGAAGGAAATATTATTTGTGTTTGTGTGTTTGGGGATGAAAGGAGAGCACTTTTCTCCCTCCCCCAGTGAATTTCAGATGATATTTGAAGTTAGGATGGGGATTTTTGATTTGTCAGATTGGAGATAGAAACTTTATTTCATTCTTTCTTTCCTTCTTTCTCAGAGAGTTGGCAGTAGTCTAATAGACTTCAGATGTCGCTATGCTCCACCCATAACAACTCTCCAGGATAAATTCTGGTTCTGCCACTGACTTACCCATTTTCTCTAGGCACGATCTCAAAACATAGCTGATCCTGCTCTGGCTTCACCCCCTGGTCCCAAGAGGTAAATCAAACGTTGGCAACACAGCCTTAAACTATCCTAGGTTGACCTCTTGTCCAACTCTGGAATGGGAGAGTCTGAGCCACTGCAACCCAGCAAACTTTGACTTTTTTAGAAGCAACAAAAGCTTATTTGTGTAATTGTGGTGCATGTGTGTTCTGTACCTTCATCAACAGCCTTTTATCTTTATTTTTACTTTGATCATCTTAAAATAGCAACACACCTACCAGAAAATTGGAAGGGAAGGGAAAAGGGGGTAATTAAATTTGGCAGCTCTTTTCTGTGCTTCCTTGTTGTTCATGTTGTTTGAAAGTGCATCTAAAGGTGTCAAGTCAACTGTTGTTTAACTGAGTAAGCGTTCACGTAAGTTCCAGCTGTTTCTGCGTGTGATCTAAATCTGCCAGTAGGATAGCACAACTATATACTGGGAACACCACCCTTCTTCGGACTAACTACAGGGCCTACAAATGAGCATCCTATAATGTTTCATTTTAATGAATCTGAACATGTCTGTGCAAGTGCCTGAAACACAGAGAGAAACACGCACTACAGTTTCTCTACTGACAACAGAAAGTAACAGAGTTCAGGCTGTTTGTTACACAAGGCTCAAGCTCCTGAATAGAGTTCTGTTGCTGCTGAAACCAGGATGTCAGATCCAGAGACAGTATGGGGATGCACGGCCCAGCCTGATAAATGTCACTAGTCTTACTAAAACTCCTTTTGCTTCCTTTTTAATTAGAGATGTGCACAAATGGCCTTTTGAAATTATCCGTCTTACTTGTGGGAGGAGAAATTTGGGAGACAATTTCACTGAATTTCTCCAGGGGGAGGAGAAATCCGCAACACTTTCTCCCAAATAGGGCTCCCCAGTGGCAGGGCGTGCAGCACAGCTTCTTTCTTTTTTGGGAAGGGTTAAGGGGGTTTTCATGCTGCAACAGCATCAGCTGTCTTGGCAAGCAGGCCCTCAGTTTGCATCCACTGCAATGCAGGTGGGGGCAGTGCAGGTGGGGGCAGTGCAGTTAGGGTAAGTGCAGGTGGGGGCAGTGCAGGTGGGGGCAACTCCATTCCAGGGATGAGGTGGAGTTAGTGCTCTGGCAAAATCTGTCCTCCAATTTCCTGAAAGTTTTCTTCCCATTCTCTTCCATTGTTCTGGCTCATTCAGGAAGTTTTACAGTTTATTTTTGTGGTGTTGTTGAGCTTACCTAATCATAGCTAGCCTCCTGGGCTGCCTGCACATCCTGATCTGAAAAAGCCCTATGGGAGGAATTACCTCATGGTGCCTTAAACTAGGCCTTAACTGAAATGTAGGAAGCTGAGGGGGCCACAGGCAGCCAGAAAGAAAATGAAAAACAGGATACTTGTGCCCACTCCTTGGTCACCTCCTAAGTAAAGTAAGCAGGTAAGCCCAAGAAACGCAGACCCAACCCAGGAGAATTTCTCTGACATTTCTTCTCCATTGAATTTCTCTTCTATCTAATTGAATGAGGATGGTTGAAAAAATGTGGGAGAGATTTTCGGCACATCACTATTTTTAATATTTATTGGACATTTCTCCTGAACATGAACAGAATTACCCTTTAGGCCAAAATGTAATGGCAGCACCAGGGCCTGTTCTGCTGCTTAACTTTGACCATGGCATGGAGAGTTTCTTCACTACCTCCAGACTCTCAGAGGGTATATTACTCTGATGAGAGGCCTAGGAGGCCCAACACAGCCTGACTAAACAACCTGAATTAATCTTATCTGTGGTTCCTAGACAGGGATGCACAGAATCCCACCTGAGAAGTTTCACTGGTTTTATTGCAACCGTCTTTGCTTCCCTCTCAGTTCCTCAAGTGTTTTGCCTGAACAGAAGACTTCAAATTAACCTCAAAAATTAACCCTTCTCCCAGTAGTAGATGGATGACTACTGAGAACAGGCTTTTCTATGGATCAGTCAGGGTCCTGCATTCTTCCCCTGAGCATCTTCTCCTTGCTGATAGAGCCATATGAGCTCCTTCATTCTCCCAGAAACTCAGGGCAATGAAGCAGCATGGTGTCCTGTTTTGCATGTGTTTTGCCATGGCGAGGGCTGAGCATTGCTGGGTGCTGGTGAGGCCTGGGTTACAGGGTTCCGCTATATACTGGGTGTTTACAGGGCTTGGGGCAAGTCAGGTTTCCCAGGAGGGCAGGAAAGGGAAGAGGGCAGCACCACAGAGAGTACTGAGTGATGCTGGGGCTGGAAGCCATATGAGCCTGTCTGTATGTTACTCCAACCAGCAGCACAACATGACTGAGCCTTATGTAAGGGAGTGGTTTCTTTTAGGCTGGTTAGACCTGCCTCCACACTGACCCAGGCCATTTCACTTAAAGGAGCCTGGTCTGTTTTAGCAGCCTCAGGCTGCAATGATGCAGGGATGGCTGTGGCACGGTGGCATACTAGTGTCTTCCTTGCTGGAGTCCTCAGCATCAGGGGATGGCAATGTGACCTCCTCTGGATGCAAGGGGGGCAGGTCCTTGAAGTCTTCCTGGAGAACGGGGTCCTGAGATCAGGAAGCCTTGCAACACCTTTCTGTAATGGGTTATTTGTGGATGAAATCACCCCCATCCACTCTGACTTGGATTCCATGACTAAAGTAGGTATGTGCCATATGTATGTACCTTATGATGTATGTACCCTATGTCTGTACGTACCCAATCATCTACGTTTGCCATAAACTTGTCCTGTTATAATGGGTATGTTTCAGTTTGTATAGCTGGAGGATGTGGACAAGATCTTTGTTTTTGTGAGATCAACTATGTGCATGCTTGACCCTTGCCTTTTCTGGCTGGTTAAGGCAGCCAGGAGAAGCCTGGCTGAGTGGTTACAGAGACTGGCAAAGGCATCTCTGGAGGAAGGAGTAATGCCATCCAGCCTTAATGTGGCTGTTGTGAAGCCTTTATTAAATAAGCCCCTCTAGACCCCATCATGTTGGACATTTTCCAACCATTCTCAGATAGGGATGAGCGAATGAGTGATTTTCAAGATCGCTAGGATTCTCCAAACATCACCTTGCCATTCATTTTGTGCCTGATTCCCCTTTGCATTTGTGATTGCTGCTCACTGTGCAAACAGGAAACTTGCAGAAATCCAGCATCAATCGAACAGGACATTTGCAGAAATCTCCCCAAATTTGTACAATTTTCCTAATTTGTGCAAATTTCCTCCATAGACTAAAGTGGGGCTGGTTTAGTCTACTGATGAAACCTGTGCAAATCAAACTGGGAATTGGGAACAAAATGAACATCAGCAGGTGTTCAACAATTTGCAAATATTTTAGGCAGACATGTGCCTGTGCTCACGTTTCGGGCTTTGAACGGGGCATGCTTGCATGCTTTGTGAGCAAAAACAAAATTCTCCTAGTTTCAAATTTGCCATTTTGGGGTAAGGTACTTGAGTGGAGACAGGAAGGCCTGGCGTGCTATGGTCCATGGGGTCATGAAGAGTTGGACACGACTGAATGACTGAACAACAACAACTTGAGTGGATGTGGTGGTATCTCAGCTTCAGGGTTTCCTGGATGACATAAATTATCTGCACCCACTTCACTCTGGCTTCTGACCTGGTTTGGAACTGGGAATGCTTTGGTCACCCAGGTAGATGATATACCCTGGGGGAGTATGTCCCTGTTGGTTCTACTGGCCCTCTCAGTGGGGTTTAATGCTGTCAACCATGGTATCCTGCTTGACCACCTGGCAGGAATGGACTTGCAAGATACTATTTTATATATCGTATATACTATTAAATATATATATATATATATATATATATATATATATATATATACTATATTTATAGTCCCAGTCTTTGTTCAAGGTTTGCTTTGATAAGATGACATTGGGAACTCTCATTTGACCCCTTGGCTATTGATGTATCATGCCTCAGTGTTGTTCCCCATGCTGTTTTACATCTACATGGGGTCACTGTGAGATATCATTTGGGTATTTCTCTGTGTGTGTGTGTGTGTGTGTGTGTGTGTGTGTGTGTGTTTGGGGGAGGGGCAGTTGTCTAGTGATCTGGAGTGTCACCAATATGCAAATGACATGCAGCCCTATTTCTTTTTTTTCATCCACTACCAGGGAAGCTATTGATGTTTGATGTTTGGGATTGGTGTCTGGAGGTGGCAGTAGGTTAGATGACATGCAGCTCTATTTCTTTTTTTCATCAACTACCAGGGAAGCTATTGATGTTTGATGTTCTGGATTGGTGTCTGGAGGTGGCAATGAGTTAGATGACATGCAGCTCTATTTCTTTTTTTCATCCACTACTGTAGCAGCCATATCAGGGGTCAGACTAAGTAGCCTCATGCAGTCTCATGCTTCATGTTCTTGCTGAGCTCTTTCTCCCTTGAATATATTGTTGTAAGCTAACGAGACACAGGAATTCCTTATCTTGTCAAAGGTCATACAGTTGTATATCTTGTTCTCTGCTGTTCTCTTCTGTTCTCTCCTTATCATGGCTACCCTATAACCCAGTTCTTGTATTATAAACAATAGTGCTAAGAGAAAAAATGTTGAGGATTGCAACCCCATGCGGGAGGGGGAGGAGGAGCCATTTCATATATGTCACAATGTCTATAAAACCAATGTGCTAATGTAAATCGGGGCTTCTGGCTCTTTGGAAACGATTCCAGCCTTAAGCCCGCGCGTTAAATAAAGAATCTCTTTTTCCTTCACTCCGTGGTCTCTCTGACTCTGGGTTCTGCAACATAAATGGTGCCGTGACTCGGATGTGGCAGGCTCTGAGCCAGACAGGTGGCAGTTGCCTGCTCTTGATCGCCGCACCGGGAAGACGAGCTCGGCGCATGCCTCCCTTTCTTGGCGCCACCGACCTTTTTGTCGAGTGAATGGGAGAAAGCCTGCACCGGGATCGCCCAAACGGCAGCGAGCAGCAAGAGAACCTTGGGAAGCGGAGGAAGGAACTTGAGCCCTGCCTGTATCGCAGCTGCAATTGAGTTGAAACCCACATTGGAAGCCTTCAGGAGAAAGGCAAGTATATGGGAAAAAGAGGGCCCCGCCTTTAGGGAGAAAGGCCACTGGGCAGAAAAAAAGAGGGCCCCGCCTTATGAAGAAGGTCAGTGTTGGTGGTATACGTATACAAAAGAACCTACTCCTTGCGGGTAGAAGGGGGGCCTGATCACACCCCCGAGTGGGCGCCAGTACCTAGCACGCCAGTACTCAGTAGGAAGCTGAGGAAGCTGGGGAAGCCGTTTTCCGCTCTGGTAAAAAGTGGGAAAAGTGGGTGGCAGGGACATATGGATGTAGTGGAGAGATTGATGATTGTGTGAGTGGCTACTGCGGTTTCTGAAGCATACCGTTGACCGTCCGGGTGCCCAGGCCAGTAGCAAAGTGCGTGATGTGAAAAATCCTCTTGTGTCGGCCAGTGAGACCCCTTACTCACTGACCAATTCCCATTCCCTAATTGTGTCTGTCTTCAATTTAGGAGGGAGGCTATGGGTGGTGGGGGAAGCAAACCTTGCACCCCCTTGAGATGTATGTCAAACAAAGAAGGAAAAAGGTTTTTTTAAAAAAGATTCAGAATAAAGAGAGAAAACAGCAAAAAGCTCAAGGTCGAGCTGAGAGGAAAAAAAACAAGATCTGAGGCTGTTAATTAGAAAAATGTTGCAGGACAGTCTGGCTTTTAACAAAGCGTGGGAGCGTGAGAGTGTAAGGCCGAAGAAGTAGCTGTTAGCCTAGCGCGCCGAGAGAGGGGGGGCAGGAAAATTGCCCACAACGTTCTGAGTTGTGCAACATCATCACCTCGCCTAATTGAGATAAAATCCCTAAGAAATGGAAACTGAAAATGAAGACCCAGAAGATGAAGGCAAAATAGAAAATAAAGGTGAAGAATCAGCCCCCAGAGCACAGGCTAGACCCCTCTTCGAGTGAAAAGTGTGCCATAAGACTGTCCCAAAGCAGAATGAAGCGGAAAGACCACGTTGAAGATCTCTGTCAAGGTAACCGTGTTTAGCTTTGAACTGTGTTAAAATTGCATAGAGCCTGTAGCTACTGACCATCAGCTATATGATTTCTGAAGAGCGTAACCATTAAGCTTTTGCCGTGGGATTCCCTGCAATGAAGAAATCTCACTGATTTGAGTGTCCAGTGTTACACTGCCTAAGTGTGTGTGCTAAAGAGACCGAGAAACCAGACAGCATGTTCCTGGCCAAGCCAAAATCACGCTACTTCCATGCTCCTGAAAGCTGCAATAAACTGTGTAAGCTGGGAGACCCAACCTGATTGAGAAGAAAAGAAGATATTGGAGCAACTGTCTTAAAAAACAATGAGATCTGTGTAGCTGGCTGGCTGACGCTGTCAGTGATGTTACAACTTTAAATTAAGACTGTTTTCCTGTTTGAGACCCCAGCGAAGAAAGCTGACCCGAGTTATTTGTTGCCCGTGCCAAAGCAAGAATTTAGCTGCCCTGTACCTCATCGTGTCCTGTTTTGAGCTTGAGATTTACAAATACAAACAAACTGAGAAGCCTGCCTTTGAAGTCCTGCAAATCACCCCACCGCCTCCCCGAAGATTAATGGCTGCCTGAAAAATGCAAGTATAAGGCGATGCCCATCACCCCCCAGCGTCCTGAGTTTCGGCACTCAGTGTTTCAGTGCTTTCGTGTACCAGGTTAGAAGAAAAAAAAAAAAAGAGTAAGTTTTTAAAATGTCTGTGAGAGAACCTGACAGAAGTAAAATAAAATTTACAGAGGAGTTGCCCAAGTTAAAGCATCATGGCTAGAGAGCTGAGCTGTGCCGCTCTGTTTAAACAGAAGCCTTGCTAAAAAGTTAAAGGCCCTTGTCTGTCAGAAGGGGTGTAGGGCCACACTTTCCCTTTTTAAACTCATGCAAAAGTGGAGAGCCTTTGCTGGAAACATCGCATCTTCATTGCCCAGAGCCTTCTCTGTTTGCCTCCATCAATGTCTGGGCTTTTTAGAGACACTCTGCACATGAACTAAAATTTTAAATTGTCACAAACTTGCCATGGACAGTGCTGTGAAGCTTTTGATAAACTTGAACTCTCATCGCTGTGGACCATGTGTCTATGTTTGTAGTCAGCTCAGTGTACAGCAGGCTAAGTTTGATTTATAACTTTTAGATTTCCTTCTGCCAGAACTCATGCAGCATAGAGTTGCCGATGCAAAAATGGTGACCTAGAACTCTTTGTGTGTGTGGGTATGCCCGTCCCTTGATTTTAATGAGCCCTGAGCTTTCAGCCAGAAGAGCAGTATGATTGCTGGATCTGCTCCATCATGCCTTACCATGCAAAAAGTGTTTTCCATTCATTGTGTTAAATTGCAGAAAAAGTTTGTTGTGTATATTTTATGATTTCTTAAATATCATAAAATATATGTGATATTTGCAGATTAGTGTTAGTTGCAACTCCAAATAATACTAAGTGTGGTTCCCAATGGATGACAAGGAAAGAAAGACAAAAGCAAGTAGAAAAGAAGGAATAGAGAAAGTAGCAGACAGATAGAGAAGAGAGGAAAAAAAAAAAAAAGAAAAGGCAAGAGGCAAAGAAAAAACATTTATAAAAAAGAAGCGTGGCCATAGTTGCCCCCAGGATAAATTAAAAGCAGCTGATTGTGCCTGGAGCTTATTACCTGGGGTAAAGTAGCCACAATAATGTAATAGTTCTTTAAGATAAAGAAAATGTAACTAGAAGGAGAAGAAGAGCCTATCCCAAATGTGTGTCATTGGGACTAGTGTAAGGCAGAAAAGTTTAAGTAAGTTTAACTTGAAAAAGACAAATAAAGAGACAAGGCTGGTGCATGGAGCAGAAAGTTTTATATAAAAAGTTTGAAACATGATCTGCAATACAGGCAGATCAGCAAAGAAAAAGAAAGCAAAAGAAAGAGAAAAAATTTGTCTTCCCATACTAATAAATAAAAGTGTTATCAAGCACTCTGAGAAGCAAAATTGTTTACAGGAAGCTGTGCCTGAGAACCAAGCACTTCTAGCCTATGCTGAAAATGCTTGCTAGTGTTGTGCTGCCTCATGGGTAACATGTATAGTATAAAAACCCATTTAGCCCAATAGCTCGTGGTTCAGAGAAGCTGTCTGATCCAACCATTAAGTACGCCTGTGTGCTGTAAGTTACCCAATAAAGTCTCCTTGTAAGTAACCCCCCCCTGCTGGAATCCCAAAACACAAGTGCGGCTAGAGCGCCTCACCCAGTATCAAACCCTGCTGTTAAAAGCCATGAAAGCAGGTATGAAGAAGTCAGTTAATATGACCAAAGTGTCTAAAGTGCTGCAAGGTGCCACCAAGGCCCCAGAGCGTACTTGGAGCGTCTTTCAAATGCCTATCGCCAGTACACCCCCCTCGACCCAGAGGCCCAAGAAGACGTAAACGAAAGAAAAAAGAAGAAGACCCAGCAGAGGCAGAAGATTCTTAAAAAAAGAACCAGTGTGCCCAGTATGGACAAGATGGACATTAGTGGCATGAATGCCCAAATAAAATACATCAAATACACAAAAGAGAAAACCAAAGGGGCCAGAATGGGCGAAGAGGGAGACAGCTTGAGAGGGGCCGTGACACTGACTGTGAGGGGCCGTGACATTGACTTCATAATTGACACTGGAGCAGCATCAAAAGCAAGCAAACGTTAGCCTTAAACAAAAAGTTCAAACACTGAGCAAAGTTCTTCAAGCCCAGTGTCGCTTTGTCTTAGAAAATAAGCCATTCCCATCACAGAAGTTCATCCTTTCCAACCAAGAGTTAAAGTATGAGTTAAAGAGGGAAAAATAACCCTTTGACTCCCAGATAGAGAGGACTGAAAACTGTCATACTTTCCACCCCCGCAGCTATGAAAGCAGCTAGAGTTAAACCCTAGATACATTGGACACGAGTTAAGAGAGCGAGAGGGGGAGAGTAGACTGTAAACAGAAATCCTGAAAATCCTTTAAAAATCATTCTGAAAAAGCAGTAAGAAGACTCAGGCTAGACCTTACTGTGGACACACCGGGAAACTGTCCCCCTGCGTACGGTCAGACCTGCAACTGGAGAATTGAAGAAGGGGACTAGACCCTACTGCAGCTTGCCAGGTGAATAGCTGCCCAGCGTACGGTCAGATCCCAAAGAAGATCAAACATGCGTGTTGTAGTGTTAGTAGTGTTGCATTGTGTTTCCTTAATAAGGTGCAAAAAGGGGGGTCTGCCCCTGGAAAAAGAAGTTTGTCCCAGTGATTTGCTGATAATTACTGGCTTCACCTGGCTAACATCACGAGAGTAAAACATTTTTGTTTGCCAAGAGGTATACCTGCAAACAGGCTTATTAGCTCTTGCCTAATACCTGTCTGTAGACATCCTGAGAAAATTCAAAAAGATACCATGTTAAAAGTTTATGGTGTAAGTTTAACTTATTCCCAAAATGCTAATTGGGGCGTGGTTGCAAAGATCCTACCCCCTACAGAGTTCACTCTACGCACCCCCATCATTGCTGAAACAAATGCTACGTGTGCACGAATGCTTAATTGTCAAAAATTTTCCAGAAAATACAAAGCTATCCCTGGCCCCCTTCCACTGTAATAAAATTCAAAACATATCTTTTAATGATGCCCACATACTTTTGCCTCATGGATGGTTTTAGACATGTAATTCCCGCACTTGGTCATTCATTCCTGCCAACTTGTCTGATAACCACCCATGTTGCCTCAGCCGCCAATTGAACTAGTGCCAATTCTTCCCCTGTAGCCCGAGAAAATCCGTCAACGGCAGCCTCGAGCACTCCAACTAACTAAAAATTGTAATAGTCATGTGCAGTTATATTCTGACTCAGAAAAATTGGCCTTAGCAATGTCACTAGTTAGGGTTCCAGGTTTAGCCTTGGCTAATGGTCTAAAGAACAACTGGTTAGCTTGCAGCTTAGCCAAAAGCATAAATGCCACCTCACGAGCATTGTCATTGTTAAATAAAGAGTTGCGTGATCTAAGAGGTGCAGTTCTAGAAAATAGAGCTGGTATAGATTACCTCTTCCTTCTTCATCATTTAAGTTGTGAGACACACCAAAAGCTCTGTTGTTTTAACTTAACTGATAATGGCAATGCTGTAGATGAACAGATCAACAAGCTGTACAATATAGTAGCTAACAAAACAATAAGACAAAACAATTAGCTCAATTAGTTAACCCCTTGGCTTCCAGATCTTAGCTAGCTTAAAAGCATTGTTCATCCTAATTCTACCAGTATTGTTCATAAAAGTTCTGTTATGTCTCTGCGTTCCTTGTCTTATGCGCTGTTTAACCAATCTGTTTTATGTCTCAGCTAATAAAACTGCTGCCCTCTACGCTCTAATAGCCCAACAAGAGGCTAAGTAATATGTATGTCACAAAAAGCTTTGTATGGTTATCAAAAATGCTATAATTGTAATGAAATTATGCATTTAAGGGGGGAATGTAGCAGCCATATCAGGGGTCAGACTAAGTAGCCTCATGCAGTCTCATGCTTCATGTTCTTGCTGAGCTCTTTCTCCCTTGAATATATTGTTGTAAGCTAACGAGACACAGGAATTCCTTATCTTGTCAAAGGTCATACAGTTGTATATCTTGTTCTCTGCTGTTCTCTTCTGTTCTCTCCTTATCATGGCTACCCTATAACCCAGTTCTTGTATTATAAACAATAGTGCTAAGAGAAAAAATGTTGAGGATTGCAACCCCATGCGGGAGGGGGAGGAGGAGCCATTTCATATATGTCACAATGTCTATAAAACCAATGTGCTAATGTAAATCGGGGCTTCTGGCTCTTTGGAAACGATTCCAGCCTTAAGCCCGCGCGTTAAATAAAGAATCTCTTTTTCCTTCACTCCGTGGTCTCTCTGACTCTGGGTTCTGCAACACTACCAGGGAAGATATTGATGTTTGATGTTTGGGATTGGTGTCTGGAGGTGGCAGTGGGTTAGATGACATGCAGCTCTATTTCTTTTTTTCATCAACTACCAGGGAAGCTATTGATGTTCTGGATTGGTGTCTGGAGGTGGCAATGGGTTAGATGAGGGATAACAAACTGAGACTTAATCCAGACAAGACAGAAGTTATTGTGGCTAGGGAAAAGAAAGAAAAGATGATGAAATAAGAATTCAACATGTCTTGGATGGGGTAACACCCAAGTTCAACACATAGGCTTGCAATCTGGGGTAATTCTGGACACAGCTTTGCAGCTGGATTCTTAGGAAGTGGCTGTCGCCAGGGCTGCTTTTCCCCAGCTTAGGCTTCTGTGTCAATGGTGTCCACTCTCAATGAGTTTCAGACCTGGCCACCTTGACATACATGCCTCGGTTACATCTAGATTGGATTCCTATGGGATTGTATGAAATGTGTCCTGTAAGGGCTGCACTCATTACAAATTTCAGGTGGCCATTCCCAAAGGTTTCACACACTCCTCACTTTTTTCATGCCTGTGGACCCTCTTCCAGGAGGGATTGAACTTCTGGGAGGGGACAGTGCTTAAGGGAGAGGTTGTGGCTTCAGGAGAGGCTTCAATCAGCTGGTGAGGAGTGGGCCCATAGACAGGGAGGGGGAGGCCTGGGGAACCCCCGCTAAATTTTATCTGATCCCCTACATTTTTTGTTTTACAAACAAATAATTAAATTTATTATGGAACTGTTAGGAAAACAACAGGAAAGGCTTTATTTTTCTTTATAAAGGTACGTATACTATTGTTTGGGGGCAGTGCTATTTATTTGAAGTGAGATCTGACCAGCACACAGTACTGTGGAACTATCACTTCCTGTGATTTTGGAAATAGACTTCTATCGATGCAACCTGAAATTCCATTTGACTTTTTTGTAGGGATGTCAGAGAATTCCGCCATGGATCTCAGTGAGGCCGAATGCCAGTGCATTCGACCCCCCAAAATCCATGGCAGAACAAAGCCCCCCCACCCCCCACCCCACAAAATGGGCCCGGAACAGAGCACCTACCTGCTGCAGTCCACGCTGACATGTGAACGGCAGCCACGTCTGTGGCCGCCATTCGCTTCCTCCATGTAGCCGTGATAGGCTATGTAAATACTTACGTAGCCTATCACAGCTAATGCGGGGACGCCATTTGCGTCCCTGAGGAAGCCATGATAAGCCACGTAAGTATTTACGTAGCCTATCATGGCAAAAAAAAAGCAAATGCAAACACAAATGGTGGCAGCTACGGCGGCCGTCATTTGCGTTCCCTTTTTTTTGCCATTTTAGCCTACATAAATATTTACGTAGGCTATTACGGGGGGGGGGGAGGAACGCAAATGGGGTAGTGGCTGCCATTAGAGTTCCTTTTTTTTTTTTGCCATAATAGCCTACGTAAATATTTACATAGGCTAAAAGGCAAAAAAAAAAAGGGAACACAAATGGCGGCCACCATAGCTGCCTCCATTTGCATTCACTGTTTTGTTTTTGTTTGTTTTTGTAAATATGTAAATATTTACATAGCCTATCACAGCAAAATACAGGGATGCAAATGGCAGCGGCTACAGCAATCACCATTTGTGTCCCTGCAGGGAGCAGATGCCTGGCTGTGGGCGGCCCCGGCCTGCAGCTTTGCAGAATCTCTGTGGAGCGGAACTGGCCAGAAAGAATTTGGGGGGGAGGGACGGAGCGCCTCCCCCCCACTAGGGATGTACGAAACACCTACCTGGCTCTGCGCCGGGCAATTTGCGGTGGGGGGGAGGCACTCCGTCCATCCCCCCAGAATCCAGCCGGGCCAGCTCCGCTCCGCAGCCAAGCCGCAGAGCTGCCAGCCAGCTCCGGCTGCCCATAGCTGGACATCCAGCCGCTGGGCAGCCCTGCAGGGATGCAAATGGCAGCTGTCGTAGCTGCCGCCATTTGTGTCCCTGTATTGAGCCATGATAGGCTATGTAAATATTTACATAGCCTATCATGGCAGGGGAAAAACCCTGCGTGTGCAAATGGTGGTAAACTAAAGTAAAGTAAGTAAATGGCTGTAAAGTTACAAAGTATTGTAATAGTATTACAATACTATGTAAAGTACTTACATAGCCTATCACGGCAGGGGGGGAAAAACCCCAGCGTATGCAAATGGCGGTAGCCGCTGCCATTTGCGTATGCTGGGGTCCCCCCCCCGCCGTGATAGGCTACGTAAATACTTACGTAGCCTATCACGGCCTCCGCAGGGACGCAAATGGCGTCCCTGCGTCAGCCGTGATAGGCTACGTAAGTATTTACGTAGCCTATCATGGCTATTCAGAGGAGGAAGCGAATGGCGGCCACAGGACAGCCGCCATTCGCAAAGCAGTGCGGACGGGAGCAGGTAAGTGCTCCATTTCGTGCACCTTTTGTGGGGTGGGGGCAGTGGGGACATCTTTCCACGACGGATTTTGGGGGGCCGAATGCACTGGCATTTGGCCTCACCGAGATCCGTCGTGGAATTCTCTGACATCCCTACCCCCCACCGCGAATGTCACCCTTCGAAAAGGTAAGTGACTTTCGTACATCCCTACTTTTTTGCAGCCACAACACACTGTTGCCTCATATTCAGCTTGTGAGTGACTACAACTCCAAGATCCTATTTACACATACTATTGTCAAGCCAGTTATCCCCCATCTTATACCTGTGCATTTTATTTATTTTTTTAAAATGAAGAACTTCGCACTTGTCTTGGTGAAATTTCATTGTGTTACTTTCTGCCCAGTCTTCTAACCTATCAAGATCATTTTGAGTTTTGTTTCTGTCTTCTGTTAGCTATCCCACACAATTTTATATCATTTGGAAATTTCATAAGCATTCTTGAAGTCCTCTTCTGGTTGGGTTTTCTTGCAGTAAGAACTGTTTGTACATAAATTTAGGGATGACCATCACAGGGAAATCTGTCTGTTTGGGGGCTCAACGGATTTCCCCAGAGCCCCCAGCTCAGCTTTCATTCACAAACCAAGCCACGGGCTTTCCCCTGGAATCTGGGAAAATTCTATGGTTTTTCTTTTGGTTTCCTTTCTCTAAATTCTGCATGTTATGCAAACTGTGGCTGCAGTTTGCATAACATGTGCAAATTTAGAGCTGAATTAGTGTAATTTGCTCAAATTGAGGCCATAAAGTGTTTAGCTATGAGCAAATCTCGGCCATAATTTAGGGAAATGTGGCCACAATTTGTGCATAACTAAGCACTTTACAGCCACAATTTGTGCAAATTACGCTAATTATGGTCAAAATCTGTGCAGGTTACGCTAATTGCAGCTCCAATTTGCACAACTTGCTGATTTTAGAGAAAAATAAAATAAAATGGAAATCTCCAAGCTTGCCTGACTCACACAGATCAAGTTGGGCCAACTCGTGGGTTGGCGAGTTGGAGTTGGTGGGGGAGAGCTGTGGTATGCTTCATGGACTTCACCCCCTGGACAGATTCCTCTGACATCCCTACATAAATTGCAGTATGGCTGCAAAAATAAGGGTTAAATAAAAAGTTTATAATTTTGTACGGAGAAAGCCTGCAAACCAGATAAACTGCTCCCCCACTCCCCCCCCCCATTTTTGTGCTGGCTATGGGCCTGCTAGGTAGTTCTCTTAGTCTGAATCTGGCCCATACTAGAATGGAAATTTATTGATATATTCATTGATGTTGACGATTATAATGATAATTTTGTATGTGTGATCACTATATCTTCGTGTGTTTTTTTGTTTTGTTTTGTTTTTAATACTTTTGATTCTATTTTTTAATCTTTATAAATGAAATAAACAGTACCAGCAACCTAGTCATTATCTACGGTTTCCAACAATACAGTAGTCTTAGGAGGACACAGCAATAATGAAAAAAAAAAAAAAAAGAACAGAAGAAGGAAAAGGAAGAAGAAAGCAAGCAAGAAAAAAATATTAAAAAGTTACTTAAAATAATTAAATTTAAACTGCATTACACACAAATGTCAAGTATCATTCTACTTAGAAGTTATACCTATACCATTGCCAATATTACAATTCAGTACAGCATAGATAATCAGCCTTACATTTCAATATCATATCTTCAGTCTTATAGCAAGGGCTACAATTCATTTCCAATAACCATATATTGCCCTTCAGTTTACATATAATAGTAAAGCTTAACAATTTAATCAGCCAAAAATATTACTAATCAAAGTCTCATAATAATGCTAGGAAGAAGAAGAAGAAGAAGAAGAAGAAGAAGAAGAAGAAGAAGAAGAAGAAAGGAAGGAAGGAATTAAAAAGGATAAATAATAATAACTTTATGCTATCTATATTTTAGATAGTGTCATTTCTAAATCTATATATGAATGTATACATATCTATACACACACAAACACAAATTTTATTATACAGTATATCATGTCTAATGTAAAAAAAAGAGAGGAAGTAACAGAAAGAGAGAGAGAGGGGGGGGGGATATGTGTAAACAGTCCTCTGGACTGGCGATGTCCTGGACCTTATATCCCAAATAAATCTGAAGAAGAATGATAATTGAAAAGTTCCCAGCTCATAAGGCTGGGGAAGATGTCTCCCATGCATTACTTTGAACGCCGCCAGCTAGCCAAGCCTCTGCCATTTCATGATTTAAAAACTTTTTCATCTGGCCTTCAAAAAGAATGCAAAATATAGCAGGAGATTTGATATGATATTGCAGATTCATTTGTCTTGACTGATTTCTCGCCTTGGTTAATTGCCTTCTTTTGTCAGTGATTTCTTTGGTGTAATCCGGAAACAACATAACTTTGTCTCATGTTATGTTATGTTGACTCATATTCAGCTTGTGATTGACTATCCCCCCAAAAAGTTCTCCCACTTCCCTTGCCAAGCACAAAATATGATTTTTTGTGTGGAAACTCTTGCGAATTGAACTATAACAGTATAGGCAGTCCCTTTGGTGCCATGAACCGGACTCTGGAACATGGTATGCATGCTCAATATCAAGTAAATAATCAGATGGCAGAGCGAGTAGCTCACGCAGAAATTTATCCAAGAATTTAAACAGACTTATATCAGCAGGCATATCTTTGATACCAAGGATATACAGATTCGCTCTATGAGTATATGCCTCCAGTTGGGAAATTCTTACAGACAGGATATTGTGGGAGGCATGCATAGCCATCTCTTGCACAGACACCTGGTCTTGGAGAGCATTAACTGTCAATTCCATCTTTTGCAAAGAACTGTTAATTAAATCCACACCCCCTTGAAGGTTAGTAATAGAATCTTGGATTGTATCCAGCCTCTTAGCCTGTTCTGCTAATTGAGAAGACAAAGTTTTTATCAGAGCCAGCAACTCCTGTACATCTCCGGCATCTCTAGAAACCTTTGCCAAGGGAGGGGTTGGGGGAGTTGGCAGTGGTCCCATGGCTTTTTTCCTTCCCCTTGATGCTACCATCCTCCTCTTCTGTAAAGAAAGCAAGTAAATATAATTACAAACAGTCACTTCAACAGATTTTGCAGGCCCTCAGATATTGTTGGTATTTTTAATTCATAAATATTTTTGGACTCATCAGCCCTGAAGTCTCCTAATTACATAGGAGTTTCAAAACAGCTTTGAGTAGATGATGCTCCAGAAAACTGACCTTAGAGTCTTCTGCTGCTCTGCAAAAGGAGTTGTTCTTCCAAGATCATATCCAGATGGTACTCTAGCTTCCCCTTTTAATTCCAGGGGAAGATGAAAAGGTTTTTCAACCTTTTAAAAGCTGTTTGAGGAGGTGACCTGCAGAACCTCCACAGGATGCTTGCCAGGGCGACATGGCTCCTACTGGAAGTCTAAAATTCTAAATCACTGTATCTTTGTGAATATTGTCAATTTCTGTGATTCCAATGGCACATAAAAAAAAGAAAAGTGCCATCATAATGGAAAGAAACAGCATGTCCATGCATAGCCATCACATCTCAACCCAATTAACACCCAACAATGCACAGAAGTATGCAGGAGTCCCAAGCAGGGATGACGGAGAAATGTGTACCAGAATCACATGAGTTTAGATTTGTATGAATCCAGCCTATTGATTCCACGACAGACCAGCTTTTCTGACATTGCATGGATTCTGTGGACTTGCAAACCATTAAAAAAAAAAAAAAAACCTTCCAGAATGTTAGGCAAATTTAGTAATAGAAAAATACATTTTAAAAAAGGGCCAAAATGTGCATTTCCTCCATAGGCTAAGGTATGAAAATGCCCATTTTGGAGTGATTTGCACATTTGGGGGTGATTTGCACATTTTCAGAAGTGTAAATCTGTTTTGCGCAATGTGAATATGTGCAAATTCAGGAAACTGGAAAACAATCTGATTCCACCAACAAGTGGATTACAGAAGGCACCTGACAATCCATGAAATGCAGATGGATCAGATTTTACAAAATCCATGTATGCTAGTCCCAAGGAAGGGAAATTTAGTACCTTACTCTGGCTGGACCTATTATCTCCACCAACATTTTATATCGTCCCTGAATTATCTGTTAATTATGTCACCAATATCTAAACATCAATATTGTCATCCACCAAGGCAGGGGTGCAGAACCGTCGGGCTGAGTGTCCCAATCTGACCCTCTGGAGTTAGGGATCGGTGAACCCTGCAACATCCAGACCAGGGAGGTGTGTCCATTGTGGGGAAATCCAGGTTGCTTGGGGCCCCATGGATTTCACCAATTGCAGCCATAACTCGTCTATGTTTTGCCATTTGCAGCTGGAAAGCTCTTACTTCTACCTAAATTGTGGCTGTTTAAACCACAGTTTACATAGACATAAGTTCTTTATGGCCGCAGATGGCATAAAATACACCAATTACAGTTGTCATAGTCCCATGACAGGCTAACGGCAGCTGCCATTACCCAATCACACTGTTTAGAAAGACGGAGATCTACCCCATGAGAAATTGGAGGATGCACAGGTGAGCAGGGGCTGGTCCACTGTGAACTCTGGTGGTCGGATTCTTCAGGGTTCAGCCTCATTTGAGGCCACAGCTGATTTCTCCATATCCCCAACTGGAGTTCTGCAGATGGTTGCAGCCCCTCCCCTTTTCCCTCAACCATGGATCATTTGGTAGTTTCCCAGTTTATATGCATTTTCCCCTCCATTCTATAAGTTTGAAAGATTTACATAGCCTATCATGGCAAAAGGCAGGGACTCAAATGGTGTCCGCTACCCCGGACACTATTTGCGTGGCAGCGGCCGGAAGTCCAGCTGTGGATGGGCCAGGCTGGCGGCTCTGCAGACTCGCCGCAGAGCGGAGCCGGTTGGGGAAGACTCCGGGGGGAGGGATGGATCGCCTTCCCCCCCCCCGCGGACCCCTTCAGTGGACTAGTAAGTGTGTTTCATACACCCCTACCTGGAGGGCCAGCGAGTGGGTGGAGAGCTTGGAGGGCTCTCGGAGACCCCGAGCTGGGATGTGTTCGCACATCCCTATAAAGAGGAAGAGGAAAAAAGGAGGGATATAAATGCAATAATAAAATAAAAATAAATAAAATAAAGAGTCTGAAGGGTGGTTCTTTGTGTTTACAATCCTTCATGAGATTGGGAGGACGATCCTGCTCCATGCAGTGTTTGAAAGCATGGAGGAATACATCTGAAAAGGGCTTAACTTACAGTGAAATCCTAAGTATGTATACTCAGAAGTAAGTTCCACTGACTCCAATGGGAACTGATCCTGGGTAATTTTGTATAGGATAGCAGCCTTCATCTGGTTCAAAGTGCAAACCCCATGACAGGAAGCACAATCCAGCTGAGAGTTAGCAGTGCTGAAGCCCACTGAAATTAGTGGGGCTGAGCAAAAGCTAAGGTTTCACCCAAGCATAGTTACGGTTTCCTAGGAGAAAATATAGATGTAGGTGATGTAGGAGAGCCTTTTGATTTCCATTGGTTGAATTTATTGTATGTATGTATGTATGTATGTATGTATTTTGTTTCTATACTGTTCAATAGCTGAAGTTTTCTGGGCAGTTCCCAAAAATTAAAACCACAAAACATAGCATAAAACAATATAAAATATGAAAGCTCAAAACCACAGTATAACAGGTAGGGTTGTGTGAACTCACCTGAGTCCGCCCCACGACCTGCTCGCTGGATCCCTGCCCACTGCCAGACCCAGCTTTCACTGGGACACGAGCCGGCTGGTGGCTTGCGGGCCCAGCAAGCACTGTCGCTGCCGCCCATGTGAGCAATCGTGTCCCTCTCTGCTGAGCACCGACAGAGAAGGGCACAGTTGCCCTGGGCAGCAGGATGGGAAGGCTTGCATCCTGCCATTGCTGCTTGAGCAAGGAGCGGAGGCTGCTGTGCTTGCCCGACGTGGCATGCGCTGAGTTGGGCAAGAGCAGGAAGTTGCAGACTGGCATCTGGGGGGCCAAACTGAGCTCAAGCCCCCAAACGGACGCTCGCGACATCCCTAATAACAGTACAACCACAATAAATCATAGCAGCAATGCAGAGATTTAAAACACAGACTTGAAACACAAGAGCTAAAAGATAGGAAGCTAAATTGCTAAAACATGGGGAGAATAAAAAGGTTTTCCCCAGGTGCCAGAAGGAGTACAATGTAGGTGCCAGGCAAACCTCTCTAGGGAGCTCATTACACAGCTGGGTGCCACAGCAGAAAAGGCCCTCTTCTTGGTAGCCACCTGTCTCACTTCCTTTGGCGGCAGCTCCCAGAGAAGGACTGCTGAAGATGACCTTAGGGTCCAGGCAGGCACATCTGGGAGGTGGCATGGCGATACTTCAGATAGCTTGGCCCCAAGCCATTTAGGGCTTGTTAACACCAGCACTTTGAATTGGGCCTGGAAATGAACTGGCAGCCAGTGCAATTGGAAGTACTCTGATCCTAGAGAAAGGTACGGTAGGCAGGGGAAAAAAGACGGGGACACAGACAACTAGAAAATAGACCTATACCTAGGGATGTATGAAAGTGCCCTTACCTGGCTCTGCCAGGTTCCGCTGGGGGGGGGAGGCGCTCCATCTCTCCCCCCGGAATCCTGGCCAGCCAGCTTCGCTCCGCGGGGATTCCATGGCGCGGCCGGCCAGCTCCGCCAGCAGCCGGACATCCGGCCGCTGGCTAGCAGGGATGCAAATGGCGGTGGCCGTAGCCGCCGTTTGCGTCCCTGTAGTCAGCCGTGATAGGCTACGTAAAACTTTACATAGCCTATCACGTCTGACTTAAAAAAAAACCCCAACAATGCGCGTATGCAAATGGTGGCAGCTATGGCCGCTGCCATTTACGTTCCTTATTTTTGGCCATCTAAGATGGCCAAAAATAAGGAACGCAAATGGCAGCGGCTGTAGCCTCTGCCATTTGCGTACGTGCGTGGTTTTTTTTTTTAAGTCAGACGTGATAGGCTACGTAAAGATTTACGTAGCATATCACGGCGTGTTTTTTTTTTAAAAAAACCCTAGCCATGATAGGCTACATAAATCTTTACGTAGCCTATCACGACTTTTTTTTTTTTACAACACTGGAAATGTTGGTGGCGGCAGCCGGTCGGAAGACCAGCCGCCACCGCAGCCACCACTGAAGCCACCGCCAGAGCCTCTGCTGCCCAGAAGATCCGCCCCAGGTAAGTCTTGTCCCGGGCGGGATCCACGGGGTGGCAGAGGGGTGGCAGGCCGTTCCGCCACAGAGTTCGGGGGGCTGAATGCACTGGCATTCGGCCTCACTGAGATCCGTGGCGGAATTCTCTGTCATCCCTACCTATAACAGGACACAAAGTGAATCAGGAAGTCCTGGGAAAGGAAGCATGGCCAGGAGAAAGCTAGGATAAGGACTGTGCAAAGAGAAAGAAAACTGAGACAGGGAATAGGCAAATAGGCATCCACATCATTCTCAGGAGCAGCAGAGAGGTGAGGAAGATGAAGATTACATATTGATTTCAAACAACCTGCCAAATCTTTGGTGACAGGTAGGGTTGGCGGAGAATTTCTCCCCGAAACTTCGGGGGGCCGAGTGCCAACGTGTTCGGCCCCCCGAACAAGTTTCGGGGAGAAATCCTCCGCACCCCCCCTGCCCCCTGCCCCCCCCCCGGGACGGGACTTACCTTCACCGAATGTCCCTCCCGTTGGCTGGTCCGGCCGGTGGTTCGGCGGGTGTTCGAGCGAGGCGGGAGCAGAGGCCGGTCTTTCGACCGGCTGCCGCCGCCGCCATTGCAATGAAAGAAAAAAAAAAAACGCCCCCTGATAGGCTACCTGCTACCGGCTACCCGCTATTTGCGTTGCCCTTATTTTCGCCGTAGTCTACGTAAACATTTACGTAGACTACAGCGACTAAATAAGGAACGCGAATGGCGGCTCCCTATGGGGGCCGCCATTAGCGTACGGGCTTTTTTTTTTTTTAAGTCACCCATGATAGGCTACGTGACGATTAACGTAGCCTATCACGGCTGACTTTGCAGATCTAGCCATGATAGGCTACGTGAATCGTCACGTAGCCTACCAGGGGGCGTTTTTTTTTTTTTTTAACTTTCGCGTTCGCAGCAGGGCGAGGCGGGAAGCCTCCTCCCCAGCCTGAATTTCGGCCGGGGCGAGGCGGGAAGCCTCCCCCCCCGGCCTGAATTTCGGCCGGGGCGAGGCAGGAAGCCTCCCCCCCCAGCCTGAACTTTGCGGGGGAACCAGCGAAGCGCCTCCCCCCCACCACGAACGTCCTTCGAGGACAGGTAAGTGACTTTCGTCCACCCCTAGTGACAGGTCTCTGATAACTTTGCATTGCCTAACGGGGATCCTTCAACATTTTCTGAATATGGTCAATCAAAATGCAATCATTATTTAAGCCATTCTAGTTCTTGCTAAACATGGATGGCCCAAATTCAGTTCTGATATATATATTAGCTATTCCATTTGATAAATCTTTCCTTATGAGATCATAAATGCTTGTGGAACTAAAGGTTAATGAAGTGTGGAAGGTTGTAAAACACAGAAACTAACCTGGTAGATCATAAAGATGCATTTGTTCCTTTTTAGTGTGAATGGCACCAGATTGCAAAAATTGGGTCCTGATGCCGGTGATGCATATACAATGTTACAAACCCAAATTTTAGTTTTCTACATTGCCTGTGCTGGGGGAAATTAGAGGAAGGGCAAAAGAACACGAGCAAAGGGCGGGATGTGCCCGATCTTGTCTGATCTCGGAAGCGAAGCAGGGTCAGCCCTGGTTCGTATTGGATGGGAGACCGCCTGGGAATCAGGCTTCCTGCACTGAGCAGGGGGTTGGACTCGGTGGTCTTGAAGGCCCCTTCCCACCCTATGATTCTATGATTCTTTCTATGACTGGGGCTCTGCACCGCTTTGGCCTAAGGCCTGAATCCAGAGTTGAAGCAGACTGCTTCGGGCCACTTTGGGCCCATTCCAAGGCAAAGCAGAGGGGGCACAAAGTGACCTGGAGTGAGTTGGGGGCTCTCTGAAGCACTTCGGCATGCTTCGGAGCTTCGGCACCCCTGGCCCAGCTGTGCCGGCACCTCCAGGTCCTTACCTGAACTGCCCATCACTGTCGTCGCCACCAGCTCCTGACCCCTGGATACGCATCGGCTCTTATTGCAAAAGGTCACCATTCTTAAAAAGAGTGGTGCTGCCGCATTGTATATGCATCACCGGCATCAGGCCCCAATTTTTGCAATCTGGTGCCATTCACACTAAAATGGAACAGAGCATCTTTATGATCTGCTAGGTTAGTTTCTGTGTTTTACAACCTTCCACACTTCATGATCCAGGGTCAGGAGCTGGCGGTGGTGGTGACGGTGGCAGCAGAAATAGTGGTGGGGCCCACAATTGTGGTGGCAGTGATGATGGTGGTGGTGGTGGTTATGGCAGCAGAGGACGAGGAGGAGGTGGTCCAGGTTGGGAGCTGAGGGTTTGCGCAGGGGCATCAGGGGGACTCGAAGCAGGATATGGCCATCCAAATCCCACTTCGGGGCCGTGTCGGGTCAGGGGGGGCAAATCAGCCTGAACCAAATCAGGCCCACCTCATCAGCCACAAAGTAGCTTCTGAGTCAGAGCGGGGGGGAGGGCAGTCCCTGCACAGCCCTGAAGAAGTTCTGCATCCAAAAAATTCTGCTTGCTTTCTGCCTAAGCTCCTCACTCCTCTGAAATTCAAATGGCACTTTAAATGAGGGGCATGCAAGGTTCAGATTTGGATTTCCAAAGCATGGTGGCCATTTTGTGACATCCACCATCTTGTGTGACCCCGAACGCTACAGCACCCTCTACTGGTCAGAGTCAATATTGCACTCTTCATCATGAGTCATTCTTTGTCAACAGGAAGGACATGCTCGCTCCCCACAACCATCACTCTAAATCCCACTGCCTCAGATACTTCCCACTTCTGTAAATGACACCGCAGGCTACACCTTTTTTGTGATAAACCTGAGTTTATTCCCCTTGTCCCCACCCCTTTTCATGTAACAAGGCTTAGTCTTTGTTGTCTTTTGACAACTCCTTCCCTCTCCCTTTCCCTTTCCTTCTCCACACTCCTCAAGGGGGGGCAAGGGGGAGGAGAATTAGGTGAGGGGTAGGGCTTCAGCCCTAACAGGCCTTCTCCACCTCCTCCCCACCAATCAGGGGAATGAACTAAGTTCCGAGGGAATGAACAGGCACCTTCGTGTTGACAAAGAATGACTGACAGCAAAGAGTGCAATATTGACCCTGACCAGTAGAGAGTGCTGTGGTGTTAGGGGTTGCACAGGTTGGCAGATGTCACAAAATGGCCACCATGCTTGCAAAATCCAAATCTGAAGCTTGTGTACCCCTATTCTAAACTCAGGAGTGCATAATTAGTTTGAGGAACTTACAATGTTTGATCATGGCCACCAGTTTTAATGCTTAAAAAAAAAATCCAATGTATCCACTTTGGTACTCCTCCACCTCCTGCCCTGCCCTTGGATTCAGGAAGCACTGAAGTGGAGGATGAAATTCACAAGTTATTTGAGAAGTACTGAATATGGCTCTGTTGGGATCAGTGAAGTGCTTCGGGGCTGAGATCCTCTCTGTGGAGAGCCCCGTGTTGCTGCAAGCATGAACGATGCTTTCCTATAGCTTTAGAAACAATAAGATGAATGCAACCTCAGTCCACCAACCCCCAATAAGAAATTCCCCTCAAATTCTCTCTCTCCCTGCAGAAGAAGCAGATACAAAACAATGCCTCTTCTGCAGATAGTAGAGAATTTCATGGAAGTTGGGCAGTGAGGTTCACCACAGCACAAATCGTAATACCTCTGAAGTTGCCCAATTTGGATTCACACTCCTAACAGTGATCACCTTCACCCTGCACATGAGCTTCTAGAAACTTCTGCCCAGTTGTTGCTGCACATGAAATGCGGGACTAAATGGACCTTAGTCTGATCCAGCAAGGCAATTCTTTGTGTCCTTCATCTCTTAAGTTAGTGCATGATTCATTAGTAAGGCCATGTGAAAAACATGCAGTGGTGAAACTAGGTACTTCTGGACCCTGGACTTCATGATCTGTGTATTACTAGGGATGGTGCGGGCACCTGATTCTGTCTGGGAAGCTGACAGACACCCCCCACCCTGCCGCCCAGACCCCCGAGCCTGCTCGCCAAGCCCCTGCCTCTGCTCGCCCTCTGCCCATGCTTGGCGAGTGGCCCACCCCCACCCCAGAGGCCTCGTCAAGCTCTGCAGTCACCACTTTTAGAAAAATAAAATGGAGATTGCAAAAATGTGCATATTTGCATATGCGTGACAGTGTGCATTTTTGCAAATGCACATATTTGCGTCTGCGAAACTGTGCTTTTTTGTGAATGTGGATTTTTGTGCATACGCAAACGTGCACATTTTTGCCATCTCCACTTTATTTTTTTTTTAAACGGTGACTGCGGACCTCGACAAGGCCATCGGGGTGAGTGCGGGCTGCTCCCTAAGTGCAGGAGGGCTCAAGCGCAGTCCGGGGACTGGTGTGCGGGGGCAAGGGCTGGTCAAGTGCACGGAGAACCCGGACAGGGGTGGGTTTGCACATCCCTATGTATTACTTCAGTGGTGAAACACACAACTAACATTTCTCTTGTTTACACACTAACACTCCCCCCCACTGCCATTCCTTGTTTTATAGTGCTGGTCCATTCCTGATGTGTTAGAACAACAACATTGATAGACAACCCTGATTATTATTATTATTATTGAAGAACACTCTGAGCATGTACAGTTTTGCATGTTAAAATCATGCAACCATCATGACTACAGGGATAAAATGGGAGTTTGCTTCTGCTGCCCTGATACCCTCATCACTTGCTGTGGGGGCTTGGAGTTTGGCCCCATGGCTATACCACTGAAAACATGGTTCTCAGAAGCTATCCAAAGAAACACAGTTCCACTAGACAGAAACACCCACTACACCATTAGGAAAAATGGGCTGGCAAATGAATTGCTGATTATATGCATATGCCTTAATAGTTTTGAAAGTCCTATTATAAACTTCATATATGAAGATTAAAATAGGAGCCCCCCCCACACACACACACTTATTCTAATTAAGGGGATGCACTGCATTTTTATATTTCACAGCAGCAGGTAAAAATAAAAAGAATGTGAAAATATGCCATATATGAATGAAACCTGCAATGGCATGTCTGAAAATAATATGGCTCCGAATGGATTTTGAGGGGGTTGATAGTATTTTTATGCAATCAGTCAAACTAGAAATCCAAATAATGAAACCCCAGTGGGCCAGGATATCATGTTAAGGATTTATGAATCATATTGTCAAACGCTGTTTTGTATTACAAAGTATGGGATTTTGATGATAACATGGAGAAAGCGCCATATATTAGCAAACTCATACTGGTTTTATCAGGTTAGAAGGCATTTTGCATCTTGCTTCTGGGCAGAAATTTCTTTCTCCCTTTCTCTACTTATTTATTTCCCCCCGTATATTATTCTCCCGCTGTATTATGAATCATCCACAGCTGTTTGGCTGTTCCAGTTACATGACTGAAAGTAGCTTGAAAATGAACATTTTTTTTCTTTAATATATAATGTGTGTGTGTGTGTATGTGTGTGTGTAATGGAGGAATCACTCTGTTTTTGGTCCATGCCATTCCCCCCCCCCCATTTGTTCACCCATAAGTCTGCTCTATCCACTTTCTACATTTATTGGTGATTTAAAATAAAATATTTAAGAATGCATATTTAAATGCAACCTTATGGTCCCTGGGAGGGGAACATACACATTCCAGGAGCCATAGGATTTTTGGATGCCCCCCTTTGAGGGCAGTGAAAGCAGTCTGCCCTTGGACAGGGATGTCAGAGAATTCTGCCATGGATCTCGGTGAGGCTGAATGCCAGTGCATTCGGCCCCCTGAACTCCGTGGCAGAACGGCCTGCCCCCTGCCTCCCCCCCACAGATCCCCCCGGGACAAGACTTACCTGGGGCGGATCTTCCGGGCGGCGGCAGTGGCGGCAGCTGGTCTTCTGACCGGCTGTTGCCGCCGCCATTTCCAGTGTTGGGGGGGAAAAAAGACGTGATAGGCTACGTAAAGATTTATGTAGCCTATCATGGCTAGATTTAAAAAAAAACAAAAAACGACGAGATAGCCTACGTAAATCTTTATGTAGCCTATCACGTCTGACTTTAAAAACAAACAAACGCACATACACAAATGGCGGCGACTACGGCCTGCTGCCATTTGCGTTCCTTATTTTGGGCCATCTTAGCCTACATAAATATTTAGGTAGACTAAGACGGCGAAAATAAGGGGGAACGCAAATAGCGTCCGCTACACTGTTTGTGTTCCCCTTATTTTCGCCGTCTTAGTCTATGTACATATTTACGTAGACTATGACGGCCCAAAATAAGAATGCAAATGGCGGCGGCCATTGCCGCCGTCATTTGCGTACACACTTTTTTTAAAAAAAAAGTCGGACGTGATGGGCTACGTAAAAATTTACATAGCCTATCACGGCTGACTACAGGGACACAAACGGCAGTGGCTACGGCCGCCACCATTTGCGTCACTGCTAGCCAGTGGATGGATGTTCGGCTGCTGGCGGAGCCGGCCAGCGGCTCCGCGGAATCTCCGCGGAGTGGACCCGGCCGGCCAGGATTCCGGGGGGAGGGACGAAGCACCTCCCTCCCCCAGCGGAACCCGGCAGAGCCAGGTAAGGGCAATTTCGTACATCCCTACCCTTGGAGAGGGGGACCCGACTCCCCAAGCTTCCTCCATGAGGTTGCAGAAATATCCACAGCTGGGACTTTTGTCTGATCTTCAGAAAGCATAAAAAGGAGGCATTTCAGGGGTGTTCCCTGGATGTGCCAGGAGAGTTTGAAGATCCACAGGATCCATAGCCCCTCTAATGCCCCCAACCAGGGTGGCAATCAAGGGTAGGCATGGTTGGGCACCTTCCAATGGCCTACACCCCAGCAGGGACCCACTGATAAAAGACCTCTAGACTTGTTCCTCCTCTTCACCATTGCAACGTGATTGTTCACCTGCCTCTTGCTCTGGTCCAGCCAATGGTTGTGGTGAGAAGGAGGAGCAGGAAATACCACTGCCTACTTGCTCCCTGGCTCTCTGTCTGTCAATCAAGCAAGTGGTAGCCATGGCGAGAAAGTGGATGAGGAGCAATAACAGCTGATGGCAATGGAGGTGAGAAGGTAGACTCACTGAGGGAGGAGGTCCACTTAGGGTTTTTTGCCCAAGTGCCCACAAAAACCTGAGGCATGAACAGCCACTGTGGAGAGGTGCCATTTTTCACAAAGACAGTCTCTGGTTCAGTGCCTTCACATACCTGAAGTGATGTGAAGTACTTGAAAAGCTGTCACAGAGAGGAAGGCCAGGATCTCTTCTCCATCATACCAGAGTGCATGACATGGAACAATGGGCTCAAGTGACAGGAAGCCAGATTCCAGCTGAACATCAGGAAAAACTTCCTGACTGCTAGAGCAACATGACAATGGAACCAATTACCTGGGGAGGTGGTGGGCTGTCCCACACCTGAGGCACTCAAGATGAGGCTGGACAGCCACCTGTCAGGGATGCTCTGACTTGGATTCCTGCACTGAGCAGGGGGTTGGACTCAACGGTCTTATAGGCCCCTTCCAACCCTACTATTCTATGATTCTATGATTGCATAGAAACCAGATTATCTGAATTGTGCTTAACACATCTATTAGAGTTCAAAGTATTGTTGGATACAGCTCACTCTGACATGCACATGAATTGGTTCACATTTTAATCTACCTTATTTTGCACTTGTGCATCAATACATTAACCAACACTCATATATCTGTCAACATTCAAACTTATCTGATTTTTGCAGTGGAGTTCTCCAATCAACAAATGCATACAAAAATGCATGTATTAGGGAAAGGTGCACACAAAAATTGTGTATATTTGGCCAAATTGCATATAAAAAATGCATGTATTCAGAGAAACATGCACAAAAGTGTGCATGAATTTCATGCAAAGTTTTAAAAGAAGAAAATGTCTCAAAGTTCGACGCATCTTGAACTTAAAATTGGAAAAAATGAAAAACTCAGAGAAAGCAAAATTGACAGATTCATCCTATAGCTATATTATTTATTATTTATTAATCAGATGTATATATCATTTTCCATAAAGTTTCAAAGTGGTCAACAGAGAGTATCATACCATCAAAGCAATACAATATAAGAATAAAACTATACAATATAAAAATACTAAGCAGTATTTGATTGACTGTGGAACAAGACTTCCACCACCCATGCTCCAGTCATCATCTGGCCTATTCACTGCCCCCAACTCCACTGAGTATGATGGGGCAGAATGGGTTTTGCAGAGTCGGAGACGATGCTTGGGAGTGATTGCATTGATGTCCCTTTGCACTCACAATTCCATAGAGAAACAAGAGCCGTGACAGGATGGCCAGCTCTATCTGTTGAAAAATCCCCAAGAGCATTCAGGAACCCATCAGGTTCTATAAGTCTCCAAGGGCAGTCCATTCTAATGGGTCTCTCACCCCTCCAGAGGGAACAGTTGCTGCAAATCCTGTCAGAGTTGAGCCCAGGCGTCTTGAGGACTCAGATTCTGAATCAGAGCTGGAAAAGCTAGATCAGAGAAGGGGGGTGACTTCCCCCAAAGCCCCCAGGCATTGGGAGAGAATCTTCCCAAGGCCTTGACAAACAAATGGCCCAGGCTGAGTCACTGCCTCACCCCTCCACCATGGGAATGAGCGTTACCAAGGAGGAGGAAGATTGACTGATTGATTGAGGAGGAAGAAGAGGGGTGCGACTTGAGAGACACCAGGGCATGTTGCAAATCGAAACGGGTGGAGTTACGGATGGGGCCAAGATGCTCTGCCAAGATAGCCACACTTTGAAGCCAAAATAGAAGAGAGCCACCCTAAGGGAGAGGCATCACCATTAGGCTTGGTGTCCACTGTCGGTGTCCATGGGCAAACTGTCAACAACTTCACTGTACTGCAGATTGTTTTCCCTAACAGAGATCTTAGAATAGTCATGTAGAGCCTGGGGCAGTTTGAGAGCTTCCTTGAATTAGCACTGCAGAAAGGCTTGTCTTTAGCATAATATAGCCATAATAACTTGAAGTACGAGTCTCTGTTTTGTTGATTGCGAGAGGGGAGGATGAAACATGAAAGTCCAAACTTTACTGACAGGGGCGCCCTGGCGGCCTCTTTCAGTCTACTCCAATAGCTAACTCAAGACACAGACAAAAGGATTCTTTTCAAGGCTTTAATCCTTTTGCAACTTAATGACTCTTTCAGATGCTAATCACCAGTGACTAAGCAAGGAACAGCAGAGTAGCCTATGCTCCAGGTTAGGCAGTTGGTCCCCGTTTGAAGGAGAATAATGGGAAGACCCTGAACTTATGGGCTAGGGAGAGTTCCTCCCTCTTTCCCTTGGGTCCTCAGGATGCGACCATTGCTTGCGCGGCAAAAAAGCACTATGCCTCCTTTCCATGCCCTCCAGCTGTTGCCGCTCCCGGCGCCAGTGTCGAGCATCTAGCAACCCAACCTCCCACACTCTCTCGCTGCCAGGGTCACTATCTATCCCAGGAATACTGGCAGGAATAATCTCTGCCAGCTGCTGTGCCTGTGAGAGATGAGCGAGCTCCTCTCCCACGGATTGCTGTTCCTCCTCAGAATCAGAACTGCTCTGGGGTTCTATCGGCTCAGTTTCCACCCTGACATTTACCAGGAAGTGGTCTGACTATGACAATGGGATCACTCCTACACATGCACCGTGTTCCATGCCACCAATCATATTGCCTGCTGGAAGGACTCAGTTGAGGGTATGTCCTGCTCTTCATGTTGGATGAACTTGAGACAGCCTCTATGACAGGTTGTCATGGAGACCATGCAGTCCCAAGCCAGACCACAGATATAGATGTAGATTATCTCAGAAAGGTGTGTGTAGCTCACTGGCAGAGTAAATACTTTCCATGCTCAAAGTCCCAGGTTCAATTCCTAGCATCTCCATTAAGGGATAGGTGAATGAGGAGTGTTCAAGATCACCAGAATTATCGGAACATCATCTTGTTGCTCATCTTATGCGTGATTCCCATTTGTGATCACTGCTCACTCTGAGCAAACAGGAAACTTGCACAAACTTCGAACGGAAGATTTGTGCAAATCTCTTGAAATTTGCTTGTATTTCCTAATTTGCACAAATTTCCTCCATAGGCTAAAGTTCGGCTGATTCAGTCTACTGAGAAAATTTGCACACATCAAGCTGCAAATCGGGAACAAGATGAACACGAGCACATTTCTGACTAATTCAGTTCAGTTCAATTTTATTGCATTGACAACCAGTCATTTGCAAAACAATGAACAGCTAAAACTGACACTCAGCTCTACCTCTCATTCAAATCTTCACCAAGGTTGGCCGTAGAATCCCTGTCCAAATGTCTGGAGACGGTGAGTGGCTGGATGGGGAGGAATAAGCTGAAGCTCAACCCTGACAAGACCGAGGTACTTTTGGTGGGAGACAAGAGGAGGCTGGGGGATGTTGACCTGGTGTTGAATGGGGTACAGCTACCCTTGAAAGACCAGGTCCGCAGCCTGGGGGTCATTTTGGACTCCCAGCTGTCCATGGAGGCTCAGGTGTCAGCTGTGAGCCGGACAGCGCTGTATCAACTCCATCTGATACGGCGGCTGCGCCCCTACCTTCCCGACCATCTGCTCCCATCGGTAGTACATGCCCTGGTCTCCTCTCGTTTAGACTACTGTAATGCGCTCTACGTGGGGTCACCCTTGAAGACGGTTCGGAAACTGCAGCTGGTACAGAACGCAGCGGCTCGCCTGATTAAAGGCAGCCGCCGGCGAGATCACATCACTCCAGTGCTGAAGGAGTTGCACTGGTTACCAGTTGTTTTCCGGGCCAAATTCAAGGTGTTGGTTTTGACCTTTAAAACCCTATATGGTTCCGGCCCAGCCTATCTTAAGGAGCGCCTCCAGCAACACCAGACAGGCCGCTTAACAAGATCAGCCTCGGATGGCCTTCTCTCTGTCCCATCAGCCAGGACAGCTAGACTGGTGGGGACGAGGGAGAGGGCCTTCTCTGTGGTGGCCTCCACTCTGTGGAACTCCCTCCCTAGGGAACTCCGTCATGCCCCCTCTTTAATGAGCTTCCGTCGTGCATTAAAAACGTGGTTGTTCAGGCAGGCATTTGGGTTGGGTTAGCGTATTTTTTTTTAAAAAAAAAATTTTATGGTAAAATTTTATTGTTTTAAATTGTTTATGGTGGGTTGTACATCGCCCAGAGTGGCTGGGTGACCAGTCAGATGGGCGTTTAATAAATTAAATAAATAAATAAATAAATAAAACATATTTAAATTATAAAACAAAAACAAAAGAACCAACAACAACCACTGGTTACCTCCAGAAATTCAACAACCCTTAAAATTTAATATTTAAAATCTAAGACCAAACCATTTTGTCTTATCTTACCTTGAACTAAGCACAATTTGGGGGTTTGAATTCAAAGCCCCTTGTCTCACTTCCAAAGCAGAATTAATATATTTTGCCATTCTAAAAGCAACATAATAGCCCAATCCATTTAATAACATAAGCACCTTATCCCTTGATGTTTCCAACCTCTTTTTCTTTAGGAGTGGGAAAATATATATTTGGATCTCAAGTTATATTTAGCACACTCTAGCAGAAAGTGAATTTCTGACAAATGGTGGATATTTTCGGTGGACACATATTCACACTCGCACATGTTTGGAGCTTCAAATGGGGTATGCTCACAAGCTTTGCAAGGAAAAATGAGATTCTCATACATTCCTGTCATTTCATAGGATCTTTGGGAGCAGGACTGGGTAAGGCCTCTGCTTGCATGTTCTAGGGATGGCACCCCCTGTCTCTACCACTGCCTCCTGGTATTGACATTAAATGTGGGAATTCTTCCCTCCAGTCAGTTACCATGAAGCCACCAACAGTTTTACTGAGTGGGCCATCTCACTGGCAACCACTGTCCATGTCATGTCCTCAAAAACATATCTTGCTGCCCCCTTCCCTTGCTGAAATGTACCTAGGGGTAACAAGATTATGCCCCTGCAACTCTGTTTCTAATGTGTCCTTCCACAGCTTGCTTTTTGTTTGTATATCTCTAAAGCTGAGGAATCATTAATGGTTACTACTTTTTTGAATGCTGATCTTACCATCAGATCTGCCCTGGTGGCCACCTAAGCTGTATTCATGCTCTTAATGTGGCTCTTTATGTTTTGTCCTAAGGTTTTTTTATATTATGGATAGGGATGGATGGACTCACCTCTGTCCGTGGCCACCGGTAGAGGTGGACGAAAGTCACTTACCTTTCCTCAAAGCTTGTTCCCGGTGGGGGGGAGGCGCTTCGCTGCTCCCCCCGCAAAGTTCAGGCCAGGGGGGGAGGCTTCCCGCCTCGCTCGGCCGCGAACTCGAAAGTTTTTTTTTTTAAAAAAAAACGCCCCCGTGATAGGCTACGTGACGATTAACGTAGCCTATCACGGCTAGATCTGCAAAGTCAGCCGTGATAGGCTAAGTTAATCGTCACGTAGCCTATCACGGGTGACTTTAAAAAAAAAAAAAGTGCGTACGCTAATGGCGGCCCCATAGGGAGCCGCCATTCGCGTTCCTTATTTGGTCGCTGTAGTCTACATAAATCTTTACGTAGACTACAGCGACCAAATAAGGAATGGGAATGGCGGCTCCCTATGGGGGCCGCCATTATCCGTACGCGCTTTTTTTTTTTTTAAGTCACCCGTGATAGGCTATGTGACGATTGACGTAGCCTATCACGGCTGACTTTGCAAATCTAGCCGTGATAGGCTACGTTAATCGTCACGTAGCCTATCACGGGGGCGTTTTTTTTTCTTTTATTGGAATGGCGGCGGCGGCAGCCGGTCAAAAGACCGGCTGCCGCTCCCGCCCTGCACGAACACCCGCCGAACCGCCGGCCGGACCCGCCGCTGGGAGGGACATTCGGCGAAGGTAAGTCCCGTCCTGGGGGGGGTGCGGGGGGCAGGGGGGGTACAGAGGATTTCTCCCTGAAACTTGTTCAGGGGGCCGAACACGTTGGCGCTCGGCCCCCCGAAGTTTCGGGGAGAAATTCTCCGCCATCCCTAGCCACCGGGCATTAGCCGAGCTGCCACTGTGCCAATTTGGATGGCTTGGTGAGTGCCTGATGAGTATGTGGGGCCACCTGTCCCCTTAGCAAGCTGCCATTTTGCATAAAAATTGCAGCTTGGATTTTTCCATAAAAGTAATGTTGTGTAAATGGCAGCCATAAAGAGGGGGGGGGGCATTTACTCAACATTACAGGCATAAATGGTCCATTTATGCCTGTAATGTTGAGTAAATGCCCCCTTTAAAGCTGCCACTTATGCAACATTGCTTTTATGAAGAAATCCAAGCTGCAATTTTTATGCAAAATGGAAGCTTCCTAAGGGGACTAGTGTCTTCCTCAAGAACTTGCGGAGTGAGCGAGCACCCAGTAAATGGGTCTGTCAGTGGATTCCACCCCCTCTCAGATTCCCATTTCATCCCTAATTATAGGTGGTTGATGAATAAATCTGAGAAGGAGGAGGAAATCCCAATGTGAGATTCAGTAAAGGGGGAGACTAGCTTTGAAACAGAATTTGTAGAAATCTGAATTTTGAAGCATCCCTGGAATATGGTGACATCCCATGCTCCTCTCTAGAACTGTGCCCCAGGGACCAGACCAAGACCGTGGTGACAGCCCATGGTCCCCTCTAGAACTGTGCCCCAGGGACCAGTCCAAGACCATGGTGACAGCCCATGGTCCCCTCTAGAACTGTGCCCCAGGGACCAGACCAAGACTGTGGTGACAGCCCATGGTCCCCTCTAGAACTGTGCCCCAGGGACCAGACCAAGACCGTGGTGACAGCCCATGGTCCCCTCTAGAACTGTGCCCCAGGGACCAGTCCAATACCGTGGTGACAGCCCATGCTCCCCTCTAAAACTGTGCCCCAGGGACCGGACCAAGACCGTGGTGACAGCCCATGCTGCCCTCTAAAACTGTGTCCCAGGGACCAGACCCCCAGGGACCATACTCCCTTTGGTTTCTGGTTCCTGGAAACCATGTGGAGAACCCAACAGGCAGCAGAGGGCTTACCTGACCTCCCCTTTACATTTCAATGCTGTGAGACTGCATTAGTGGAGTACTTGCTGTTACTACACTAGTGCAACCATGACCTGGGACATTGCATTGAGTCAACAGCCATGCCCCTGAGGGCTCTCTTGTTTGCCTGGGATACTGCAGGAGGGAATCAGTCTGTTTTATCTCCCTAATCCTGGCATTCTCCTCAGACGAAAGCCTTCACCAGCTTGCGACTGTACCGCCGGTCGCTTGAGTATTTCAGCTGCTGGAAGGTCAAATGGGCGTGACCTTACCACTTCATCTTTATGTGCACAAACCAATTAGCTATCACCAGATGATCCAAATCAGCAAAGACAGAACTCACAGCAGGGCAATTCTGTTTTAAATGGCTTTGTGTTTCTTCCTTTTTAAGTCTTTGACACTAAAACTTCTGTGAATCACATTTTGTTCCTTTTGCAGCATTCTGTACACCCCCTCGGTTCTTTATGACTCTTGGGGACCTTTGGGGGTTCATTGGATGATAAGTGGCCAGTCTGACCAAAGTTGTTTAGTACCTTGAATGGGATAGGGATCAGACGCACCTTGAGCACACATTGGATACAGTTAGAAGTGGTGTTAGAATCTATTCCCTCCTAGGGAATATAGGGAGTTGCCTTCTACCAGGTCAGACCGTTGGTCCATCTGCATCAGTATGGTCTGCACAGAATGGCAGGGTTTTAGATAGGATTCTTTCCCAGCCCTAAGTGAAGATGCTGGGGACTGAACTTGGGACCTTTGCATGCAATGCTTGCCCTCCACCACTGAGCTCCAGCTGTTTTCCTACCATTCTCTAGGACAGGGGTTGCCAAGCAAAAGCCCGTAGGAGGGAAGGGGCCATAGCTCAGTGTGACAGAGCACATGCTCAGCATGTAGAAGGTCCCAGGTTTGATCCCTGGCTTCTCCAGGTAGGGCAAGGAAAGAATCCTGCCTAAAACTGTGGACAGCCGCTGCCAGTCCGCGTCGACAATACTAGGGATGTATGAAAGTCACTTACCATTTCACGAAATTTGATTCGAGGTGGGGGGGAGGCGCTCCATCCCTCCCCTCTGAAATTCTGCCCGGGGGGGAGGCGCTCCATCCCTCCCCCCCCCGAATCCTGGCTGGCCGGGTCGGCAAATGGCGGCGGCCGTAGCCACCGCTGTTTGCGTCCCTGCAGTCAGCCGTGATAGGCTACGTAAATGTTTACGTAGCCTATCCCAGCTGAGTAAAAAAAAACAAAACAAAAACACACGTATGCAAATGGCGGCGCCCATGGGCGCCACCATTTGCGTTCCTTATTTTGGCAGGTCTAGTCTACATAAACATTTACATAGACTACGGTGAAAATAAGGGGAACGCAAATAGCGTAGACGCTACGCTATTTGCGTTCCCCTTATTTTCACCGTAGTCTATGTAAATGTTTACGTAGACTAGACATGCCAAAATAAGAAAAGCAAATGGCGGCACCCATGGGCGCCACCATTTGTGTACATGCATTTTTGTGTGTGTGTTTTTTTACTCAGCTGTGATAGGCTACGTAAACGTTAACGTAGCCTATCACGGTATTTTTTAAAAATCTAGCTGTGATAGGCTACGTAAATCTTTACGTAGCCTATCATGGTTTGTTTCGGTTTTTTTTTACTGGAAATGGCGGTGGCGGCAGCTGGTCAGAAGACCGGCCGCCGCTGCCGCACCACCGTCGCACCGCCGGCGGAGCCGCCGCCACCAGGAAGATTCGCTCAAGGTAAGTCCCATCCCGGGGAGGGGCCGGGGGGCAGACTGTTTCGCCACCGATTTCGGGGGGCCGAATGCACTGGCATTCGGCCTCCCTGAGATTCGTGGCAAAATTCTCTGACATCCCTAGACAATACTGTGCTAGATGGACCAAGGATCTGACTCAGTATAAGGCATCTTCCTATGGTCCTAGGATGTATCCAGACCACAGTGCCATTATGTCCCAGCTGGACTTGGAAAGGGCCACTTCGAATCTAGCAGCAACCCCCCCCCCCGCCGCCAGGCGTACTCCCATCAGTAGGGCACAAGGGGGGGACCTGTCCTGCAATTGCAACCATTTAATTGTGCAGATATCTAACTCTCTGGTCATTTGGGCTTTTGCCATAGGTTTGGGAGAGGGGGCAAGGATGGCTTCATTTGGTGTGCATTGCTTTACATGACATCATAAAAAATGGGGGGGGGTGTTGCTAGAACAGGTTCTTTACTCCCCCCACCCTTGTACTTTTGCAAAATTCTGCATTGGTGTAATTTCATCATTTTGCCACTACATACGTTTGGGGGGAAAAGTATGGGGGGTAATAATCAGGGGAAACTTGAACTGATAAAAGGGGGGGGGTCTTTTAAAATTTTAGCAGTTCAGTTTTGCCCTGGGGGAAAAACACACATGCTCACAACCTCCTTCATAATCCAATTTGATTCTCTCCTCACCAAGCTCTGATCCAAAAAATATTCTGGAAGTGCGGAAGTGCAAAACCCAGGATGAAATCCAGTTGAGAAATATTGTGTTACCATCCCTAGTAACAATGGAGAGTCTGTTATACATACATTTCACTTTGGAAAGAAGTAGGGATGGGGGAGAAATCCTCCATGGACCCCAGTGAGGCCAGATTCAAAACAATCTCCCCCCCCCCAATCCCAGAGTCTGTGGAGGATTGGAAGACTTACCTCCGCCTCCTGGAGGAATCCTTGCTGGCTGGATCCTCCCTGCCAGCTGAGTCCGGATTGCCAGTGATACGGCTGCCAGGGACGTCCCTGCTTTTACGTGATAGGCTATGCAAATATTTGCATAGCCTATCACGTTAATGAAAAGCGCGGATGCAAATGGTGTCCAGGACACCATTTGTGGCCAGAAAGGCCTTAGTTTAAGGTAAATGCAGCCATTTACGGCTGCATTTACCTTAAACTAAGGCCTTTACAGCCTCAAATGGTGTCCTGGATGCCATTTGCGTCCGCAGTCAATCCGCCTCCTCCCCCGCAGACACCCCCCAGATTGGCAGGTAAGGGATTCGTACATCCCTAGAAAGAAGTCTGGGTAATTTGGAACTCCAAAATCACAGGGCAAATTCAGGAGAGGAGAATGTTATAAGTGTCCCTATGTGAGGGGCATGAGATGAATAGAGGATAAATGGTACGTAACTCTTTCATCTTTTTATTGAGATAAATGGCTCAATAAATGGCTGCAATTAGGCTAAACTAAGCACTTTACGGCCGCAAGTGGCGTCCACTACGCCATTGGTGGCTGTATTCCTCCCAGCGATATGGTAATGGCGGCCACCGTTACCATATCGCGAGCCGTCTGGAGCCGGCATGCCATTCCCGAGGGCATCCTCGGGAGGTGGAGGTAAGTCATCTGTTCTGCCCCGGATTCTGGAGACTGGATTCAAAAGAATACAGCCTCATTTGGGTCCACGGCAGAATTCTCCACCATCCGTAGTGAAGAGAAGCATCATTTCCAAATCACTGGAGCTGGTAGGTTTGGGCAGATGCAGGCTTGAAAGATGTTTGTGAGGCTGTCCAGCTAGCAGTAAAAGCCAGGGACCTGGATGTGATAGCTGGAAAGTGGAGTACCTAAGGCTACAAGGAACTAGGCAGGATGGATGTTGCTTGCAGCAGCAGCAACACCCAGGCACGGGAGCAACTTGGATTTCTTATACCTTACTGCTTCACTCTTCCTGATACATCAGTAGAGGTCCTGGTCCTGGATTATACACTGAAGACAGGTCTCAGCTTCAGGGTCAGAGCTTGGTTAGATGCCCGGCTGACCCGCTACAGTCCAGTGGTGTCTACCATATAGCTCTGTGACCTAGGATTCAACAGGGTTGAAAAATGGCTTGTCCTTTATAAAAGCTGTCCTGGAGTCTCTGCTAAGTGGAGCAAAGTCTTCATCCATGCATGTAATGGGGTCTTTGTCAGGAATGCCCTTGCTGCCTTCTGAAATCCTCAAGTAGCCAGAATCAAGACACAGACAATAGGGCTCTTTTCCAAGGCTTTATTTCCATTCAGCCTAATGATGTTTACAGATGCTTATTGCCTGAGCCTAAGAGGAATACTTTAGAGAGCTGCCTACCAGGGGGTTCTAGCCTTAGGGAATCAGTTGGTCTCCATTTGGAGGGAAAGGGCAGGAAGCCTCTGTACTTAAGGGCTAGGAGGAGAGAGTCCACCCCTTTCCCGTGGGGCATCAGGGCGCAGCGTTGCCATCGTGCCAAGTGGGCTGAGTGCCTCCTCTCAGTGCCCGCCATCTCCTGCTTGTCCCTGTGCCTGCGCCACATGTCCAGAAGCTCCAGTTGTCCCTCTCTCTCCCTGCCAGGGTCATGGTCACTCTCAGGAATGTGAGCAGAGAGGAGCTGTCCCTCCGGCGGCGCCTCTGAACAGCACGTGGGTTCCTCTCCCATGGTTTCTATTTCTTCCTCAGAATCAGAACTGCTTTGGGGCTCTATGGGCTCCGATCCAACCCTGACAGTCTTCAGGGGAAGGGGTCCTCTTTTTATTCCAGAATACCTTGTTTCCTCTGATTCAGTCTCTGTGAGCTCAGAGATCCCGACAGAGGATCTCTGTCTGTTCAACCAGCTATCACAACCCCCCACCACTTTCCCACCAGCTATCACCATTCCTCTTGTCTCAGGGGTGGGCTGTGGAGAACCCACCCTACCATCTGAGCCACAGAGATTGGCTACCCCTGCTCTGGGACATTAAACAGAGATAGGATGATACAGGTTGATGGAGCGTTGCATCTCCTCCAGGAATTCCCCTCTAGGATGGCTTGATGGATGAGTAGGGATGGCTGACAAATTAGCTGGATTGACATTTTAATACAAACTTACCAAATGTATACCTTCCAAGCCAACATGCAAACTGGGACACAGTTACATGGTAGTAGTCACACTTGTAAGAATTTTGCAATACATTTCACAACTTTAAAATGCGAACAAAATGTGTATAATAGAGAGAACTGCATATAATGGTGTGGGGGGGAGTCGAATGTAGGAGGAAGCAAAACTGACAGATTTGCCAATGATGAGGTGCCCGGTGCAAGCCCCAGAATCCCAACAGTTTACTCCATGTAAAGAAGAGCTGTACACCTGTGTGACGCTGAAAGCGAACAACAAAATCGGTATTGAATAGGCATAAGAAATGGAAATTACACGAACCAGTTCTTGATTTGTAAGTTCTCTGAGCTGTCTCATCTTCCTTTATGCACAAAGATAAGAGGATGCTCAGAAAGTCTTCACAGCCACCTGAACGCCACACTGTAATCTAGCATTTTTGAATGCAAAGGATGGGAAACATCAAATGATCAGTGCCTCTGGCTCAGGGTTGTTGTTGGGGTTTTTTGTGGGTTTTTTGGGGGGGGGGTCTATTCAGAATGTTCTGTCTCATTTGAAAATGCAGCTTTAGTGGCAGCAGGCTGGAAGAAGAGGAAGCTCAACAAAGCAAAACCGAGATATTTTCCACAGGGTGGCTATGAAAACTGGAGGATGAGTTCAGGGGGTGGCACACTGCACACTGCCCATGTGAAACCTCTCTGCCTTGAAATGTGTCTGGACAATTACTGCTGTGGTGTTAAGGACACAACTGTGGCCATGCTGGTTCCAAAAAGTTTAGGTTTGTAAACAGCCATGTTTCTAGTCACCCGTGGTGAACAAGCAAAGCGTTTGGTAAAGGGGAAGGGCATTGCATCTTTTCATTCTTTTCTTTTTTGCCATCAATACCTTAAAGGGATACGTGTAGACAAGCAGGCTAGTTTCTGGGCTTATCATGTCTGTGGATTGTTAGTGAGGCTGGAGTAATGGCCTGTGTAGCTCAGCATCCTGCCTAGGGATGTACGAAAGTTACCTACTGTTTCGCGGATCTGCTTCGTGGTGGGGGGGGAGGTGCTCCATCCCTGCCCCTGGAGTCCTGCCCAGCCGGCTCTGCTCCACAAGGGATTCCGCGGAGCCGCCGGCTGGCTCCGCCAGCAGCCAGACATCCAGCTGCTGGGTAGCAGGGATGCAAATGGCTGCTGCTGTAGCCACCGCCGTTTGCGTCCCTGTATTCAGCTGTGATAGGCTACGTAAAGACTTATGTAGCCTATCACGTCTGAGTTAAAAAAAAAAAGGCGTACGCAAATGGTGGCGGCTACAGCCGCCGCCATTTGCATTCCTTATTTTTCGCCATCTTAGTCTATGTAAATATTTACATAGACTATTATGGTGAAAATAAAGGGGAACGCAAATAGCGTAGTGGGCATAAATATTTACGTAGGAACAGTGAATAAAAAAGGAACGCAAATAGCGCCCACTATGCTATTTGCATTCCCCTTTATTTTCGCCATAATAGTCTACGTAAATATTTACGTAGACTAAGACAGTGAAAAATAGGGAGCACAAATGGCGGCTGCCATAGCCGCCGCCATTTGCGTACGTGTGTTGTTTTTTAACCCAGACATGATAGGCTACGTAAGTCTTTATGTAGCCTATCACGTCTATGTAAAAAAAAACCACAAACACAAAAGACCAGACTGCAAATGGTGGTGGTGGTGGCAGCCGGTCGGTAGGGATGGCGGAGAATTTCTCCCCGAAACTTCGGGGGGCCGAGCGCCAACGTGTTCGGCCCCCCGAACAAGTTTCGGGGAGAAATCCTCCGCCCCCCCGCCCCCGCCCCCGCCCCCCCCCCGGGACGTGACTTACCTTCCCTGAATGTCCCTCCCGGCGGCGGGTCCGGCTGGCGGTTCGTCTGGTGTTCGAGCGGGGCGGGAGCGGCAGCCGGTCTTTCGACCGGCTGCCGCCCCCGCCATTGCAATGAAAGAAAAAAAAAAAAACGTCCCCTGATAGGATACGTGACGATTCACGTAGCCTATCACGGCAAGATTTGCAAAGTCAGCCGTGATAGGCTACGTCAATCGTCACGTAGCCTATCAACGCTATTTGCGTTGCCCTTATTTTCGCCGTAGTCTACGTAAACATTGACGTAGACTACAGCAACTAAATAAGGAACGCGAATGGCGGCTCCCTATGGGGGCCGCCATTCGCGTACGTGCTTTTTTTTTTTTTTTTAAAGTCACCCGTGATAGGCTACGTGACGATTCACGTAGCCTATCATGGCTGACTTTCCAGATCTAGCCATGATAGGCTACGTGAATCGTCACGTAGCCTATCAGGGGACGTGTTTTTGTGTTTTTTTTTACTTTCGTGTTCGCGGCCGGGCGAGGCGGGAAGCCTCCTCCCCGGCCTGAATTTCGGCCGGGCGAGGCGGGAAGCCTCCCCCCCCGGCCTGAATTTCGGCTGGGCGAGGCGGGAAGCCTCCCCCCCCGGCCTGAACTTCGCGGGGGGAGCAGCGAAGCGCTACCCCCCACCGCGAAAAAGCTGCGAGAAAAGGTAAGTGACTTTCGTTCACCCCTACCGGTTGGTAGACCAGCCGCTGCCGCCGAAGCTGCCGCTGGAGCTGCCGCTGTCCGGAACATCCGCCCCAGGTAACTCTCGTCCCGGGTGGGATCCGCGGGGGGCAGGGGGTGGCAGGCTGTTCCTCCATGGATTTTGGGGGGCCGAATGCCAGTGCATTCGGCCTCACTGAAATCCATGGCAGAATTCTTCACCATCCTTAATCCTGCCTTTCTCCAGCACTGAGCCAGATGTCGCAAGGAAGTTTGCAAGCTGGCATTAAACAGACTTGTTGTATTTCCCATTCTCTGTGATGCATCTATGTGAAATACTCAGAATGAAATACTATACTCACTTACCTGGGCATCTTTTTATCTCAGTTGGGCTTACTTCTGATTAGACACATATAGGCTTGCACTGCCAATGACAACCCTCAAGACAAGGAGGATGGTGACACTGTGGTGAAGACCACAGGGTAAAAGGATCCATTATGGAAAATGATCTTTTTCCCACCACCCTCAGTTATTCCAGGCACTGCCTTTCACATTAGGCTTAAGCTTAAGTGTCCTATGCGGGGGACTTCTAATGCTTGCCTCACCTTTGCAATTAGCATTATCTATCTATCTATCTATCTATCTATCTATCACATTTCTATATCAAAAAATAGCTGAAGCTCTCTGGGTAGTGCGGAACAGTTAAAACCATAAAATTGACCTCTAATACTTGCCTCTACTTTGCAATGAACGTTATCTATCTCTTTGATCGGTCTGTCTGTCTGTCTGTCCATCCATCTATCTATTATCTATCTATCTATCTATCTATCTATCTATCTATCTATCATCACATTTCTATATCACCCAACAGCTGAAGCTCTCTGGGTGATGCACAACAGTTAAAACCATAAAATACAACATGATAAAACATAATATAAAACCAGCAACAGTAAAGCTCTTAAAAAACAACAATAGATGCACAAACAACAAAAACTGAAGGACTAAAATGCCTGGAAGAATAAAAGGGTCTTCTCTTGGCATGGAAAAGACCACTCATGTAGGCACCAGCTAAGCCTCTCTTCAGGATGAGGTGCCACCACTGAAAAGAACCCAAATGCTCATTTCTATGGCTTATCCCAGTGAACTTTGGGAGCATCTGTTTGCCAATGGAGAGTAACGTTACACAATGTCTTGAGTTAATTTGTGTTTTGAGTTTCTGTAGGGCTTCAGGTTTCAGGTTTCTGATAGCTATTCTGACTGTGGGATCTACCCAACTTGGAGCAGAGAGGTAGGGATGGGAGAGAATTTCTCCCTGAAACTTCGGGGGGCCGAGCGCCAACGCATTTGGTCCTCCGAAGGTTGTTTGGGGAGAACTTCTCTGCCCCCCTGCCCCCGCCCCCCCGGGATGGGACTTACCTTTCACGAATGTCACTCCCAGCGGCGGGTCCCAGCGGCAGTTCGGCAGGTCTTCGTCACGGGCGGGGGCGGCAGCCGGTCTTTTGACCGGCTGCCGCCGCTGCCATTACAAGCAAAGTAAAACAAAACAAAACGCCCCTGTGATAGGCTACGTAACGATTAACATAGCCTATCATGGCTAGATTTGCAAAGTCAGCTGTGATAGGCTACGTTAATCGTCACGTAGCCTATCACGGGTGACTTAAAAAAAAAAAAGCGCGTACGGCTAATGGCGGCCCCCATAGGGAGCCGCCATTCGTGTTCCTTATTTGGTCCCTGTAGTCTACGTAAAGATTTACGTAGACTACGGCAAAAATAACGGCAACGCAAACAGTGTTGCCCTTATTTTCGCCGTAGTCTACGTAAATCTTTACGTAGACTACAACGACCAAATAAGGAACGCGAATGGCGGCTCCCTATGGGGGCCGCCATTTGCGTACGCGCTTTTTTTTTTCTTCAAAGTCACCCGTGATAGGCTACGTGACGATTCACGTAGCCTATCACGGCTGACTTTGCAGATCTAGCCGTGATAGGCTATGTTAATCGTTACGTAGCCTATCACAGGGGCGTGTTTTTTTTTTCTTTTGAAGTTCGCGGCCGGGGAGACCGGGCGCTTCTCCCTGGCCTGAATTTTGGCCGGGAGAGGCGGGAAGCCTCCCCCCCGGCCTGAATTTCGGCCGGGCGAGGAGGGAAGCCTCCCCCCCCGGCCTGAACTTCGGGGGGAGCAGCGAAGCGCCTCCCCCCCACCGCGAAGCAAGCTGCGAGACCAGGTAAATGACTTTCGTGCACCCCTACGAGAGAGGAGGTGTCCTGAGCAGCCGCTGGGTTTTCTTCTAGGGCTGTCAGGGAAATCTGTTTGGGGATGGTGAGGGTGCCTGGGCTTCCTGATCCACAAAAGACTCATGGGTGGAGTTGCCTCATGTCAGCTTTCCCTGGGCTTTAATTGAAGCTGGGGAGCCTTCAGGTTGCTAGAAAAAATGATTGTGCAATGAAGGACAGAGCATTAACAGTAGGGGTGGGGATGGCGGATAAATTTATTCAGTTTCCACTTTAGTGTGAATGTACCTAATTTCTCCCTTTCGCACCTCTATGTAAACTGAAACTTGGTTATACTTTGGAATTTGCACTTCTCCAAATGTTGTAACGGAGTTCTCCCATCAAAAAATGTGAACAGAAATGTTGTATATATCCATTTGTGTATTTGATTTGTACCCTGCCTTTCTACCAAGAAAAATGGCATTCAAGGTGGGGAAAAAATGTTGCCTGGAAAAATGTGTAGATTTAGCAAAATGGATACAAAAATGCACGTATTCAGAGAAATGTGTACAAAGATGCTTATGAATTTCCATGTGAACTTAAAAAAAAAATAAATCTCAAGCCATGGGATGAACCAGATTTAAGATTGGAGATATTCTCAAATTTGAGATGAACCAAAATTAAGATTGGAAAATGAGAAACTGAGAAAAACAGATAGATTCATTCATCCCTAAATTTGACATACACCCCTTGGCTACATATACTACTCAACTAAAGTATACTCAAGAAATCCTCACCGCATCCTATCCATTTGAATGTCACCAAAATTGTTATTCTTTGTTTGTTTTGTTTTTCACAAAACCAATTTCTTTTCTGTCAAATGGAATAAGAATAGTTGAAAAAATTCAGAAGAGATTTCTGGCACAGTAGTACACTCACCCTCATACCCTCATGATACCCTCATGATAGTACTCACTATCCCTGACACCTATTTTTAAGGTTCTTATCTTCAGCTGTAAGTAGGAAATGTGCCTACATGCTTAGAGACACTCTTTCCCTTAGAATGATTTAGGATTGGGATCTGAGGTCTTGCGAGCCCTGATACGAAACTCTGTCTGTCCTGTAGCTTGCTCTCTCTCTCTCTCTCTCTCTCTCTCTCCTTCCCTTTTACCTGATGTTTTTGATTGGCACCAGAGTCTGTGGTGGGCAACGATAGGTTCGTTCAGCACACAGACCATGATTAAAATATGAGATATCTCAGATACAGCAAGATGTTCTTTAGCAGTTATCACAAATCCATGAAAAAAGAAGAAAACAGTAGTGACTTATTTCATGAGATGATGCACACCGAGGACAATTGGACAGAATAGGGAAATATGCGCAATAGCTCTGTACGATACACAATAGGAAAGCTATTTGAAAGAGGACCAGTCATGAGGAATACCCTGGAAGTATGCCAGTTCAGCTCATATGATTAGTTAGGAGGCAAAATAATGCAAACGAGCCATTCATAAAACTAAACCCTTGCAAAAAACTACATGTCTGCTTGTGTGTCCTTAACACAAAATGTTGCTTTTTGCTGAACATTGTCATGGAGATGATTGGGCAGCTTTCACACATCTCTAAAAGAGATATCAGCTCATGTACTTTGTATCTTTTCAGTGCCATTTTCCTTTGGAGGGAAGCTGAGATTACTGGCACAGGAACGTACAAGAAAAAGGGCTTCTGTTAAGGCATGAGTCTGAACAAATGAAAAGAGGTACAGCAGGGTTTCAGAGAGAGGTGGTGATCCTCTGATGGGTCAAGTAAAGAAATCCTTTCATCATGTTGTCACTTTTTATTTCCTTACAACATCCAATGTAGCAATCAGCCATTCTTTCTCAGCATGACGCTTGGCATTCACAAGTCGACTCAGCGGTAGGCTGTATAAACATGGCTCCTACAGGAAGGAGCTTTATGTGTGTGACATTAGTCTTGTTCACAGGGAGAATGCTAGACATTCCAGTCCATTCCAATTTGCTGAAGGTAAACACACACTGCACATTTTTTAGATTGTCATCTCACATCAGCCCTTACTGCCCCTCCATAAATACCAAGGGTGGGGGGAGGATTTGCTTGAAGTCCACTTAAGACCATCTGAGGTGTGCGGGAGGAATACATGCCTTATTTTAATTTGAATTCCCCAATCCTAATCCATGACTAGGGATGGGAGAACCAGGGATGCTTGAGTTTGCCGAGATTTTTCTGAATTCCAGTTCAAAGCTTGGTCCACCCTCTCTCCTGTTTTCATTTGCTATCTGTTTTTTGTTTGTTTGTTTGTTTGTTTTTGGCTGGGGAAAGTTCACATTTCAAGTGGAAAAAGTGTGCCCCCATTGACTGAAAATGCACTTTACAATGGACTTTAAAAATGCACTTTATAATGCACTTTTTAAAAACGTACATTTGAAAGTGTGCCTTTTTGAAAATAAATATTCAGTTTTTCAGATGTGATCACGATTTTGGGAATGTGTGAGCTTTTTTTGAAAAATGTGCTCCCATTCAGGGTTGTGAACAAAGCAAGTTCTGATGATTTACTAACCAAACTGACATTCTCATACATCCCTATCCACAACACATAATTTAATAAAATTTATTGGGGTATATGGCAACTGAATGATTCTATCTCTGCCATGAATATCCATTTTCCCCATAATACTTATACATTATATGGCTTTTGTTAGAAGACACAGCATTTGAATATCACAGTACATACAAACATTTGCATTCGAAGACCAGATGAAATTATTTAACATGTGTGTGGTTCTCCCTGGCCCCAGTAGTCATAGCTATGAAACTATATATGTAAGAAAAGTGCAGATGAAATTGAGTTTTTAAGAATGGGATCCATGCAGAATTGGAGAAGCATGTAGCTTTGCCAATTATTGATTGTGGCAATTAAAGCTTGAAAGTTCAGAGCAGCACAAAAGGTTAGAGCGTTCTCATTCATTACTTGAAAATGAAAGAAGATTGATATCTATTTTAACCTTGTCTTTTGATACCAGTGACTTTTGAGCCAGGAATGGGCTTTTATAGTTCAGGTACTATTTGCAGTGGGTGGACCTGCCCAAATCCGCTCCTCTGAATGCCAAGAAAATTGATCTGGACTGTGGAATGGGTCTGTAGAAGATTGGTTCCAAGGTCCTGCCATGTGCTCACATAATCTCACAGCCACATGCCGGGGCATTCTCATAGAATGTGTCTCCTGCACGCTATTGTTCTGAGAATATTCCACAGTGTACAGGAGCCTCTTTGCCATAGCATTCTTGCAAGGAGTCAAACCATCTCCCATGCCTCTGGTAGTACACTATGGCCTGGAGATTCTGAGTGGTATGGGCTGCTACATTCATGGTAACCACTGAATGAGTAGTGAAGGAATTCCTTAATGGATTCATCACAAGATCCATGATCTATGTTCGTAAGGAAGCAGACATATCTGTCAGGCATCTTGCCACCACACCGGTGTCAGAGGTCCTTGGAAAACCAGATATTACATGTGGAAACAAAACCCATTCCAAAAGAACAATCGTCTCTTGATTTAATGGAAAATAAATTTTCGCAAACCTGGCCTCTTTCTAAATGGGCAATGTCTCTCTCTCTCTCTCTCTCTCTCTCTCTCTCTATATATATATATATATGAGAAGTTGATTTGCAATGCTTTTAGTTTGTTTAGTTCTTTGTGTACTTTCAGTATAGTTCATTTTGCTACTTAGACAGTGTGTGAGTGAATTTGTGTATATATGTATGTGTATGTATACTTTGTCCTGAGCTTTTCTCAATTGCTTTTTTATCAGGCTTACAAATCAAATCAAATAGGTATATTGAAAAAGCTGGGCGATATTATTTTTTTCTGCGCTTATAGCTCAATGTATCGAGTTACACTGGCATGCATGCCGCCACTGCTATTCTCGTTGGATTGAAAGGGAATGACTGAGGGGGCTGTAAATTCACTTGGCTTTCTGGCATTACTGCTTAAATCAAGAGGCCTATTCAAGAGATAGAGCAAGTGTTCATTACACAAATCAATTTGGTCCAAAGAACAGCACAGTGGGTACTCAACCATTGCTCACAGAATATTGTCAACTTAATCAAATAATGCCTACAAGACATTCACAAAGAGCTTCCTTCCCTCCCCTCCCCCAGAAATAACTTATAACTTGATTGGTTCAGCAGGAAAATAAAATAAAATGGTGGGGTTTTTTTGTTTATTTTTAAAGAGAGATTTAATAACGATTATGCACTTTTGACTTAGAATCATAGAATAGCAGGGTTGGAAGGTGCCTATAAGACCATTGAAGTCCAAGCAAAGTTTGGATTGCTGGTAAAAACAGAGAACTCACCCCCCGCCCCCATTCTCCCAACCACATTAATGCAGAAAACTCAAGGGAGAATTTGCTCATTCGCTTACTATATACGGTAACTCTCTCTCTTGCTCTCTCACTCCATGTGTGTGTGTGCTTGTGTGTGTGCACATGTGTACAGGAGCTAGACATTCAGCATGTTTGCAAGAATATTTGGAATAAAACTCAGCTCACTTTCAGTGCATGCTTGAACTATATGGCCCACACTTGCACACAATGACACACTGGGGCACCTAGGTCATTTTAGACCCTAGACCTAATGATTTGTGTTTTTTTGGGGGGGTGTTCAAAGGTTATGCATATTAATTCAGTTGTGAAGCACACAACTAACATTGTTCCCCCCACATTCCATGCTTTGCAACTGCATCTGTTTTTCAGAAGTGCTAGAACAACACAGACGCTGTCTGTCCACCCTGATTTCAAAATAAATAATACTCCGATATTATTTTTGCACTTTGCATTTTGAAACTCAAATTGTAGTGCCATCAGGACTGTAGGGACAAAATGGGGTTTTACTGCCATTATGCTGGTGTCCTCCTCATGCCGGCTGCTCTGTGGAGGCCCCACAGTTCTAGGCCCTGGAATTTGACCCCGTGATCTAACCCTCATTGTAGCACTGCACAAACATGGTGAAGAGGAGATTGATGACCAGTGAATGCATCGAACTCCATTTTTCTCTCCAATCCAGATTGATGCAGAGAACTTAAGGAAGGATTTGCAGAATGTTAATTTAGAGAGCAATCTTACGGCCCCTAGATAGCGCCCAGAGGCAGAACTATGATGTGTAGGAGGAGGTCCAGTCATGGACCTTCCCTCCATCATCCACTCACCCTTCCCACCTGCCACTTCTCTTATGAAGTTGCAACTGTAATCTTGTAAGTAGGGATGTCAGAGAATTTCTCCATGAATCTCGGGGAGGCCGAATGCCAGTGCTTTCGGCCCCCCGAAATTGGTGGAGAAACGGTCTGCCACCCACCCCGCCACCCCTCCCGGGACGGGACTTACCTTGCTCGAATGTCCCTGGCGGCCGCGGCTCTGGCAGCGGTTCGGCGGCGGTTCGGCAGCGGTGGTGGCGGCCGGTCTTCCGACCAGCTGCCGCCGCCGCCATTTCCAAGTAGACAAAAAACAAAAAACAAACAAATGTGATAGGTTACGTAACGATTTACGTAGCCTATCACGGCTAGATTTTTAAAAAACACCGTGATAGGCTACGTAAATGTTTACGTAGCCTATCACGGCTGACTTTGAAAAAAAAAAATGGCTCCACCATTTGTGTACGCACTTTTTTTTTTTTAAAGTCTGCCGTGATAGGCTACATAAACATTTACGTAGCCTATCATGGCTGACTGCAGGGACGCAAATGACGGCGGCTACGGCCGCCGCCGTTTGCGTCCCAGCAGGAGACGAGGTTTCGTGGCCGGAGGGACGGGGCGCCTCTCCCGCGGCCAGAATTTCGTCGGGGAGGGACGGGGCGCCTCCCCCCCACCATGAAGCAAGCTTCGGGATCAGGTAAGGGACTTTCATCAATCCCTATGTAAGAGGAGTCAGAGAGGGAGAAAAGGGGTCATGCTGGTGGGCAGGGAGGAGAAGGGATGAGAGAGGCTGTGATATGCAATATCTTACGGGTAGTGGAGTCTGGTGGCCCTGATGTCAGTGGGGTGGTGAATCCCTTCTGGGGCTAGATCTACACTACTGCTTTATAGCAGTATTGAAGTGCACTGATAACTGCTGGGGCTCGTGACACATTCCATATAATGCTTTTGTGGTGTTATTTCCTGCTTTTTATTTTCACATTATCCCATATACCACCACAAAAGTCATTGTGTGCCCTACAAGGTATAAATGCACAAGAGGGATATAGTGTTACCATCATGGGATCATAATGATATGACACAAAGTGTAGATCCAGCCTAGGTTTCAGTCAGAACCAGTCAGAACTCTAAAGGAGCTCTTCAAGGTGCAAAGCTACCCAAGGAGCTATCCAAGGAGCTATCCAAGGGGGTCTGCACCTTGGGGAGCTCCTTTAGAGTTCTGACTGGGTCTGACTGAAACCCAGAGCATATCCACAGCTCCATGACATTGGAGCCACCAGCACTGCCTATGGTCTCTCCTGTCCTCTCTTCACTCACTGAAAGGTTAGCTAGACCAGCTCAGAGGCCCATCTAGTGTTTGTTTTTGTGTGTGTATTTCAGAAGGAGGAGCAAAGGCGAAATCACCTCCATCCTCCTCTTGCCCTGGCTGGCTGGCTGGCTCTTACCAGCAGGGCACGGGGTAGCAGCCAGCAGGTGGAGAACTCTGAATTCAGAGCCCTCTGGCTATTAGGAGTGCAGCCTATAGCACCGCATCCCTATTATACAATGGTGTGTGCCAAAGCAAAACCTTCAGGCTGTTTGCCCGAATATTTTGAGTAGAAGTCAGCTCACATCCAGGGTCTGCTTGGACTGTGCGGCCCATGCTTGCATGCAAAAATCCCATCAGCATTCTAAACCGTGTAGGCTCTCCAGATGCTGCTGAACGTCAACCCCACTGCACGGAGGGCTGCAGGGACAAGCCGTTGGAAACATGGCTGGGGGGACAGTGCCAGCAAGGATCTCCCCGCTCTCCCCCCTTACATGATAGGGAAGCCATGAGGACAAGGGAGTGGGGCCAGCAAAACAGCATAGAGTACCATATGAGAGCACCTAAAAATCAATCCAATGTCTGGGTGAACGAAAACAAGCATAGGCCTAGCCAGGGGACTGGATCATATCAGGCTAGGTGCCAGGCAAACAGACCTGGGGGGAGGGTTCCACACTTACGGGGCCACCACTGAAAAGGCCCTTCCCCTGACTGTCACCTGACTAATCTCTAATGGAGAGTGCAGCAAGACAAGGTAAAGAGCTGAATGAGCTGGAATGTTCATGTGCAAGGCGGTATTGATACATTTATTAGATGATGATGATAGATTTATATCCCGCCTTTCCTCCAAGGAGCCCAAGGTGGTATACATCATCCTATTTCTCTCCATTTTATCCTCACAACAGCCCTGTGAGGTAGGTTAGGTTGAGAGTCAGTCTCTGGCCCAAAGTCACCCACTGAGCTTCATGGCCAAGTGAGTAATTGAACCTGGGTCTCCCAAGTCTCAGTACAACACTCTAAACACTACACTATATTGTTGGAAGACGACGGTTCTCTCCTTCTCACTTTAAAGGTAGGCAGATTGTGCAGAACAAGGGAAAGAATGTATTCTGTCATCTATGGTTATTACATAAGAAAATTAAATCTCACCATGTTAATTACAAGAGTGGAAGGACACTTCACACACTTGCTCTTATTAATGAGAGTTGTGCCAACTGTTTAAAACATTTATGTACCGTAGTTGGACATTAGTCCTTGTTGTTGTTGTTGTTGTTTATTCGTTCAGTCGCTTCCGACTCTTCGTGACTTCATGGACCAACCCACGCCAGAGCTTCCTGTCAGCCGTCGCCACCCCCAGCTCCCCCAAGGTCGAGTCCGTCACCTCCAGAATATCATCCATCCATCTTGCCCTTGGTCGGCCCCTCTTCCTTTTGCCTTCCACTTTCCCTAGCATCAGCATCTTCTCCAGGGTCTCCTGTCTTCTCATGATGTGGCCAAAGGACTTCAGTTTTGCCTTTAATATCCTTCCCTCAAGTGAGCAGTCTGGCTTTATTTCCTGGAGTATGGACTGGTTTGATCTTCTTGCAGTCCAAGGCACTCTCAGAATTTTCCTCCAGCACCACAGTTCAAAAGCATCTATCTTCCTTTGCTCAGCCTTCTTTATGGCCCAGCTCTTGCAGCCATAGGTTACTACGGGGAATACTGTTGCTTTAACTATGCGGACCTAGGGATGTCAGAGAATTCCGCGACGGATCTCAGTGAGGCCAAATGACAGTGCATTCGGTCCCCCGAAATCCATCATGGAATGGCCTGCCACCCCCCCGCCCCCTGCGGATCCCCCCCCCCCGGGATGAGACTTACCTGGGGCGGATGTTTCAGATGGCAGCAGCTCCAGCGGCGGCTTCGACGGTGGCGGTGGCTGGTCTTCCAACCGGCTGCCACCGCCACCATTTGCAGTCTGTGTTTTTTGTGTGTGTGTTTTTTTCCCCATAGACGTGATAGGCTAAGTAAAGACTTACGTAGCCTATCACATCTGGGTAAAAAATAAACAAGCACGCATACGCAAATGGCGGCGCCCCATGGGGCACTTTTTTTTTTTTCAAAGTCACCCGTGATAGGCTACGTGACGATTTACGTAGCCTATCACGGCTGACTTTGGAAATCTAGCCGTGATAGGCTACATAAATTGTTACGTAGCCTATCACGGGTGGTTTTTTTTTTTTTACTTTAGTTTTTTTTTTTGCAATGGCGGCAGCGGCAGCTGGTTGGGAGACTGGCCGCCGCCCCTGCCCGCGCCGAACCACCGCCGAACCACCTCTGGGACCCGCTGCTGAGAGGGACATTCGCCGAAGGTAAGTCCTGTCCCGGGGGGGTGGGGGGCCGGCGGAGAATTTCCCAACCAACTTCGGGGGGCCGAATGCATCGGCGCTCGGCCTCCCGAAGATTCGGGGGAGAAATTCTCTGCCATCCCTAGTTTCATGATGTGTTCTGGTTGAATAGGTAGGGTGAGAGTATACAACCCTGCCAGACTCCTTTCCCAATCTTAAACCAGTCCGTTGTTCTGTGGTCTGTTCTTACCATTGCTACTTGGTCCTTACACAGATTCCTCAGGAGGCAGACAAGATGACTTGGTATCCCCATCCCACCAAGAACTTGCCACAATTTGTTATGATCCACACAGTCAAAGGCTTTAGAATAGTCAATAAAACAGAAATTGATGTTTTTCTGAAACTCCCTGGCTTTCTCCATTATCCAGTGGATATTGGCAATTTGGTCTCTAGTTCCTCTGCCTTTTCTAAATCCAGCTTGTACATCTGGCAATTCTCGTTCCATGAATTGCTGGAGTCTACCTTGCAAGATCTTGAACATTACCTTACTGGCATGTGAAATAAGTGCCACTGTTTGATAGTTTGAACATTCTTTGGTGCTTCCCTTTTTTGGTATGGGGATATAAGTGGATTCTTTCCAATCTGTTGGCCATTCTTGTGTTTTCCAAATTTGCTGGCATATGGCATGCATCACCTTGACAGCATCATCTTGCAAGCTTTTAAACAGTTCAACTGGGATGCCATCATCTCCTGCTGCCTTGTTATTAGCAATGCTTCTTAAGGCCCATTCAACCTCAGTCTTCAGGATGTCTGGCTCTAGCTCACTGACCACACAGTCAAATCTATCCCCGATATTATTATCCTTTCTATACAGATCTCCCATTTATTCTTGCCACCTTTTCTTGATCTCTTCTGCTTCTATTAGATCCTTGCCATCTTTGTTTTTGATCATACCCGTTTTTGCCTGGAATTTACCTCCAATGTTTCTAATTTTCTGGAAGAGGTCTCTTGTCCTTCCTATTCTATTCTTCTGCTTCCGCGCATTGTTTGTTTAAAAATAATTCCTTATCTCTTCTGGCTAACCTCTGGAATTTTGCATTGAATTGGGCATATCTCCCCCTATCACTGTTGCCTTTTGCTTTCCTTCTTTCTTGGGCTGCTTCCAGTGTCTCAGCAGACAGCCATCTTGCCTTCTTGGTTTTCTTTTTCTTTGGGACATTTTTTGTTGCCGCCTCCTGAACAATGTTGCGAACTTCTGTCCATAGTACTTCTGGGACCCTATCTACTAAATCTAGTCCCTTAAATCTATTCTTCACCTCCACTGCATATTCATGAGGAATATTATTGAGCTCATATCTAACTGATCTGTGGGTCTTCCCTATTCTCTTTAGTCTGATTCTAAATTGTGCAATAAGAAGTTCGTGATCTGAACTACAATCAGCTCCAGGTCTTGTTTTTACCGACTGCATAGATGTCCGCCACCTTTGGCTACAAAGGATGTAGTCAATCTGATTTCGGTGTCGACCGTCTGGTGAAGTCCATGTATAAAGTCGTCTCTTAGGATGTTGGAAGAGAGTGTTTGTTATGCACAGTGAGTTGTCTTGGCAAAATTCTATCAGCCTATGTCCTGCTTCATTTTGTGAACATTAGTCCTTGGTTTCCTGGAATTAAGAAATGACCCCCTGAACTTGCTGCCTTTCATTTTCTTTTTAAGCAATCCCAAAACAAATAGGCTGAACTGAAGCAATATCCTTAAAAAAAAAAAAAAATCCCCTACATGCTTTTCATTTGAAGTGGGTCCCCTCTGGTAAATTTAATGAGGTCCCTGGAGAGAATAATGTTGATACTGGCAGTGTGTGGCTGCCATATTTAATTTACCAGCATGCCCTGCAACTATGGGGAAATGACAACCTCACTGATAGCGATGGATGGATCTTTTGATTTTGTTTTCTCTCAGTTTCTCATTTTCCCAATAATAAATTTGATTCGTCTTGAACTTTGAGAAGTTCTCCACTCCAGTCTCAAGTTTGGTTCATCTCAAATTTTTGAGATTTTTTTTGTAAAGCACTTTTATGCATATTTCTCATCTTACATACATTTTATATGTATTTTGCCTAATTACACATTTTTGCATCCAATTTTCCTAGTATTATGCATCTTTTAGTGTTATTTAGTCTAATATGCTGATTGTGGACACTGGGTCAGTTAAGTGTTGGGGGTTCGTCAAGCGCTACTTGGGGCAGGTGCAGAGTGGTCTGTCCATCCCTAGCCCCAGTGTCTAAGGGGTGGGCCTACATGGCCATGCTCAGAAGTTTCTTCCCATGGGTACCAAACAACTGAATAGAGCTATGCCTCCTGACATTCTGCCTCCCCTTTGACCTGTCAGTTGGGGCTCAAGAAGGGGAGCAAGTTTCTGGGCACTTTTGATGCTTTTGAGATGCTCCCACATCTTTCATCTTGGTGCCTCCTTACTCCCGCCTTACTCTACCTATGTATAAGCAGAAAGAAGTGACCAACGCTGCATGGGGCATCCCTACTCCAAGAAGTAAGAAGCTCAATTCTTCAAGCACTGTAGTACACCCCAGCATTGGGAATGGATGAATCCATCTATTTCCAGTCCGTATCACTTTTGCACATGTACAGTCATGAGTCCCTTCCACCCTATTTCTGCATTTTCTGCATCTCTCTGTGTGTGCTTTTTTAAACATACAAACAACTATATTGAAATATATATATATATATATATATATTCAAATACTTTCATTTTTGAGCCAAGAACTGTGTTAGAACATTTGCGATGTGCAAAAGCCACTGGATAACTAAGTTCTGATCTGTATATTAGTCTGGGAGATGCAGATCACTTCAGTTCCTAGCAGAATTCACAGTGAGCAAATTTCTCAAGCATTTCAACCCTGCATACTGCTGCTGATGTGGGATGGAAGAGAGCTCTGGTTTAAAATAAAGATCCTGCAGAATTTCAGCATGCCAAGCACATACATGGACTAATGAAGAAAGGGAGATGAAACTGCAGCTTTATTAGAGGTTGCTCCAAACCTTACTCCACACCTTACACCTTACTCCACACCTTACTCTCTTTCCATGCAGGATTAGTCTTATAGCCTCTTAAAAAAAAAAAAAAAAAGACTTGGGAAAGCAGCAATACCAGAGAGTGAGGTGGGGGGAACCCTCTAGAAAAAGCTGGGGCTTGTGCCATGGTGAGGAATGTAAATTGGCTAAAGAATGATAAATTAAATTTGACATACGAAGACACATTCCATTGTGAAGATGCATGCATGCCCTGCATATAGTTTCACTGCGCATTTGTCAATACCTAAATCAAATTTCACCAAGATTAAACTTGTATAGCTCTGCCTTATTGATTGAGTTAGAAATGATTATGGAAAAATGAGCCCCAGAGTCCCAGATTAAAGGAGTTGCAAAATGCACTCAACAGTCTTCAAAGAAGCAGCTTAGTTTCAACAATTTGAAGGTGGAAAAGTGTTACTGAAATTTTAAGACTGGGGATTCTTCACCCTCAGCGCTGCCGCTGAATGCTTTTCTATGTTAATGAAGGCTTTAAGAACAGTCTCTGTGGTGTCTAGTCATTTGGTTTCTTCTATGCACATCCTGGAACTACAACCCCCACTGCCCAACTGGGCAACAATCATCAATAACTGGAGTGAAATATGTAATTGTTTATCAGGCCTTTTAAATTAAAAAATACAATCTCAGTGGAGCCACTGAAAAGTCATGCAATAAATGGGTGGAAATGACCTTTTCCATAGAGATGACAAACTATGTCTCAAAGCTCTGAGCTAGAAAGAAGTTGGACATTATAGCTGATGTACGTAGTGCAGATTTATAGACTCAGGGTTCTTTTTGTTTTGCTTTTGCTAAGTGCCAAGTAAGTCATCTTGCACTACATGGAAGAATTCTTTGTTCCTCTAAATGTTGGGTCGCAAAGCATTCAACCTAATAAATCTTGGGAATTTACAGAGGATCTGATGGGAGTCTGGGTCTCAGTACATCGAAGGGAATGCAACATGCTTGCTTGACTCCACTGTTCCCAAGATTGTACCTTTGGACAAGAATATGGCTCCACTTATGGATGTGCAAGCATTTCATTCCTGTTTGCAAATCATGCGAACGTGTCCCATTGGCAACCTTGAACACAAACGTGAGCAGAACAATTCTTGGGAAATGTTCAGAATTTCTTCAACTTGCACACTTCCCCCCCCCAATCCACATGTTCACACATTAGCCTATGGGGGAAAGTGCACATTTGGGGTGCTCGCTTTTAAACATGCTGTGAAGGTTTGAGGCGTACAGAAGCAAAGGGAAAAATGGTCAGGCTTAGAGGCCTGGAGTTTTCTTTTGGGAGGAGGTAACCCTGAGAGGAGGAGTTTCATTTCTCCAGTTAAGTGTTAGTTTCATTTCTCCAGTTAAGTCTTAAGTTTCATTTCTTCAGGTTTGAAGCACTACTTTTAGTTTTGAGGGAAGAGGGTATATAAAGAGAGCAACAGAGCCAGTAAGAACAGAGAGACAGCCAGAGTCTAAAGTGGCAGCAGAGCCTGAAGAGAGAACAGGAAGAAACAGCCTGAAAAAATCTAAGTGCAGCTAAGATAAAGGAACTTGTGTTTTGTGAGTTTTATTTTCTTTTAATGCCCTTTGTATCACTTGGCTCTATTGTGTAAATACCTGTAGGTGTGATTTGCTTGTTTTAATTTACTAGTAAATAATTCTGGTTAAACCCTGTGTCTAGAGTGTCAGTCACCCCACGTCTACAGCCTGAACCCCACATTACTGTGAAGGGGGAGTTAAAAGAAGGAAGGTGAGACTCCTGAGGAGGCAATAGATCCTTAAGGAGTTGCTCAAGGGGTCCAGGCCACAAATGGAACATGGACACATGCACATTTTTCCCGATCAAAGAAAAAAAAAGACACTCTCATTCAGGAACACAAACAAGGCAAACTGAGCGTCAAGGAGGAATTCAATGAGTGCAAACAACACATGCTCACCAATCCCTTGCTCCACTTCTCCTGCAACATTTCCCAGCCCTACTTACACCTGGCTACATCAGAGGAGAGGTGAGACAGAGAGGCTACCTCCTTGGCTGGGACTAACTGACAGGTGCTCCTTTCCTCCCAGAATGCCTCCGTCAGTGGCCATTCCACTATTCCATAATGGTAACTTAATTCATGTATTTTCCTCTTCCCTCCTCATTATTTCTTCCTTGTATATCATAAATATCAGTGTCTTGTGGCACCTTAAAGACTAACAAATTGATTAGAGCATAAGGTCATGTGGACACTGTCCACTCCATCAGATGCAGACTAACACAGCTGTACCTCTGTACTTTGGGAGAATGGCCACACCGTAGCACACACTCAAAGAGAGTTCTCTTGCACTCAAATGCAGCACATGCACATGCATACACACACAGAGACAGACAGACAGACAGACAGACAGACAGACAGACACACCAGTTTCTAGTATAGATGTTGTGGTTTCTTTGAGCCCTGGCCTTGGAACGTTTGCGTTAATCCTCAGGTTTTGGAGTAACAATAACCCCTTCAGTCTAATCACGGGTGTATGTACTTGGAATTGTTTCAACTGACTAAGCTAAAATTGTAAATCTCAAGTTGCTATGTTTCTGTCTGTTCTTGGGGCAGCTTGAGGTTAGATGTGCCATTGACATTTTGCCTGAAGGGAAATTCAAGTGTATTTGGAAGTCCCTCCTCCGGCAAGACATCTGAAGAATGTTGAGGAAAACCAAGCAGGTTTCACGAAGAGGAGTGAAAAATCTCACAGGGTTTATGCACATCATTAGCTGGGTTAGTCCAGTTTCATGCCCGATATATATTGTCATAATGGGATTTTAATGGTGGAGTTTGCCGCATGTCTGGGGGATCCAGAATCGCCAGGAGGTCTATTTTAAATACTGCTCAGATGGATTGATGCTGCTAATGGGAGATGCAGCATGAGAGAATGTGCTGTTTTTGGAAATGCTGGAACCGTAATGCGTGGGCATGGTAGTGTCACCCTTGCATCCTTTCCGGGCGTGAACATTTCGTGCAGTTTTGATCAGGGATAGGGTGTTGGTGGTGGCGACTTTTCTACAACAATGGCAGATACCTGAAATGGCATGCAAGTTGTTCACCAAGCTTTGAAAGAGAAATTAATGTAAAGTAAAATCCTTCTATGTTTTGAAGTTCATGGTTTTACTTCATCCTCACCCCCAGTGTCTGTTGCCTGTGACAGGAAATTAAGTTCATGAATGTTCATAAATGTTGTTATGACAAACTTGTATATATATATTCACCTACAATATGATTAATTAGGTATTCCATATTGTGGTAGAAAATTTAAAAGAAAAGAAAAACAGCCCAGAGCATTCTTAACATTCTGTTTTACAAAAGATCATTAATTTTAATTTTCAGATGACATAATGAAATTAATTGCTTTCATGTTGTTGGAGCAGAATGTATCTAAATCCTATTATGAGGGTAGAAGCTGTAAGTGTATACTGTGAACGTGACTCTTTGAAATGCAGACTATGGTACGATTCACACTTCTATTTTAATTTAATTTATTTTTAATTTAATAAAATAACTGTGTACAGTAGTTAAAACATACAACCAATATAAAAACACATTTCTCTAAGATAAAATCCATTTACAAGAGGCAGGATACCCTCTATATAGGGTTTAACCATTCCAATTGGTCATAATAATGCAGTGACAAAGAGTTCTTTATAAGCATGACTAATGGGCTCCATATTTCATTAAGAGGTTAAAATACATTTGAGGATTTGCAGAATTGCAGAATTGCATCGATTTAACTAATAAAAGAATATCCCACAATTTTTCCAGCAGTTATTGTAATGAAGGTATCTCCTTAAATTCCCAGAAACAAGCATAAATCAGTCTAGCAAACACTAGCACATTTAATACCACCAAATACTTCTTTCTAGGGGCTTTATCTGGTGTAAAATTAAGAAGACAAACAAGAGGATATCTTTAGAGAGCAATCCAATGGCCTCTAGACATTCTCTGAGGGGCCATAAGATATTTGGGATCCCCATAGCAGACAGATCTATGACCTCAGGGGGAAGAGACATATGACAAAGGATGGATGGTTTGATATCAGAGGCCTCTGTCATTTGGTTGTTTATCAAGTAGGATTGTGTCCTAACATTGGTAAAGAATGATATTGCTTGGATAATCGTTTTCCAGTATGCTTGAGTGCTGCAACACATCCACCATATGCCGAAAAATCTGCTCCATGGTTTTCCCAGTAGTAACGTATGGCTGCGAAAGCTGGACTATAAGGAAGGCTGAGCGCCGAAGAATTGATGCTTTCGAACTGTGGTGCTGGAGAAGACTCTTACGAGTCCCTTGGACTGCAAGGAGGTCAAATCAGTCAATCCTAAAGGAAATCAACCCTGACTGTTCATTGGAAGGACAGATACTGAAGCTGAAGCTCAAATATTTTGGCCACCAAACACGAAGAGAAAACTCCCTGGAAAAGACCCTGATGCTTGGAAAGATTGAAGGCAAAAGGAGAAGGGGACGGCAGAGGATGAGATGGCTAGAGAGCATCACCAATGCAATGAACTTGAACTTGAGCATGCTCCAGGAGAGAGCGGAGGATAGGAAGGCCTGGCGTGCTGTGGTCCACGGGGTCACGAAGAGTCAGACATGACTTAACGACTGAACAACAACAACCAACAGTTACTATTTCCAAATGTCTAGAACCTGTCTAATATCAAAGGTGTTGTCATTGCATTGCCATTTTATACAGTTCTCTCTCAACATTCAGCGCAGAGTAGGGATGTTAGAGAAATCCGAGGCGGATCCAAATGATTTTGGATTTCTATGAATTCAACTGAATGATTGCACAGCCGACTAGCATCTTCCACGTGACATTGATTCTGAGGACTTGCGGACCATTTTTGTTTCTTTTCCTTTCCAGAACTGCATGCAAATTTAGTTGTATGAAAATATGGATTTTACTGGAAAATACACTAATATATATGCCATTAAAACACACACACAATGTTTGATATACAGTACTGTGCAAAAGTCTTAGGCCACCATTAGATTTGTTGTTTTAACAATGGTATGATGACCATATATAATTATTTCTCAGTCTCTTCATTAGAATACAACCAGAAAATACAGGAAATTTGTATGCAGAATTCAACAATAGAAAAAAAATCAGAAGAAACAGCTTCCATAGACTAAAGTGGCAAGTATTTAGTGTGACCTCCCCTTACACTAGATTAACAGCAGGCGCCTGGCCAGGAATGGTCTTCGTGGAAGGGTAGCAGCCAAGAAACCACTTTTGTGAACGGGAACAGGGTGAAAAAGCTAAGATATGCTAAAGCCCACAAAGATTGGAATGAGGATCAGTGGAAAAGAGTATTATGGAGTGATGAATCCAAGTTTGAAATTTTTGGGTCCAATCGTAGACAATATGTGAAAAGAAGAGTTGGGAGAGATGGACAAATGAGTGCTTGTGGCCTTCAGTGAAACATGGTGGAGGGGGGTCTGTCCTGGTTTGGGGCTGCATTTCTGCCAGTGGTGTTGGCAATCTTGTCCATATTGAATTTGATGGGATCATGAATGCTGAAAAGTACAGACAAGTTTTAATTCATCATGCCATTCCTTCTGGAAAGTGCCTGATTGGGAATGATTTCATTTTTCAGCATGATAATGATCCTAAGCACACTGCTAATGCAGTGAAATCATATTTAGCGAGGAAAACAGCTGATGAAACACTGACAGTCATGGACTGGCCTCCACAGAGTCCAGACCTGAATATTATAGAGGCAGTATGGGATCACCTGGACAGAGAAAGAATTAAAAGACAACCTACATCTAAAGAAGAACTCTGGGAAGTGCTGTAAGAAGCCTGGTATAATATACCAGAAGATTACTTCAGAAAACTTCAGGACAGTCTCCCCAAATGTGTTCAAGATGTGCTTAGAGCCAAGGGAGGTCACATGAAATACTGACTTTTGCCTGTACGTATTTCCTGTATTTTCTGTTTGTATCTTAATACAGAGACCAAAAAATAATTATGGATGGTCATTAAAACTTTGCTAAAACAACAAAGCTGCTGGTGGCCTAAGACTTTTGCACAGACTGTATCTCTGATCTCTCTTTAGCCTCCGCTGTGTAGCAGTGTTTTTGTGTGTGCTCTGCTCACTGATTGTATGCTGAGCTAAGAAAAATCTGGAAAATGTTATGTTCCAGTGGAAGTTATGTAAATTGTGGCAGACTTTGGGGGTAATGTTTTTTTTTGGGGGGGGGGTATGATTCCATTAATAAGAGGGTGATGGAATGAAAGATGCCTGAGAATCCACAAAATATGCACAGAATGAATTAAACAAAATCCATACATCCCTAGCTCAGAGTAAACTGACTTCCACATTCAAAAAGTCCAAACTTTTGATATAATTTCCCCGTGTAGATTCTTTCCCCACACTGATAATATTTTCAATCTGCAGTATTACTGTGTATTCTCCTTCTCCTTCTTCCTTTTCTTTTCTAACTCAAACCACAGTACAACAAACCTAAACAAAATCATAAAGTATTCATCAGATAATTTAAAATAAATTGGGTTCCATCCTAAATACTGCAAGTAGACTTCCATTCTTGGATCAGGGCTTTCCCACCACCCTTTCCTGCTGTAGCTCTCTGATCCGCTTGAAAAGCCAGTCCTGAGGGTTTGGGAATACCCCCCACACATCTTGTGGAATCAGAAGTGCCTTCCACCCATGCAGGAGTGTGAGTGCCTTTGGATCCAAGCCACTGGACATTAAAAAAATCATAATCACAGAGCAAATGAGCCATGATTGTGGGGTGTACATCAAATTTCAGTCAAGGACAGATACAAAAAGCAGGCAGAATGGTTTTCACTTGGCTGAGAAAAAGGAAAAGATGAAGGAAATAGTGGGATTTCTAGGCTGTTTAGAGAGGGTCTCATATGTTCCTTGGGTGTCCAGGTGTCCTACTTTACAGAGGGCAGTCCTTTTTTTTGAAGAGCTGCCAATAGGGATGCTGGAGAAATTTGAGATGGATTAAAATGAGCTTGGGTTTCTAAGAATCCGACCTGCGGAATCCTCTGCAGAGAGACCCCTTCAGGCCATGCGGAGTCCATGGACTTTCGGATGATTGTTTTACTTTCCCAAAATTTACGCATATAAATCCATAGAAAAATACGTACGTTTCTGCTGAGGAAATGTTGCATGAAATGGGGGGCAATATGCTAAATGTTACATACTGAGGTAAATTATGTAAACATGTAAACACTTACATAATTATTTCCATATTTTTCCGCATGACGAGGAAAAAAATGGCATCTGTCATTGGGCAGACGACAGAATGAAAGGCGCCTGACACTCCATGAAACACAAACGGCGTGGATTTTACACAGTCCGTACATCCCTAGCTACCAGTTGCGAGCGGAGATGGGTCAAAGAAGACTCAGACAACAAAGTTTGGGTTGAAAATTGGGCCACATTTATTGAAAATACCTGCAAAGGGGTACCTAGGACAGGCACCTGACTGTGTCAGTGACTAGCTGGCACTTCTTGGGTGAAAACACACCCAGTATGAGGGGTGGCGGTGATCTCGCCACCCCTTCGGACTGCCCCTTCTGGGGGAGGTAGATCTTCCCCTGTCTCCCCCTCCCGGTGCCGCACAACACCTGGGTGAGTGAGGAGGGTTGGTCTCCCAGGCAACCCTTACCCCCCCGCTGAGCCACACAACCCGTTCGGGGGGCCTCAGACATCACCTGTCACCATAAGGTGCCTCTGCATACACTGCACACCATCTCTGTCTCTTTCTGCTTTTGCCTGTCCTAGCCGCCAACTAAGACGTGACCTATGAGAGATTGGGCCTGATTTGCCTAAAGGGCTCACTCTACCCCAATAACAGTGTGAAGTAGGCAAAAAAACTTACAGTAGAAGGCCATTTGAACTGTGAGCCAAAAATTCCTACTTAGCTCCCAAAAGGGCAACCGGTCATAAACCCACACTGCTTAAGGGAAGGTGGGAGGGAGCCGCGTGAGCGAGAGAGGTAGGTTGGGAGGGGAGCAGAGCTTAAGGAGACTCTGCCTACCCCTCGCTGTTTGGTGTGCCACTGGGGGCACCCAATGGCAAGCCACCACATCCCCTCTCCCCACCTGCCTGCAATGCCCCCCCCCCCCGTAGTGGCCAGACAAGCTGCCGCCGGGGTTAGGGCATTTGGCAGTGCTTTATTTGAAAGTACAATCGATTTTAAGGGCTGACGAGTCCAAGTTCAATTTCAAGATAAAGAACCATAACTAGTAGGCTGAGCAGGGGCCTTAGAGTTGCCCATCAACAGTTAGCATCTGGACTCGTTTGTGGGGCCACCTGTCCTCCATGTGAGCCACCATTTTAATGCAAGATGGGGGCTCTAGTTTTCGTATATCTAACATTGCACACATCATTTGCTGTAAAGCGCCATTTCAGCAACGTTAGAGGCCTTAGCAGGCAGCTGTGTGGTGCTCCCAGATCACTCATAGAGCCCTCCAGGTGTCAGGGATGAGTCCAAGTGCCTTGAGATGTGTGACAGCTCCAATTCTGAATCAGAGTTGGAACAGCTAGATCAGACCCCAAGGGAGAGACCCCCCTAGTGAGCCAAGATGCTGGGACAGATTGCTCTGAAGACCTTGACAAACAGATGGCCCAGGCTGAGTCCCTGCCCCCTCCCTCCACCATGAGAACTCAAGTTTCCAAGAAGGAGGAGGAAGAGCAGCATGACCTGAGAGATGCTAGGGCACGTCACAAAGCAATGCAGGAAAAGTTAGGGGCAGGGCTCAGACAGTCTGCTAGGATAGCCACTCTTGGAAGCCAACATAGGAGGGAGTCACTCTAAGGGAGAGGCATCACTGCAAAGCAAGTCTGGACATGAGGTTCACGCCCAAACTGTCGGCAATGTCACTACCCTCCGGTTGGTCTCTTCTAATTCGAGATCACAGATTAGTTGTTTAGGAGCCTGAGGCACTCTGAGAGCTTCTTGGAATCTGCATTTTTAGGGAGGCTAGTCTCTAGCAAATAAAGTCCTGTTAGCCTGAAGCTTTGTCTCATTGCGTTGTTGATTGCAAAGGGGAAGGACAACCCATTTCTGACACTGAGAGCGGTAGCGGTAGCTCCTTGAGCGCCCGCTAACCTCAGACTCGAGTAAGTCCATCCAGCCTTGAATGACACACAGGTCACTTGGTCGGTCTTCCCCATTCTAGCAAGAGGGATTCCATTTCTATTTAAACTGTAGATATTAATTCAAAATGTGCATCTATACAGATAAATTAGCATATGCCAATGTTATGCAAATCAGTGTCCATTTTTGTCCTCTGTTTTGCTGATGCATTTCTTCTGTTCTGGCAATGTGTAAGTGGCTACCCTAGTTGGCACAGCCCCTGGGAAGGCTTGATTCCTAGGTCCTCGTTGACCTAAGCACCTGAAAGGATGAGGTTCAAAGCAGAGTCTCCCCATCTACCTCATTGGACAGGGAGGAATATATAGAAGAAGGTACTGCTTCCCATATTCTAGTCTCAGCTTTTTTTCTTTTCTTTTTTTTTTAACTGACCAGTTCTTCCTTTCCTATTCAAACACTCATGTTACTGGAACACTGAACTGCACTTTTATTTCCTGAGGCAAAAGAAATCAAGTGCAAGAATGATGCTGGTAGTCTGATTAATTCTCCCCCCCCCCCCAATTCTTTTAGCAGACGGACGATGCAGCACAGACTGATGGCCAGCAACAGACACAATCTTCTGAAAACACAGAAAACAAATCACAGCCGAAACGGCTGCATGTCTCAAATATACCCTTCAGATTCCGGGATCCAGATCTCAGACAAATGTTTGGGGTAAGCTCTGGTGTTCTTATGACAAGTCTTAAGGTGTGTGTATGTGTGTGTGTGTGTGTGTGTGTGTGTGTTTGGTAGGAAAATTCTATTCAGATTATTTCCTCACATTACTAAGTACTGGCTGAACATTATCAATTCCTTATACTGGTGTCAAACTGGATGCACAATTCTGTGCATCTCACCTTTTCCTGTTGCACCGGTTTTGTAACTTCTCCATGGGGCATCAAGCAAATGTTTTTATTAGCTGAGGGTACAGATGGCAGAGAATTCTGCCACGGACTCCATTGAGGCTGGATTCTTTTGAATCCGGCTTCCAGATACCATGACGGAATGGTCCACCTACCTCCGCCTCCTGCCAGACCTGCATGGAGCCGGATTCTCCTCGCCGGCCGGCTCCGTACAGCAAGCGATACAGCCGCCATTGCCATGCCATATCGCTGAGCACTCACTGCAGGAAGTGTTCTGGATGCAAAAGATGTCTGCTACGCCATTTGCGTCCCTGTTTTTCTACGCGACAGGCTATGCAAATATCTACGTAAATACAAATGCGTAGCCTTTCACATGAAAAAAACAGGGATGCAAATAGTGTAGCAGACACCATTTGCGTCCGGATCCCTTCCTGCAGTGAGTGCTCAGCAATATGGTATGGCAACGGCGGCCGTATCGCTTGCTGTACAGAGCCGGCTGGCAGCGCTGCGGAGTTGCCACGAAGCAGAGCCGGATGGTGAAGATTCCGAGGGGTGGAACAGATTGCCTCCCCCCTGCTGCGTACCCCCCCCCCAGACTGGCAGGGAGGGGATTCATACATCCCTAGCTGATGGACTGAGACAGTTTAAACTTCTTTTTAGATTTCTTTCAGGGAATTACAGATCTCAGCATCTCAAAGAGAGAGAGAGAAAGTCTTGTAGCATGTTAAATACTAACACATTTATTACACCATAAGCTTTCACGCACTAGTGTCCACTTCTTCAAATGCATGAAATGGATTCTAGTACATGAAAGCTTGGGGAATAATACGTTTGTTACTCTTTAACATGCTACAAGACTTTGTGGTTGTTTTTGCCATGACAGGGTAAGTCTACAATCTTACAGCCTTGGGCAATTCTACGCTTACCTGGGAGTAAGCCCCACTGAACTCAGTGGGGCTTGTTTCAGTCAGAGTAGCCATGAATCAGATTGTGCTGTAACTCAGCGACTCCTCTGGAAGTTGTTACAGTGTCTCAGAGGTCTAGTTTGCAAAGTCCAATACTGCTGAACACAGAAAACAAAGTGCTGGAACCCCATAAGCTGGCATAGATCAGGTTTCTTGAAGCTTGAAGTCTTGTTGTAGATGTAGAGCCAACTATGTGATGTGGTTGCAAAAAAGGCAAATGCTATTTGGGGCTGCATTAATAGAAGCAAAGCTTCCAAATCCTGGGAAATACTAGTTCCCTCTACTCAGCACTGGTTAGCACTCATCTGGAGTACTGTGTCCAGTTCTGGGCACCACACTTGAAGAAGGATGCAGACAAACTGGAGAGGGTTCAGAGGAGGGCAATGAAGATGATCAGGGGACTGGAAACAAAGCCCTATGAGGAGAGACTGACAGGGCTTGTCTAGCCTTGAGAAGAGAAGACTGAGGGGAGACAGGATAGCACTCTTCAAGTACTTGAAAGGTTGTCACAGAGAGGAAGGCCAGGGTCTCTTCTCTGTCATCCCAGAGTGCAGGACACAGAAGAATGGGCTCAAGTTACAGGAAGCCAGATTCTGGCTGAACATCAGGAAAAACTTCCTGACTGTTAGAGCAACATGACAATGGAATCAATTACCTAGGGAGGTGCTGGACTCCACACACTGGAGGCATTCAAGATGAGTCTGGACAGCCATCTGTCAGGGATGCTCTGACTTGGATTCCTGCATTCAGCAGGGGGTTGGACTCGATGGCCTTCTAGGCCCCTTCCAACCCTACTAATCTATGATTCTATGATTCTATGGCCAATGGGAATGATTATGAAAGGAGGATGCAGGAGCAATATCCAAATGTAGAGATGAAATGCTGGGATCAGGAGCAGTAGACCTTGTGCTAGCAACTTCTTTGTTTACTGCATTTTAATCCCAGATTTATTGTCTCCCAAAGTGGCTCACATCAATAAAAAGAGAGAGACAACTCCCTAGGGATGTACGAACCCCACTCACCCAAGTCCGCTGGGGGGTCCACAGTGGGGAGGTGATCCATTCCTCCCTTCGGAATCCTCTCTGGCCGGCTCCACTCCAAGGCATGTCTGCGGAGCTGCCGGCCGGGTCCGTCCGCTGCTGGACTTCCGTCCGCTGCCAGTCTGCGGACACAAATGGAGTCCGGCATAGCAGATGCTATTTGCATCCTTGCTCTTTTCCATGATAGACTACATAAATCTTTACGTAGCCTATCACGGCAAAGAGCAGGGATGCAAATGGTGTAGCGGACACCATTTGCATCCCTGTCCCTTCGCGCGATAGGCTACATAAAGATTTACGTAGCCTATGACAAGAAAGAGCAGGGACGCAAATGGCATCCGCTACGCCAGACACCATTCGCATCCACAAACCAGCAGGGGATGGCAGCAGGGTGAGCGGAAAGATTCGGACCTGGCCAGTGGCAGGTAGGATCTGGCCAGCGCGAACTTCGCGGGGTGGTGGAGGTGAGTGGTCCATTCCGCCACGGACTCCGGGGGGCCAGGTTCTTTAGAATTTGGCCTCATTGGAGTCTGTAGCAGAATTCTCCACCATTCCTACAAGACACACAAGGGAAAGGGAGGAAAAAGGAAGAGGAGGGAGAGCAGGTTTTCAGGGCCAGAACAAGGTGGCGAGTTATAAGCTAAAGGTACTGGAGCCTGATCTTCCCTTGCTGGTGTCCTTGCTTCAATAGCAGTTGGTGGCCCTTGTTCCTCTGGCTGACAGATGGGGCCAAAGGATTCTTTCTTTTTGCTTCTTCTGTCCCAGGTCCACAGGCCATTGGAGTTGACTGTTCCTTTGGGCAGGAAGTGAACTCCCTGTAACTGCCCCTTCTCTGGCTGATGGATGGATCAGGTTGGCCTGATGTTAGGCCTGGGAAGCAGGGGTTGCAGCCTCAAAGAATTCCTTGATCCCCTAGCTGGTGGCAGAAGCTGGGCTGTGCTTCCTTCCTGTTCTCCAATCCAAGGGTAACTGTCAATTGGAGCTAAGAGTTCTTTCTGGCAGGGAGGAGAAAGCAAACTTCCTGCCAGTACTTCTTCTCTGGCTGATAGGTGAGCCATTGTGTTCTCCCTCTTGATGCTAAAGGGAGCAATACTCAGGCTAACTTACTGAGTTGCTGGTATGCCTGCGTCCATCTGGAAGCAGAGAGGAATGGTATGGCGGCCTCCCTCACTGATGAGTTGCCCTTATCAAGGGAGTCCAACAGATAATGTAACTATATAGCAGGCTGTGGCATTGGATTGGTTCTCTGGGCTCACATGGCAATTTTGGCCTGTAGACTTTTGACTCAAATTGACTGCAGTTCCCACATGTTAGCTGCTAGCCTGGTGGCAAGTGGTGTAAGGCAGAGGTGAGCAGAAGACCTCCAGATGTTTTGGACTTCAAGCCCCAGAAGCCCATGCCAGCATGACTAATGATCAGGAATGCTGGGACCTGAAGTTGGTTGACAGTTGGTTGACAATGAGCCTTTCTGAAGAAACAAGGATGCTGTGCACCCATCTCTGGTGATCACCAGGAAAACATGTCCTGGTTGGCTTGCAGTTTCACCTTTGAAGAGCCTGCCACAACATTGCTGGTATTAGGACCTATTGCACTGCCCTTTGCAGAAATTATAGATCTTATTGTGAGGCAACAGAACATAAGCAGAGTGTAGGGATGTGCAAATCCTCCCCCATCTGAGCCCTCCAGATGCCTGCCTAGCCTCTAGCCCTGCTCACCAGTCCCCAGACTGCGCTTGAGCCCATCCCACACTCGGCAAAGCACCCAGCACTCACCTCAGTGGCCTTATCAAGCTCCATGGTTGCCTTCTCTTTTTTTTTTTTTAGAAATAAAATGGCGATCGCAAAATGCACACATCCGTGAACGCACAAAATGCGCATTTGGGGGCATACGCAAATATGTGAATTTTGTGATCGCCATTTTATTTCTCAAAGACATGGCAACCACAAAGCTCAATGAGGCCACCGAGATGAGAGCAGGCTGTTCGCTGAGCATGGGCAGGGGGCGAGCAGGGGCAGAGGCTCTGAGAGTAGGGCTTGGGGGTGTGGGCAGAGGGGGTTCTGCCACATTCCTGGACAAAATTGGGTGTCCATGCCATCCCTACTCTAGTGTTGTGCTGAACCCCGTCAACCATTTTGCAAAACTCCCCCCACCCAGTGCAAAAGGGGTAGGGTGTATTTTTTTGGTGGTGGTGAGGAGAATGTTGGTGTGTGTTGTTTGTTTTGTTTTTTCCCCATGGGGCAGGAGTTTATCTACCATGACCTTACCTTTAAAACAAAGAAAAATCCACTATGAAGTAGCCAGTGATGTTGTTTCTTCTGTTGTTTAAAGAGTTGCCCTTTAAGTCCCCTGCCCTTGCTTGGAATGCCTATGGGAGGATATACCTTCATGATGTCCTCTCATGGACTGGCCTGGTGGCTAGGGATGGCGGAGAATTCCACCATGGATTTCAGTGAGGCCAAATGCACTGGCATTCAGCCCCCCGAAATCTGTGGCGGAATGGCCTGCCCCCCCTGCACCCCTGTGGATTCCCCCCGGGACAAGGCTTACCTGGGGCGGATGTTCCAGATGGCGGCGGCTCCAGCGGTGGCTCCGGCGGCAGCTGGTCTTTTGACCAGCTGCCGCGGCCGCCATTTGCATCCTGGTCTTTGCCGTCTCAGGCTACGTAAGTATTAACGTAGCCAATCACGGCAAGCCAAGCCAAGCCAAAAAAACACAAAAACGGTGTACGCAAATGGTGGCGGCTATGGCGGCCGCCATTTGCATTCCCTATTTTTTGCCGTTTTAGTCTACGTAAATATTTACGTAGGCTGTTACGGCAAAAAAAAGGAGAATGCAAATAGCGTAGTGGGCGCTATTTGCAATCCTTTTTTTATCGCCGTTTTAGCCTACGTAAATATTTACGTAAGCTATTACGGTGAAAAAAAGGAACGCAAATAGCGCCCACTATGCTATTTGCGTTCCCCTTTTTTTCACCGTAATAGCCTACGTAAATATTTACGTAGGCTAAAACGGCGAGAAATAGGGAACGCAAATGGTGGCCGCCTTAGCCACCGCCATTTCTGTACGCCATTTTTTTTTGCCCAGCCATGATAGGCTACGTAAAGACTTACGTAGCCTATCATGGCTTCCTGGCTGGATGCAAATGGCAGCCGCTACGACGGCCGCCATTTGTGTCCGCACCAGCATCCATGGCCGGAACTCCAGCTGCGGACGGCCCTGGCCAGCTGCTCCGTGGAGCCACTGCGCAGCAGAGCCGGCAGGGCAGGATTCCGAGGGGAGGACCAGATCACTCTAGGGGTGTCAGAGAATTTCTCGCTGAAACTTCGGGGGGCCGAGTGCCAACGTATTCGGCCCCCCGAAGTAGTTTCAGGGAGAAATTCTCTGCACCCCCCCCCCCCCGGATGGGACTTACCTTTCCCGAATGTTGCTCCCGGTGGCGGGTTGCAGTGGTGGTTCGGCAGGGCTTTGACAGGGGCAGGGGCAGCAGCCGGTCTTTTGACCGGCTGCCGCCGCTGCCACCATTCCAAGAAAAGTAAAACAAACAAAAACGCCCCTATGATAGGCTACATGACGATTAACGTAGCCTATCACGGCTAGATTTGCAAAGTCAGCCGTGATAGGCTACGTAAATCGTCACGTAGCCTATCACGGGTGATCTAAAAAAAAAAAAAAGCGCGTACAGCTAATGGCGGCCCCCATAGGGAGCCGCCATTCACGTTCCTTATTTGGTCGCTGTAGTCTACATAAAGATTACGTAGACTACGGTGAAAATAAGGGCAACGCTATTTGCGTTCCTACGCCGGCCCGTGATAGGTACGTAAATATTTACGAAGCCTATCACAAACAACGCCATTTGCGTTTCCTTTTTTCCCCACTGTGATAGGCTATGTTAATACTTATGTAGCCTCTCACGGCAAAACAGAGGGGCGCAAATGGTGGCCACTATGCCATTAGCGCCCCTTTGTTTTGCCGTGATAGGCTACGTAAATATTTACGTAGTCTATCATGGCTAGGGATGTATGAAAGTCATTTACCTTTTACGAAATTTGATTCACGGTGGGGAGGAGGCGCTCTGTCCCTCCCCCCGTGATTCCGGCCGGCCGGGTCTGCAAATGGCAGCGGCCATAGCCACCGCCGTTTGCGTCCCTGCAGTCAGCCGTGATAGGCTATGTAAATGTTTACATAGCCTATCACGGCTGAGTTAAAAAAAAATAACAACAACCACGCATACGCAAATGCGTACACAATGCGTACACAAACACATAAGGAATTTGTGTTCCTTATTTTGGCATGTCTAGTCTACGTAAACATTTACGTAGACTACAGCGAAAATAAGGGGAACGCAAATAGCGTAGACACTATGCTATTTGCATTCCCCTTATTTTCGCCATAGTCTACGTAAATGTTTACGTAGACTAGACGTGCCAAAATAAGGAACGCAAATGGCGGCGCCCATGGGCGCCACCATTTGCGTACGTGCGGTTGTTTTTGTTTTTTTTACTCAGCCGTGATTAGGGATGGCGGAGAATTTCTCCCCGAATCTTCGGGGGGCCGAGCGCCAACGCATTTGGTCCCCCGAAATCGGTGGTGAAATTCTCCGCCACCCCCCCGCCACCCTCCCGGGATGGGACTTAGGTTTGGCGAATGTCCCTCCCGGCGGCGGGTCCTGGCGGCGGGTCCCGGCAGCGGTTCATCGGCCTTTCGGTGGGGGCGGGGGCGGCAGCCGATCTTCCGACAGGCTGCCACCGCCGCCATTACACAGTAAAGTGTAAAAAAACCCAAAACCACGTGATAGGCTACGTAACGATTAACGTAGCTTATCACGGCTAGATTTCCAAAGTCAGCCATGATAGGCTACGTAAATCTTTACGTAACCTATCACGGGTGACTTTGAAAGAAAAAAAAAAGCATGTACGCAAAAGCGTACGCATTTGCGTTCCTTATTTGGTCCCGGTAGTCTACATAAAGATTTAATCATTACGTAACCTATCACGGTTTTTTGTGGGTTTTTTATTACACTTTTTGTTTCGTGGCCGGGGGGACGGGGCGCTTCTCCCCGGCCTGAATTTCGGCCGAGCGAGGCGGGGCGCCTCTCTCCCAGCCTGAATTTCAGCCGGGTGCGGTGGGACGTCTCCCCCCCTCGCCTGAACTTCGGGGGGAGAAGCAAAGCGCCTCCCCCCCACCGTGAAGCACCCCTGCGAAAAGGTAAGTGACTTTTGTACATCCCTAGCCGTGATAGGCTATGTAAACATTTACGTAGCCTATCACGGTATTATTTAAAAATCTAGCCTTGATCGGCTACGTAAATCATTTTTATGTACATTTTTTTAAAAAAAAACCTTGGAAATGGTGCTGGTGGCAGCTGGTCGGAAGACCAGCTGCCGCAGCTGCTGCTGCCGCACCACTGCCGAACCACCACCAGGGCTGCCCCCGGCAGGGAGATTCACCCAAGGTAACTCCTGTCCCGGGGGGGTGGGGGGGCAGACCGTTTTGCCACCAATTTTGGGGGGGCGAATGCGCTGGCATTCAGCCTCCATGAGATTCGTGGCGAAATTCTCTGACATCCCTAATCACAGCGGGAAAAAAAGGGAATGCAAATGGCAGCTGCCATAGCCGCCATTTGCGTTCACTGGTTTTTTTTTGTGATAGGCTACGTAAATACTTACGTAGCCTATCACGGCTAATGCAGGGCTGCCATTTGCTATGCAGAGTGGACAGCAGCAGGTAGGTGCTCCATTCCGGGCCCATTTCGACAGGGTGGGGGGGTGGGAGGCTTTGTTCCACCATGGATTTCGGGGGGCCAAATGCACTGGCATTCGGCCTCACCAGGATCCGTGGCAGAATTCTCCGCCATGCCTACTTAGGAGTGCCGTGTTGTGACATGATGTGACATCACTCCCAAGGCATTCCAGCAAGCGCAGCCTCCGTGAATCTGCTTTGCACTAGGGATGTCAGAGAATTCTGCCACGTACCTTGGTGAGGCCGAATGCCAGTGCATTCAGCCCCCTGAACTCCGTGGCAGAATGGCCTGCCACCCCCCACCCCCCAGATCCCCCCTGGGATGAGACTTACTTGGGGCAGATGTTCCGGACGGTGGTGGCTCCAGCAGCGGTGGCGACAGCGGCTGGTCTTCCGAACGGCTGCCGCCACCGCCATTTGCAGTCTGTTTCCCCCCCCCCAATTCGTGATAGGCTACATAAAGACTTGCGTAGCCTATCACGTCTGGTTTTTTTTTAAAAAAAAACAATGCATACACAAATGGCGGCGGCTACGGCTGCCGCCATTTGCATTCCTTATTTTTGGCTGTCTTACTCTATGTAAATATTTACGTAGACTAAGACGGCGAAAATAAAGGGGAATGCAAATAGTGCCCGCTACGCTGTTTGCATTCCCCCTTATTTTTGCCATCTTAGTCTACGTAAAAATTTACGTAGACTAAGACGGCCAAAAATAAGGAACGCAAATGGCGGCGGCCGTAGCCACCGCCATTTGCGTATGCGTATGCGTTTTTGTTTTTTGTTTTAACCCAGACGTGATAGACATGCGTAGCCTACACGGCTGAATACAGGGACACAAACGGCGGTGGCTATGGCAGCCACCATTTGTGTCCCTGCTAGCCAGCGGCCGGATGTTGGTGGAGCCGGCTGGTGGCCCTGTGGAATCCCCGCGGAGCGGAGCCAGCCAGCGAGGATTCCGGGGGGAGGCGCAGAGCACCTCCCCCCAGCGAGGGGTCCAGGGGGAGGGACGGAGCGCCTCCCCCCCAGCGGAACCCGGTGGAGCCAGGTAAGTGGGGTTTCGTACACCCCTACTTTGCACTGCTGTGAGCAATCCAAGGCTTTTCTTTTTATGTTAAAAAAACAAGGGGAAAATATCCCACTTGTACAGTTAAACAAGGTAAGTGGGAAGCATGCCCCCCTGAAATATCTGCGAAATGTCTTTCCTTCCCCATGATATGGGGGGATTGTTTCTCTCCCCCCCCCACTTAAGGATGCTGCAGAAATTCAAGATGGACTGAAATGAGCTCGGATTTCTAAGAATCCGACCTGCAGAATCGGCTGCAGAGAGAAGCCTGCAGGCCCCGTGGAGTCTGTGGAGTTTCAGATTTATTTATTTTTTACTTTCCTGAAATTTACACATATAAATTCATAGGAAAATAATAAGTTTCTGCTGAGGAAACATTGAATGACATGGTGGGCAATATGCTAAATGTTACATATCAAGGTAAATTATGTAAGTACTTATGTAAATACTTAAGGAATTATCTACGTATTTGCCTGCATGATAAAAAAAATAACATTCGCATCCATCTGTGGGCAGATGATGGAACAAAAGGCACCTGGCAATCTGCCTGTCAAGGGCTCCTTGGAGGCCTCTCTCAGTCTAATCCAGTAGCCAAGTCCAGACACAGACAAAGGGATTCTTTTCAAAGCTTTATTCCTCTTTTACAACTTAACAACTCTACTGTTAGCAACTAGATCTGAGCAGCAGAGTACCTATGCCCTACGTTGGAACAGTTGGTCCCCGTTTGAAAGGGAATCACTGGCAGACCCCTGAACTTAAGGGCTAGGGAGAGTCCCTCCCGTTTTCCCTTGGATCCTCTGGGTGCAGCCATTGTTTGCACGCCAACCGGGCACTACACCTCCGTTCTGCGCCCTCCATTTGGCGCCGCTCTCTGCGTCGGCGTCACGAGTCCATCAAGTCTGCTTCCCGCGCTCTGTCACTCCCTGGACTGCTATCTAAGCTAGGAATGCTGGTGGGAGGAATCTCCGTCAGCTGTTGGCCCTGGGAAAGAGGAGCGTGCTCCTCTCCCACGAGCGACTGCTCTTCCTCAGAATCAGAACTACTCTGGGATTCTATAGGCTCAGCGTCCACCCTGACACCGCAAAAAACACCTGGAATGGATTTTACACAGTCCGTACATCCCTACCCCCAATGAATGGTCAAAAAGGAAATGTTCAAAAAATGTCAGGCCAGCTTTAGAATATTAGACAAGGCTCGTGGACTATTTTGCAATGGGGCAGTCATGCCCTTAGCACGAGTCTCCCCATTCGCTTGAAGGGGACATGCATTTCTATGTGCACTAAACTGTGTGTGGGTGTACCTTTACTTGAAGTGAATAGAGACCACTCCTTTAGCTGCAGGTTAGCATGCAATTTTGTTCCTATGATACACGATCCTGTAAAACTGGGAAATCTTCATGTGGTACAAGTTTAAATGTGCCTAATTATATTTTTAAAAAATGCTCATGTGACTTTTTTTTGTTTCTTTGCAGCAATTTGGTAAAATCTTAGATGTTGAAATTATTTTTAATGAGCGAGGCTCAAAGGTAAGCATTTGAATACACCTGTGGAAATGTTTAATTTGTTTAAAGCATTCACTACAAATAAGAGGAAGCTACTGCACTACTGTAATAAACCCTTCTTAAGTATCCACTTTTTTTTTTGTCAATTTCCCGAACAGCATGAAATTCATTGGCCTAATTTTGAATCCTTTAAAGGGGGATAATTTTAACGACGATAAACTGTCACTAGTTAAATGGGAATATTGCGTTCTGCTTTTAAATATAATCAAGTGTTGTCTGCTGATTTTCTCTCCCAACCCTGATAATTGCCTTACTGATTTTGTGAAATTAGTTCAAGCTTGCATGGGGGGAAAAAAAAAAAAAGATCATTAGAATAGGTATATATTCCATTCTTGAAATGGAAGCAGGTAATATAATCTAATATCCTCTGGAGTAATTACTTGATCAAGTGTGATTGTTCCCGATTATGAAAGTGCAGATGTTTCCCTGGTTAGTTAAAACTTTAGAATTCAATGTGTTTTAGTAGTCCTTGAACAAACTAAGAGATTGAGGCTGCAATATTAAACCTGCTTACCTGGGACTAAGCCCCAACTAATTCAGTAAGATTTACTTTTGAGTTGGACTGTATAGGTTACACTACACCAGCCTCCCCCAACCACGTGATCATCAGTTATTTCAGACTACAATGCCCATCAGTCCCAGGCAGCAAAACTAATGGTGATGGATTGTGGGAGTTGTAGTCCAAAACATCTAGAGGGCACCAGGTTGGTGAAGGCTGTTAGAAAACCCAACTGATCTCTCTTGAAACGTACACAACTCAAATTGTGGGGGTCTCTAAGAGATGGTTCACACCTGGCTTGGACAGGCTAGGTTGTCCATCTGGTGGGGCACAGGAGCAAGGTTTGGGCTCACTCACTTGCCCTTGTTCACCATTCATATAATCTGTAATGAGAACTGGGGCCTACTTTGGAGCCTGCAAATGAGGCCTACCCATGGGATCTACACAGTTCTCATTACAGGTTAACTGCTTAGGGCTGGACAAATTTGTCAGTGTTCTGTTCCAGATCTTAAGTTCCAATTTTAAGTTGGGTTTGTCTTGAACTTTGAGAATTTATTTTTTAACTTCACATGAAAATTAGTACACATTTGTGTGTGCATATTCCTAATCCATTCATTTTTGTGCACAATTTAACCTAATATACACATTTTTGTGGGCATTTTTTACCATTGGTTTTCATAATATATGCATTTTTGAATGCATTTTTTGATTGGAGATCTCCATTGCAAAATTCAGAGCATGAACTTTGAAGGGTAACTGAAGGGTTCATGTATTGGTTCGAAAGTGTGAAAACTGAACAAATGTCTCCTCCATCCCTAATCAACATGGTGGTGGATGGGACAAGAGCTTACCCCTGGACCCTGCCACTCAGATAATCTAGCAGCCCACGTCTTGTGTGAACTTTATTTCAGCACTATAGGAGAGAAAAAACAGTCATGCTTAGATGACTGGCAGCTGAACATGGTCCTTTGGGTACCAGAAGCCGTTCCCTCTTCATGTTCATCTCAGGCTTTGCCCAAGTTAGGGATGTCGCAGGTGCCTGACTGGGTCTGGGAATTTGTCAGCCTCCCCCCACTCGCGACCCCCGGGCTGCACTCGCTGAGATGCTCCTTGTTCGCCCCCCACTCGTGCCTGCTCACGCTCTCCAGGACTTGCCACGATCCCGTTTGATGAGCACCCGCCATTTTTGTGCCTTTGATTTCTACGTAAAACAGGAAGTTAAAAAAAATGTGTATATTTAAACATGCACAGTTTGGAGCTGGGAAAGCTAAATAAGCACAATATTAGAGTGAAAATGGTGGGCGCTCACCGAATGGGATCGCGGTGAGCCCGGGGAACTCGCCGAGTTCGTGGGTGGCCTGAGCACAAGTCCGGGGTGTGTGTGAGCAGGGGCGCTGCTTTGGCGAGTGCCCAGAGAAACCGAGCTAGGGTGAGTTCTTACATCCCTAGTCCAAATAATTGACTGCTCTTGCCCTAGTAGAAGAGGAACCCTGTGGTGACTGGGGAAATTTTAGAGCACACAGGATATGTCACCCTGGTTTTGGTGCCAGAGTTCATGTTCCAGTCCCAAAGTCCCAGAAGAATTCTAGTCCACTTTCACTACTTTAAGGCAGTGAATCATTTACCAACATTACAGAAATGCAATGGCTTCTCTTCAGATTATGCTGCTCTGCACGGGAGGTCACCTCCTTTCTTTTGACATTATACAAATGTGTATCATTCCTCTCTTCTGGTAATATAATTTTATGGGGGTGGGGAAATTAAAAATATGTCATGTTATTTCAAAAGGTTGGACTCTATTTATGTACATATTGTGAATGTGCTTGTCTGATTATTTTTTTAATAATGGAAATGTCAAGTTTTTTTCTGGGTGTAGCAACTGGGAAGCTTAAAGCTGTTGGAACATGCCATTTAAAATGGTGGTAAAAAGAGCTCATGGGTGGCCCTCCAGATGGTTTGACCTAGAACTCCCATCATCCCTGAACATTGGCTAAGCTGGCTAGGGCAAATGGGAGTTGTAAGCTCAAACATCAGGAGGGCCACAAGTTGCTCACCCCTGAGCTAATTGGTAAGAATTGCTTAAAGTGGTATACTAAATACATATTGGTATGAAGAGTCATGCAGGGGTCTCCTGACTTTGGGTCAGTGGACACAGTGGGCATCAAGAGACACAAAACACTTATTTCCCAGAAAGTCACAGTAAGACTAAAACAAAAGGAACATGCCCAAGAACCTAAGTGCAAGGCAAAGATGGGGGCTGAGCTCCAAAACACAAAAGTATACTTTTGAACCCAAATAAAGATGGTGCTGGAAATGCTTTGCAGCACGCCAGCCCCCAGTTTAAAAAGAAAGGAGCGGCAGTGACCCTGGTGGGCACATTGGTGCCCATGGAGGCCAAGGGTTCCATGTTGGAGAACCCCATTACTATATTGGGGTAGTAATGCAATTTTGTTTCATATGGTGGATTTGGTCTCCACCAAATTTGGAGCCCCACATATCATTTGGCATATGGGCACACAAGTGTACACAATTCTTGCAGATATGGCTGCATGATTCATTTCATTTCAGGCAGCAGATCTGGGAGCATGCTAAAAGTTGGCTCTGCTTTGCGGCAAATCCCACACGGCGAGGAGCATGGCAAGTCCTGGGGTAGTCCTTCTGTGCTGGCTGTAAAGAGAGAGACAGTCAAAGTCCCCACCCTACCTCCCAAGGGAACTAGCGGAACACAGGCTTTGTTGGATCTAGATGTTTGTCAGCCTTACTCCTTCCAAGCTAGGGAGGAGGCAACATTGTCTGGCAAGGCAAAGATGAAGCAGAGGTCTGTGACAAGAAGAAAAACTTGGGCAATAGTATACTGAAAGGGAAGGGCCATAGCTCAGTGGTACAGAAAATGCAGAAGGTCTCAGGTTCAATCCTTGGTATCTCCAGGTAGGTCTGCTGGGGAAAACCCCTCTGAGACCCTGGAGATCTCAGCCAATGCTGAACTAGATGGATCAACAATGTTGTAGTGGAGTCAGAGCTCAGAGGGTCAAAGGACCCGAACTACTACCGCTTCTGCTTCTTCTTCCACTTCCTCTTCCTCTTCCTCTTCTTCTTCTGGATGCTGACTTCATCTGCCACCCCCTTCAGGCTTACCTGTTCTCTCTGCACTTGACTGCAATCCTCACAGTAGCTGGGAGGGGAAATGGATTTTCCCAGTAACAATATATTGTTGTGAGCTATGCCTGTTGCAATGCAAAGTATTTTGGGATGACTTGGTATTGAATGGACAGTTAAGACCCATTTGCTTTCCAAGAGACCTACTCCAAGTGCGGATGAAACGGCTAGAACTGGTTTGTTGATATGGATCAATACAGCTGCCTGCATTTTTGGGCTCTCTTCAGGGTAGTGGCTATGGGAGATGTTATGATGAGCACCTGCACTTTGAAATTTACTACTATGCCACTGCAGATGAATGACCTGATTTGGTACCAAGCAGCTTCCTATGCTCCCTTTGTTGTTGAAACGAATGAGCAAACCTGGTCTAGTCCATGGATGCTAAGGCCAGTTGGACTACCTTGTAGTTCCCTTCTTTGAGCAGAGGAGGTAGTGGCACATAGCTTGAATCCTCTATCCCTGACATCCCTTAGACCACTTCAGTTTCCAGGATGGACTCAGGTCCTGAGAATGTGTCACTGACGTGTGACAGACTAATAAATGAATTATGGTCCTAGAAGGATTAATCTGAGTTAAGACAACAAGGCTCTGGAATTTCCTCAAATGGAATAGCTGAGCCGTCGGGAAGAATGACAATATAGACTGGAGCTAGGTCTATCTAGCTCATTGTACCAGACACTTGAGGTACACCTTAACAACCTTGTGGTCAATGTGGCTCCATCCTTTGAAGTGTGGGGGCCCCAGTCCTGTACCCACTAGGGGGCCATTCCTGTTTACCTTAGCAGTAGGGATGTACGAAAGTCACTTACCTGTTCACAGATTATGTTGATGGTGGGGGGGAGGCGTTCCGTCCCTCCCCCCAGAATCCTTGCTGGGGGGGAGGTGCTCCATGCCTCCCCCCCGGAATCCTGGCCAGCTGGCTCCGCTCCACAGGGATTCTGCGGAGCCGCCGGCCGGCTCCGCCAGCAGCCGGACATCTGGCCGCTGGCTAGCAGGGACGCAAATGGCAGTAGCTGTAGCCGCCGCCATTTGCATCCCTGCAGTCAGCCATGATAGGCTACGTGAATGTTTACGTAGCCTATCACGTCTGACTTTTTTTAAAAAACAACAACGCGCGTACGCAAATGGTGGCGGCCGTAGCCGCCGCCATTTGCGTACGCGCAGATTTTTTTTTAAAGTCAGACGTGATAGGCTACGTAAACATTTACATAGCCTATCACGTTTTTTTTTTAAAAAAACCTGCCGTGATAGGCTACATAAATCTTTACGTAGCCTATCACATCTTTTTTTTTTTAACTGGAAATGGCGGCGGCAGCGGCCGGTCAGAAGACCGGCCACCGCCGCCACTGCCGCACCGCCGCCAGAGCCGCCGCCAGAGCCGCTGCCACCTGGAAGGTCCACCCCAGGTAAGTCTCATCCCGGGGGAGCCGGGGGGGCAGGCTGTTCTGCCACCGATTTCAGGGGGCCGAATGCACTGGCATTCGGCCTCCCCGAGATCCGTGGCAGAATTCTCTGACATCCCTACTTAGCAGCATCAAGCACCCACAGATTACATTCCTTCTGAAAAATATTTAAGCCACATAGGGTGCATTGGAGAAATTTATGCTGTGGCCCTTTCCCACACCAGCATCACAGAAGTTGAGCAATACTGGCATGGGAAGGCACTAATATCCAAGCATCATTTCTTTTGGGTCAATAAATGTATAAACTACCCCCCCCCCCTTGTTTGTTTGTGGGGGGAACTGAGGACTGATAAGCTCCCTTTGTTAAGTCCCATACATTTCTGGCTGCCTATATTGATAGCCAGACATGTCAGGATGACATATATGTATGTTAATTATATATGGGTGTGTGTTAATTATACATGGGTGTATACATTCCATACTAATGAGTAGAGTATCTAATCCAGATGTGCCTGGGAAGTGATGCTTGTTTATCTTAAAGCTACAGGTGGCTGTGCTGAGAACCAAGTGCTGTTAGTCTATGCTGGGAATGAATGCTAGGGGTCGCTTGCTGCTGTCATGCTGCCTAATTGCTCACATGTATGATATCAAACCCATTGTACCCCATGGCTCTGGGTTCAGAGAATCTGTTTGATCCAATCACTGTGTATGCCTGTGTGCTATAAGTTACACAATAAAGTGTTCCTTGTAAGTAAACCTGGGTCTGATCTTGGCACCTCTAAATTAAGAGGTTGAAGACCACAGCTGGGGCAGTACACTTCCCCACCAACTCCCCCTAAATATTGTGGGGAAAACAAACAAACAAACAAACAAACAAACTCAGCCATATGCTTTAGCCCAGAGCTAATTCCTTCTACCTGTGCAGATGAAATGTCTGCAGGAACTAAGAACACTGAGACATGTAGCTCTTGAAGAGTGCTTGTCACATAGGGTGGCACACACCTTTCCCTCGCTCCCTCTCTCTGAAATGACAAGTCCCCGATTTTCTTCTATAAGCATTTTCTCACTTTCTTCTCTTCTAGAGGAGGAGAGCAGCAGCAATCTGCACAGATGTTGCTTCTTCTGCTCTGACAGCACTTTCAATGGGCATATCTAAAACCAGTGGAGGCTGGTGGCTCCGATTTCAGTGGGCCTGTAAATGCATTCTGTGTTTCAGTCAGAACCAGCCAGAACACTAAAGGAGCTATCTGAGGTGCTGAACCCTATCCTCCAAATAGTTTCAGCACCTTGGACAGCTCCTTTAGAGTTCTGGCTGGTTCTGAGTGAACCCGGAAGGGGATTCATAGCCCCACCGAAATTGGAGCCACCAGCCTCCACTGTGTAAAACTCACAGAATCTATCAAGAACTGGAATCCGATGCAGATATATAGAGAACAACCTTCTGTATAAACACCCCCAAGCACGTCCTACAATATAGCCTCAGCTTCCCCCATAGTTGTAATGAGGATCCAGAGGTATAACACAATTTTGCAGAAACATCCTTAAGCATGGACCACTGTAGCCTAAATTTCTGCCACTGGGCCCCCCCACACACACATTCTAATGGGATTGCAGGTCAGCTCCACAGCTCCCAGATCTCGGGACCCTATTAAATTGTACCCATTTCCATCCTCCCATGCTTGAGTCCTGCCACAGCATGGCCTCATCTCACATGATAATAATTAAATAATTTTTCCTAAATTACTGAACGTCTCAGGAAAGCACCGCAGAGGCATTCTGCTAAAGATACTACCAGTAGGGATCCTGTGTTTCTCATTGCTCTATCATCCGCCATGTTGACAGCTTGCGTGTCCCATTAGTTAGCTTCCCAGGTATACGTTTTGTTAGCCAACAAAAGTTGGCTTGGCTATTATTTACAAAACAATGACTTGGCTATAACCAGCTATTATTTGCAGCTAGGGATATTGTGAGCATCCAGTTAGGGCTTGAAGCTTGGTGATTTCTCACCAGCTTGGCCCCCCACCAGGCAACAGTCCGCAGATCCCTGCAATTGCCCATCTCGACACATGTCGAGTCAGGGAAGCATGGGGATCCCCGATCCCTTGCCCAGCTGCCATTTTGCATAAAAATGGCAGCTCGGCCTTTTATGGAAAGGCTGATTTGGCACAAATGGTGGCCGTGAAGAGCCCATTCATGCAAAATTAGAGGCATAAATGGTCCAAATAGTGGCTTAGCGAGGCCACACGCTACTCACCGAGCACCCGCGGGCCACCCAGCAGCTCACTGCATGCGGCAAGCTGGATCAGGTGGCTGATAGGGGTCTGGCACACAGCGCATGAGGTGGGATGAGGTGAGTTCAGCCATCCCTATTTGTGGCTGCCACCAGTCCCCTTTTCAGCATTCCGTGGCACCAGAGCCAGCATCAAGGGGTTGGTATTGTCCATCATTTGAGATTGCTGCTCTTTTTTGCATGAACAGGAAAATTGCACAACATGAACAGTGGTCAGACATGAAAGATGCACAACACCCCCCCCTCCAAATGTTCACAAACTTCCAAAGTCACACTAATTTCCTCTGTAGACGAAAGTGAGGCTGATTCAGAAATTTGCACAAATGGAATAGGGAAGGTTGCACAAATCCAACATGACCACGTGTTCAGTAATTTGCGAACATTTTCGGGAGACACGTTCTTGTGCTTGGGCTCACGTTCGGCGTTGCAAACAGGGCCAGCTTGAACGTTCCCTGAGCAGCAATGAAATGTTCATACAGCCCTATCCTGGACTTGCCCCTCCTCTTCCCCACTGCAGCTTGGATGTTCACCTGCCTCTTGCTCTGGCCCAGACAATGGAGATGGTGAGAAAGAGGAGCAGGAAATGCCACAACCTCCTTGCTCCCTGGCTCTCTGCCTGTCAAGCGACTGGTAGCAATGATGAGAAAGAGGAACAGCTGCTGACAATGATAGTGAGGAGGTAGACTCATTGAAGAAGGGGCCCATTGAAGTGGCCTTCCCCAAGGACCCTCAGAAACATGGAGCCCATACCATTTGGCATCCACGGAGGGCTTGAGAGCTTCTTTCACTTGTGTGGGGTACAGAGAAGGGAAGGAGCAGTGGGAAGCTCTCCTCCTACTCATGAGGGTTTGCTGCAGTTTCTTATCTACTCAAAATCTGTGGTAGAAACTAGGGGCAGGAAACTAGGGGCATTCATCCCTAGAAAATGGGCCAAGAGATCTGTGGAAGTCTGGCTGCAGCCTTTTGTTGCAGTTAGGATATAAAAGTGGCACAGGGATCAATTTTCAAATGGCGTGGCTTTGCATTTCCATTGTGAAAATATATCCCTCTGGAGGAATCCCTGTGATAATCCCAAAGATCTCTCCTTGGATGGATCCACATCCCAAGACACTCTGGCTCGAATTCTAGTCATCTTTTCAGAGACAGTCCTCTTCATTTCCCAGTAGGAATGTCTGAGGTCCTTCCTCAGGCATGGATCAAATGGGTTGTTGCATCTCAAGAAACAAAAAGCACACAACTCTGCTGCCTCCTTTGGAATAAATATGGGTCCCTCCTTTTAAGTGTTGGTGGTGAACCCAGGGTGTGTATTGAAGTTCTTGCTCCTGTAGGAAATGGTTAGATAGATACAAATCACACACACCCAACACACACACACACACACCCGTGCCCAATAGTTATGGTGGCCACTTACACATCACCCAAATGGAGGACATGAGAGGGTAGCAGTTTGCATACTATTTGCATATTGACATTTACATATATAGGTGGAAATTTAGAAATAATAACTAGAATGTAAATAGAAATACATGACAGTTCACCATAGTGGAGAAGACTGCTCAGTCCAGGTGCTACCTGTTGATGAGCAACTTCAAGGCCTCTGCTCGACTTCCTTATGGTTTGTTGACTGTCAACCAGACTTGGACTGGACACCTCTTCAGACAGAGGACACCTTCTAATAGAAGACTATCCTCTGCCAGCTCTCCAAAATGGAGGACTATCCTCAGTAAAGAAGGACACCCAGCCACCCTACCAATACTGGTGACTTTTGCCCTAGCCATGTGTCGGGAATCAGTGGAATTAAGTTGCCCAAAAGGTACAACAAGAAATGGAGTCTGATGCCCCTTTTCCTTTGGGGACGATAAGCTTTCATCCTTGGAGGGGTAGCTGCAGAGGCCCTCATTAACTGGGCCTTTAGGGACCACCAGCTTCTACTTGATGCCTATCATTTAGTGATTGCTTGAAGGAAGGGAAGGAGTGGGGATGTGTGACCTGCATCCACCCAAAGTGTAACACTTTAAGCAAATTCTAAGAATAAAGATTTGGAGTGAGAATGGGCTCATTTACATGCAGCCCTAGCATATACATCCAACATACAGTGAGATATGGGAGGAAGGCTTGGACTCTAAATTACACACACACACACACACACACACACACACCCCTTACAGGAGATGATTCGTGTGAACCAGGGCTTACAGAAACCATTATTCTCCCTCTTTCCAGTGGGCAGCTAATACAGATCAAGTTGTGTTGGCTGTGATTTGCACTAAGTATCTCCAAAACATGGAGGGTGGGGCTGGGGGTGACAATGCATGAGTCCAAGGCTTATTCTAACACTTCACTGCATGTACAACATGTGTGCCAAGGGCTGCGTTTAATTCGATCCTGTGCCAGATGTGTGTACATTTTTCAAATTAAACAAGAACAATGAGAATGTGGTCTAGTGGAATGTTGATCAAATTGTTTGCATTTCTGAATTCTGTTCTATATTTATTCATATCACATAATTGCATTTGACCTTTTAGAAGTCAGGAATTTTATGCTTTGTTCCAAACCCAATTTTGTTTTGTTGGCAGTTCTTATTTCCCCCCTCCCATTTTTTCCCATTAAAGACAAAAGAAGTAAATATCCTAGATCTCACCAAAATGATCAACAACCCTAGTTTTGCATGTGGGGAAAAAAATGTTTCTTTGCTCCACAATGGCATGTAGAACTAGCCAATGTTCCAGTTTCGGTTTGCATTTGATGCTGAAATTTGTGCACACGTTTTGGTTGTACTTAGTATTATTGTTTTGTTGAGCCAAATCTGCATGTCATTAAAAAGTGGTTCACGTTCTTTTCTCACCATTTCCTTTTTGATTTTTCTTTTTTTTTGACGTGATGACATGGTTCCATTGATTTGGATTTGTTTTGTTTTGTTTCCTTTTTTCGTTAGATTTCTTTTCCTCTGTAGTGAAAATTTAGAGACAAAAAAACCAAAAGGTATTTGCTGTTCATTCTTTGACATTCTTCAGGAGATATTATCTAACTGATGAAAGAGAGAGAAAAGTTGTTCACATTGGTCATTTTATTAATTGCACATCTCAGTACGATTATAATTTTTCTAATTTGCATGTTACAGAAATGAAGAAAGGACAAGAACGTATTAAATTAAAGAGCGAGTGAGAGAAAGAGAGGGAGAGACAGAGAGACAGAGAGACAGAAACAAAGAACATAAGCAAAGAAGTGGTCATTGTCTGAAATAATGATACGCATGTTATTTTCCCCCCTTCTCCCAACTGCATGTAGGGATTTGGTTTCGTTACTTTCGAAAATAGTGCTGATGCGGAAAGGGCGAGGGAGAAATTACACGGCACCGTGGTAGAGGGCCGTAAAATCGAGGTGCATGTTCAAAATATTTTCCTTTTCATCTTTTTTATAAATGTCTGCCTCATTCACATTTGTTGTTTCAGATGCATCATTAGTGTCTATTGTGTGCTCCTCCTATCCCTCCCCATTGTTTTTTTTTCTATATATATGTATATATGTTTATATATGTATATATATTTATTTTTATATATATGTGTATGTGTGTGTGTATATATATATACATATATATATATATATATATATATATATAAAGATAATCTGGCCTTTCTTGGGTTTATTACATTATTTTGATTTTGATTTCAATTGATTTTATATTTCTTATCATCATAATTATTGCTGAAAGTTGTATGACAGAAGTGTGACAAGCTTTACTATTTTGCTGTGATCTGAAAGGTTTTGTAATTCAATGGGTGCAATAGATTTTAAAAAATGGAAAAAAAAACAACTTAAGTGACAAAGCAAAACAATAAGTTCAGTATTTTATTTTATTTTATTTTATTTTATTTTATTTTATTTTCTGTTTGTTTTGTTTTCAATGCAGGGTTGATGCAGGATCCACAGTGGCTTTCCCAATTAGTTCAGAAATCAAGGAAAACATCCATGGAAATTATGTTACCTCAAATTTGAAAACTCAGAAATGTGGGTCTTCATTTTGGACAAATTCCGAGTTCTGTTTTCCACGGGGGTCTAATCCCCTAAATTTTATCTGAAAACATTCCCCTAAGTATGTTTAAAAAAAACCCCTACCACTGGATCCCCTTCAACACTGCCTGAATCGTATTTGTTAGAATTTTAAAAGAGAGAAAGAGAGAGAGAGAGAGAGAGAGAGAGAAATTACCAATTGAAAATGCTGTCGTCTTTTGAGTAAGATGTTGCATGTTTTGCCTTTCCATTTTCCCCCCTTCGACGGTAGCGCTTAGGGCCCTCACCAAACTCTCAGTAACCATGGTAACTGTATACATATCCCATGCTGGCGATGGTGCTGAATGGTAAGTGGCAAAGTCCATCTGCCGTTTCACGTATATTTTTTAAGCGCTGATATATACCACGTGGATTTTTTTGACTTGTCGTATTAAGTTTTCTTGATGCTCTCTATATTTTTTTTTTATATATATATATATATATATCGGTACGCCTGTAAATTGAGTGTCCGTTTTAAGCAAGCATTGGAGACACTGACTGGATTGAGGATATGACTTCTGTGCACATCTTACTCAGATTGTTAATTCCATATTGTGTTAAATAATGCACCCTCTTATCCTTTTGTTAGCTGTGATTTTGAAAGCTTGAATGATTTTGTTAGTTTTCTTGCAATGAACAAACAAGGCTCATGTTCCCCAGTGTTGAATGCTACATGTTGCTTTTTCCAATGGTACCTCTCTTTGAAAGGGTTATGTTGCACACTGCTAAGATTTGTTTGTCTTTTTTCCCTTCTTTTTCTTTTTGACCGTTACTTTCCTCCCTTGTACTGTGTCTCTTCCCCCTTTCTACTCACTGCATGCTCTTTCATACAAGTTCTTTTTTTAAAAAAATTCTGTTTTTAAATATTTTATCGTTTCAGTGTTACCATGGAATAAAAAGCATGCTCTTAAATCTTCAATTATGCAAAACCTTTTTAATTTGCTTTTAATGTCTCTTTATTAAAGTTTAAAGGAGATGATGTTACTTTATTGAAATGATTTGTAAGTTTTATAAAATGGTGATGAGAGTAAACGTAATTATAAATAGTATGATTTTGTTATGCGCCTCCTGCCTTTTTAATTTTTTAACTTTTATTTTGGGATATAAATTAAATTGCATTTATACATGACTAATACCAATAATAATGCATGCATTTCATTAGTATCCTGGACCCTTTTCCCCTACAGAAATGGTACTGATTTGCTTTTCTATGTGCTTAGGTAAATAACGCAACAGCTCGTGTCATGACGAATAAGAAGAGCGTCAACCCGTACACGAATGGTAAGGATGTGAAATATGTCTTCATGTTGTTGCTGGTTGTGCTCTCCAGTGTATTATACAAACTGCCTCTTGATCTAGGATGAATAAGGTTTTCCTAAATCACTCAGATTCTGTGGACTTGTGTATCATTTTGTTGTTGTTGTTACTTTCCCAAATTGTATGCAAATTTAGTTGTAGAAAAATACATAAAAACCACCACCACCACCACCACCACCACTGGCCAAAAATGGGCACTCCCCCATAAGCTAAAGCATGAACATGCACATTTGGGGGATTTGTGCATTTTCACAGGTGCAAATTTGTGGAAATGCAAATTTGTGCAAATCCAGGGAACTGGAAGAAAAAAATCGATTCCATCAATGAGTAGATGATGGAACAAAAGGCACCTGACAATCCATGAAATACAGACGGAAGAGATTTTAGAAAATCTGTACATCCCTACCTGCACATAGTCTCTCGGATTTACAGTTGCTTCCAAACAAACAAAGGACAATGGCATGCTTAACACAAAGCAGCACTTCTGTATCTACAGACTCAGAAATCTTAGTCTATATGGCCTTATTCTGGAAGACAATTCATAAACATTATATCAGTCATACCTCTGTTTTGTTTGTTTTTCTACTTGGGGATTTTCATTTCCCAGCATTTGAAATTGTCAAGGACAACTAGGGATAGTGCAGATGCCCAACTGGGTCCGGGAGTCCTCTGCCCTCCCCCGTGCCCCCAGACCATGCCTGCTGAGCCTCTGGCCTCACTTGCCCCCTCTCACACCCTCCCAGACATTCCCCACACTCACTCAGACCCATCTACAAGCACCCACCATTTTGCCCATTTATGCCTCTAACATTGTGTATATCAAGCTTTCCCAGCCTGAATTCGCATATATTTAAATATGTGCATTTCAATGACCTCCTTTTTTCCATAAAAATAAGCTCAGCAAAATGGCAGGCACTCATGGACAGGATCCAGGGTGCATGTGGGTGGCTCAGTGAGCTTGTGGTGTCTCAAGCGGGGGTCTGCGGGGGCTTGAGAGGGGGCAATGCTTCAGCGGGTGCCTACCAATACCAGACGGGGGTGGGTTTGTCCATCCCTAAGGACAGCACACTCCTGAGTGCCATACACTTTTTTCCTGAGCGTGGACATACAGGATAGAGTAGGGGTGGGGAACCTCTGGGCTGAAGGGCAAATCTGGCCCTCCTGAGGTACCAATCCAAGCTCTCCAGATGGTTCTCCAGATGGCCACACCCCTATGTTTGTGCCCACCCCTTTCCTCCAACCACCAATCATTTGGTGGCTTCACAGCTTTTGTGCAGTCTTTTTTCCCCATCCTAAAAAGGTTGAAATGCCTCTCATAAGGCATAGGTAGGTACTAGAAGTAACAGCTTTAAGCTCAAACATACTGGGGTTGTTGTTGTTTTGCCCTGTTCACCATTGGTATGTTGCCCCCAGGAGCTTCTCCCAAACTGAATTCAGCCCTTAGGATGAAAGAGGTTCCTCATAGAGCAACAGACACGGTCTGATCACTGGCTTCTGTAAACCAGGTAGTTCCTTACAGTGTGTTTCATGGAACAGCCAGGCTGCTCAATACATATATACAGCTAGGGATGTCAGAGAATTCCGCCACAGATCTCAGTGAGGCTGAATGCCAGTGCATTCGGCCCCCTGAAATCTGTGGCAAAACGAAGCCCCCCGCCCCCCCACCCCATGAAAGGCGCACGAAATGGAGCACTTACCTGCTGCCGTTCGTGCTGCTTTGTGAATAATTCACAAATTATTCATTTGCGCCATTTGTGTCCCTGCGTGGGCCGTGATAGGCTACGTAAGTATTTACGTAGCCTATCACGGCAAAACAACAACAACAGCAAACGCAAATGGCGGCAGCTACGGCGGCCGCCATTTGCGTTCCCTTTTTTTTTTCCGTTTTAGCCTATGTAAATATTTACGTTAGCTAAAACGGCAAAAAAAACGGAACACAAATGGCAGCCACAGTAGCCGCCACCATTTGCGTTCACTGTTTTTTTTGGGGGGGGTTGCCGTGATAGGCTATGTACATATTTATGTAGCCTATCACGGCAAAATACAGGGACGCAAATGGCGGCGGCTACGGCCGCCGCCATTTGCGTCCCTGCAGGCTGCCCAGCAGCCAGATGTCCGGCTGTGGCTGGAGAGAATTTGGGGGGAAGGGATGGAGCGCCTCCCCCACACCGCAAATGTCACCCTTCGAAAAGGTAAGTGATTTTCGTACATCCCTATATACAGCACAGCTACTGATGAGGGCAGAAGCCGAAACATCTACCTATCTACTCTGTTCTTTGTCTTTTTATCTTTCTTATACAATTCACCTTAAGACTGACAGCATCCACAGCAGTTCCAGAGCCTCCTTGTTGCTTTGCTGTTGTGTCACTTTACTCTCTCTCTCTGTCTGTCTCTGTCTCTCTGTCTCTCTCTGTCTCTCTCTCTCTCTCTCCCTCCTACTGAAAATGCGGATCTTAAAACAATGAAGGGTGATGTGGGTAGCTGTTTTCTTTTGAATAGAAAATTAAATATCTGTTAAATATATGGTGCATTGTGGATTTGCCACTGCATTTTATCCTAAGCAAAATCTTGAGGTGAATTGGGAAGATCCCCCTCAAATAAAACATGAGGAATTTTAAGGGAAGCAAGACCAAGACCAAGAACTTTTCAATATGACAAGCACAGTTTCTCCAGGGTCTGAATTAGGGGGATAGATTTGTGTCTGGGACCCACAGAAGACATGGATGCAGGCTATTAACCAAGCAATGCTGTGGATGTCATTGCTTTTCACAGCACTGGATGGTATGTGGAGGTGTCTGGAGTAGGTGAAGGACAGAGATCATCTATCTATATCTATCTATCTATCTATCTATCTATCTATCTATCTATCTATCATCTATCTATCTATCTATCTATCTATCTATCATCTATCTATCTATCTATCTACACACACACACACACACACACACACACACACAGTTCATTAAAAAAAAAAAAAAGAAATTACCCAAATTCACTTATTCATATTTGGGATGGAAATAATTTTTGAGATTCTTTTTTATTTTAATGTGGCAGAAACCAAACTGGGTTTGGTCTTCGACTACTTGGCTTTAAAAATAGGTGTTCAGATCCCTGTGCATGCAACCATGTCAGTGCTCAATTAGGGTTGCCAGCTCTTATTTTCTGACAGGATCCTCATCTTCAACAGCTATATGCCAGGCAAGTAAAACCCATGTCCACTCTATGCTAGGAATAGCTGTACCTCTTGGATTTGTCCAGGGCAGATGGGTGAGAATTCTGTTTCAGTTCAGTTTTGATAAGAATTTACCAAAATGCACACCTGTCTTCATATTCAGGATGGAAAGAACTTGGGATTTAAACACTCTGAATTGGGAGAAAGCAAAACTGACAGGTTTGTCCATGCCCACTGAAGAAACTCTCCACTCCGCAGGCAAAATTGATAGGACCTGCGCTTAGAATTGCCCCATCACAGAAGTGATGTTTTGGAGGTAAATTTGGAGGGTCCATGTCAACAGAAACTTACGAAGAGTTCTGTGGGAAGGAAAAAAGAGAGAGTTCTGATATGATTAGTAACATTTGTGTATATATGTGCAGCTGTGTGTGTGGGTTCTCCATTTCCCTAATGAGCCCATACTGACTTTCTAAAATTATTTGAAAACTACATACATCAGATGTTTAGAGCATGAGAGGAGTCATGCTGGGTCAAACCAATGGTCCATCTAGAGTTGTTTAGAGTTTGTTTGTTTGTTTGTTTATTACATTTATATCCCGCCATTTTTCCACTTTAAGAAACCCAAGGCGGCATACACAATCCTCCTCTCCATTTTATCCTCACAACAAGTGCCCTGTGAGGTAGGTTGGGCTGAGAGTCTGTGACTGGCCCAAAGTCACCCAGTGAACTTCCATGGCTGAGTGGGGACTTGAACCTGGATCTCCCGGCTCTCCGCCCAGCACTCTAGCCACTACACCATGCTGGCTCTCAAGAGTTGTTACTCTTACAAAGTTTGGAAGAAGCAATCCCTCTTCAGGCATTCAGTTCTGGTTCCAAAGTTGTGAAGGGAACCACCTTCATTCGGCATAGGGATTCCAACACAGGCACACAAACTCTGATTGGCCATGACTGAGGGGGAGGAGCTGACGCCGTGCATTCACATAGGCCACCTCAAGCATACAGAAATGGACGCCGGAAGTCTAGAACCATTCTCTGTGTTTTCTTGGACAGAAATGATTGAGTTCTCAAGGCAGCAAGCTTTATACTTCCTTGTACATCGCTAAAGGATATGGGATATGGGATTGCCATTATTTTTCTCCTCAGCATGGTGATAAAAGCATAGAGTGACAGCAGTGATTTAATCTTTATTGAAGTATCAATGGCAAGCAGTTCAGAAACAAAATACTTCATTGCTGAAGAGCAGTTAGTGTGGGAGTAAACTTCTACTATCGGTAAAGGCAAGTTCAAATGCAACCATGGTATGTTAAATGCAAGCATCTTCTATAGGTGGATACGTGCATGGGGCTGCAAACTGGATAGTTTTGGCCCAGCAACTGATTTTTACTTTTTTAGAAACTCTCCTCTGTTCCTGCCAACCCCTGACCCTTGCTAATACTCTCAGGGAACAATCCTATGGCTCTGGACATGGTCTGAGGGGCCATAGGTTAGTGCAGATTCTGCCCCCCAAGTCAGAGACAGTGCTTCAACCTCAGAAGGGGGAGTTGGAGATATGACCCCCTCTGCCCCACCCCCTCACACACGGTACAGAAAGAATTGTGCTGGCTGCCCTCTGAAGTCAGAAAATAGACCTCGGAGAGGGGTAAAAGGGGGGATTCCAGTGGATGGGGAGAGGAGGAGACCAGTGAGACCAGGATGCAGGGTATCCTGAGCCTCTGCTCTCTGCCAGCCTCTGAGCCTCCTCCCAGCCCCATCCAAAGCCCATCTAGAGAAATCTGCAGAGCTGGAGGATGGGGAGGCAAAGATTGCCTCTGCCACTTCTCTTTCCTTGCCTGTAATGTGCTAGGGATGCTGGAGGAATTCTAGATGGACTAAAATGAGCTCAGATTTCTAAGAACCTGACCTGTGGAATCTGCTGCAGAGTGAATCCCTCAGGCTGTGCAGAGTCCGTGGACTTTCAAATGATTCTTGTTTTGTTTTTACTTTATATTTGTAAAATCCGTAAGTTTCTACTGAGGAAATGCTGAATGGAAAGGGGAAAATACGCTAAATGTTACGTACTGAGGTAAATTATGTAAATACTTACATAAACACTTGTGTAACTGTTTGCATATTTTTCCGCATGACGAAAAATAATTCTTTGCATCCATCTGTGGGCGGATGATGGAACATAAGGCACCTGGTAATTCACAAAACACAGATGGAGCAGATTTTACATGGTCCATCCAACCATCCCTATGATGATCAGAAGCCTCCAAATTTGGGGGCTTCCAATCATTGGGGGTGCAATTGATAGGATTCTGCCCTCGGGCCTGTTTCATGGTTTTTGTTTTCTTATCTTTTTAAAAATTGTAGTCATTTTTACCCTGTCTTTCGCTCAGAAAGGCTCCCCGAGCACCTTAGATATGACCAACAGGCCTACCGTCTAGGAGGGACCACACAAAAAGAAAGGATGGGGAAGAAAGAGGAAATGAAGCAAAATCAAGCACCGATTCTTTAAGTTAAATAGTAGTTCTTATAATGGCCAGCTGGAATGGAAACAGTTCAAGGAGAGAAGGATTCTGATGGAGCAGTGGGGAGGAAAAGGAGGAGATGAAAAAGAAGGAGAGGGGGTAGCAGCAGCAGCAGAACATTATACTGGCTGGAGTGTTGGACCTGAACTATGGAAATCTGGACTCAAACCTCCATTGAAGAATGAAGGTCCCTGGGCAAGTCACAGAACCACCAAGCCTCTCCTAGCCTATCTCAGACAGAGTTCTTCTGAAGATACAATGGGAAAACCCTTGCCCTGATTTCCTTGGATCAGTTGAGCTGCAATGTTATACCCTCACGGACTACAATCATGCTTGCACTTCAGTCCTATACCTACTTATCTGGGAATACATCCCACTGAAATTATTCCTGAGAAGAAATTGTCTAGGAATGTGCTCTAAATAAATATGGCAGTACCCATCTACTACATTATAAAGCTAGCATACAACAGTATATAAAAGTGTGAACTACCCACCTACTGTATATATGTTGAGCAACATTACAAGGTTGTTCTAAGGCAGGCAAATTCCAGGCTTGTAGGATCTACTTGCCTTTTGACCAGATCCACCAACTGGAGCCTGGTGCGAAAGATTCACACACAGAATTCACACACAGAATTAAGGACTTCTCAGCAGAGAAATTGGAGATGGCTCCTGCCCTGAAAAGAGACCTAGATATATTGTACATGAATAAATACATTATTTTGAGTACCAGAACTGAATTGAGTTCATAGTCCTGTCACTCCTGCATCCTCCAAACTTTCTTCATTTCAGCTGTATACTTTAGGCCAGTGGTGGTGGGGGATCATTTTATTGCTGGCATTGTTCAAGAATGAGGAGTCAGAAATCCTTGATCTACTGCAAATCACAGAGACATCAACGAGTAAATCTAGATTTGTCTTCTGCCTACTAGGGATGTATGAGGATTTTGTTCCAGTTGCAAATCACTTGAAAAGGGCTCAGCCCCAAGTGTAGTGTAGTGGTGAGAGTGACGGACTGGGAGCCGGGAGATCCGGGTTCTAGTCCCCACTTGGCCATGGAAGCTTACTGGGTGACTTTGGGCCAGTCACAGACTCTCAGCCCAACCTACCTCACAGGGTTGTTGTTGTGAGGATACAATGGTGAGGAGGAGGATAATGTAAGCCGCCTTGAGTTCCTTGCAAGAGGGAGAAAGGCGGGGTATAAATGCAATAAATAAATAAATAAATATTCCACCCCCCAATGTCCATGCATTCCCAAACTTACATTCACATTCCAACAATGTGTACTTTAAAAAATGTGCACCATTACAAAATGCACACTTTAAGAAATGCACACTTTTAACAATTGTGCATTTTTGAAAGGATGCATTTTTAAAGCATGAAATTTTATTTTGTTTTGAAAAGAGGTTAACAAAATAAAAGCAACAAAAAGAAGGAAAAGAAGGTGCCTAATCATAGATCACAATCATGAAAGAAACAAAGGAATTCACTAATGATAAATCTCAGTAGGAGCTCAATTTCTAATGAAAATAAAAATGCAAGTTCTACTCTGTATGAAAGGAGTATGTGCAGGTGTATGCCATTGTGTGTGTTTGTGCATATTAATCAGAAAAAAAATAGAGAGAGAGACAACTGTGCTTTGTGGGAACTTTATCAAAAGTTTGAAGGGCCTCAACATAGTAAATGAATGGAAACCACGGTGCCATAATAGCATTCTTCAGGTGTGGATTCCTTGCTCTCTGCCCTTGCTGAGTAAGCTTATACATGTGCATAGTGTCCCAAATTTAATAATCCACTGCTCTTTAGTTGGTTGCTCTGGAGACTTCCAGTTACAAGCTATACATAGCTTTGAAGCTGTATATATACAATTGCCTGAGGAGGTCATTATGCAATTCTTAAAAATCCTTTTTAAGAATTTCCACATTAGAACAAAGTGAGCCAAATTGAGCTTTGAAGTAGGGATGTGAGAACCCATCCTAGCTTCGGTTCTCCAGGCACCCACAGAAGCGTGGCCACCACTCGTCCCCCGCCCCCAGACCTGTGCTCGGGCTGCCCACAAGCTTGGCGACTTGCCAGGACTCACTGCAATCCTGTCCGGTGAGCGCATGCCATTTTCCCGCCTTTGTTTTCTGGGTTAAAAAAGGAAGTTAAAAATGTGCATATTTAAATATGCACAGTTTGGGGGCCAGGAAAGCGTAATATGTGCAATATTAGAGGATTTATGCCTCTAATATTCTGCACATTAAGCTTTCCTGGCCCTCAAACTGTGCATATTTAAACATGCACATTTTTTAACTTCCTTTTTGAGCACACAACAAAGGTGGGAATATGGCAGGCGCTCACCAGATGTACAGATGTCAGAGAATTCCGTGATGGATCTTGGTGAGGCCGAATGCAAGTGCATTTGCCCCCCCGAAATCCATCACAGAACGAAGCCCCCGCCTCCCCCAACCCACAAAAGTTAGGCGGCACCAAGCCCCCACCCCACGAAAATAGTGCGAAATGGAGCACTTACCTGCTCCTGTCGGCACCCACTTGTGAATGGCGGCCGCCCTTCGGCTGCCATTCACTTCCTCTTTCATGCCATGATAGGCTACGTAAATATATACGTAGCCTATCACAGCTAACGCAGGGATGCCTTTTGCGTCCCTGCGGAGGCCGTGATAGGCTGCATGAGTATTTACGTAGCCCATCACGGCAAGCTAAAAAAAACCAACAACACGGACGCAAATGGCAGCGGCTACGGCCACCGCCATTTGCGTTGCTTATTTTTGGCCGTCTTAGTCTACGTAAATATTTACGTAGACTAAGACGGCCAAAAATAAGGAACGCGAATGGCGGCGGCCGTAGCCACTGCCATTTGCGTCCGCGTTTTTGTTTGTTTGTTTGTTTTTACCCAGAGCCCTCCGCGGCCGGAAAGCCGGCTGCAGACAGCTCTGGCCTGGGCCTGGCCGGCTGCTTCGTGGAGCCACCGCGGAGCACAGCCAGCCAGTCAAGGATTCCGGGGGGGAGGAATGGAGCACCTCCCCCCCATCGAGGATTCCAGGGGGAGGGACGGAGCTCCTCCCCCCCACCACAAAGCAGATCTGTGAAACAGTAAGTGACTTTCGTACAGTCACTAACCAGACGGGATTGTGGTGAGCCCTGCAGAATGTGAGCAGGGTGTGAGCGGGGGCAAGTGGGGGGTGAGCGAGGACAGTGTCTCAGCTAACACAGTCCAGGAGTCATTGGGGGGGTGATGGACTCCTGAACCCAGTCGGGCACTTGCAACATCCCTACTTTGAAGTGAAGTTCAGAGAATTTTGGCCAGCTCAAGTATCCCTGCTTCTCCCATCCCTACTGCCTATCAGTGTCAGTGTCCTAATGGTTACTGAGAATGTCAAGGGCTCCTTGGAGGGCTCTCTCAGTCTAATCCAGTAGCCAAGTCCAGACACAGACAAAGGGATTCTTTTCAAAGCTTTATTCTTCTTTTACAACTTAACAACTCTACAGGTAGCAACTAGATCTGAGCAGCAGCATCCCTATGCCCTAAGTTGGAACAGTTGATCCCCATTTGAAAGGCAATTACTGGCAGACCCCTGTATTTAAGGACTAGGGAGAATCCCTCCCCTTTTCCCTTGGATCCCCGGGGCGCAGCTGATTGAGTGCGCGTCAACCGGGCACTATGCTCCTCTCAGTGCCCTCCATCTCGCGCCACTCTCTGCGTCTGCATCGCGCATCCACTAAGTCTGCTATCTCTGCTCGGTCACTCCCTGGACTGCTAACTAAACTAGGAATGCTGGTGGGAGGAATCTCCATCAGCTGTTGGTCCTGGGAAAGAGGAGCATGCTCCTCTCCCAGGAGCGACTGCTCTTCCTCAGCATCAGAACTACTCTGGGATTCTATGGGCTCAGTGTCCACCCTGACAGAGAAGTCCTTGGAGACAGCAATCCTATGGGGACTGACAGTCACCCCTAAACCTGGGGGTGACTGCCTATCCACTGCAGGGTGGGAGGAGCAGTAAGGAGCACATCTCCTCCACATTCCCGCCACCCTGCTTTTGTGGCTCAACAGCCAATTTCTGCTGTCTAGCCATGGGACCTCAGAGTGCGGGGTGGGGAGCCCAGACCACACATAGGAGATGTCATACCAGCACTTCTGACCTCCCTGCCCTGGCCCACCCTCAGGAATGCTCCTTTCCCCCCGCTCTGCACTACTTTTCCGAGTGCGGAGCACAGGGCCAATCTGTACTGCCTACAAGGTGGCGCGGGAGAGGGTGCAGGTCAGTTCCCCGGGAACCAACCTTGGAGCATAGGCTCCAAGGTCCATTCCCAGGAACCAACCAATCCTATGGCCATCTAGCCGCTGACTAGTGGCTATAGGATTATGCCATGAGCACTCTAAAAGGGCTATAGAATCATAAAATCATAGAATAGTAGGGTTGGAAGAGGTCTACAAGGCCATCGAGTCCAACCCCCTGCTCAATACAGGAATCCAAGTCAGAGCAGCTCTGACAGATGGCTCTTGAATTCGTCTTGAATGCCTCCAGGGTGGGAGAGCCCACCACCTCCCTAGGTAATTGGTTCCATTATTGTATTGCTCTAACAGTCAGGAGGTTTTTCCTGATGTCCAGCCGGAATCTGGCTTCCTCTCACTTGAGCCCATTATTCTGTGTCCTGCACTCTGGGATGACTGAGAAGAGATCCTGGCCTTCCTCTCTGGGAAAACCTTTCAAGTACTTGAAGAGCGCTATCCCATCTCCCCTCTGTCTTCTCTTCTCAAAGCTAAACATGCCTAATTCTTTCAGTCTCTCTTCATAGGGCTTTGTTCCCATTCCCCTGATCATCTTCGTGGCCCTCCTCTGAACCCTCTCCAGTTTGTCTGCATCCTTCTTAAAATGTGGTGCCCAGAACTGGACACAGTACTCCAGATGAGGCCTAACCATTGCTGAGTAGAGGGGAACTAGTACTTTATGTGATTTGGAAGCTATACTTCTATTAATGCAGCCCAAAAGAGCATTAGCCTTTTTTGCAGCCACATCACATTGTTGGCTCATATTCAGCTTGTGACACAGTACTCCAGATGAGGCCTACCATTGCTGTTTTATTGGATGCAATTGTTTGCTCTACCTGACATCCCATCTTTAATTGCAGCAGAAACTTCTATGTCTCAGTTATTCACTTTGCTGTAGTTGTTTTCTGCCTTTGAGCAATTCTTTTGAAGGCTTCAGAATTGGACATATCAAAGGTTCTGTTTTGGCCTGTTTCCATAAACCTGTAGTTTTCTAAGCAAAGATCTTATTTCCTTGACTTTTCTCCCAGAAACACAAAAAGGAAACTTTATACAGCTGGTCCAAAGGCATCTTTCCATAGCCAGTAGAGGCAGGCATCAGCCATGAAATAAAATGGACCTTATTCCCCCCTCCCTATATTGCAAAGCTCATTAGCGAGATGGTTTCTGACACTGATAGTGGGGCAAAGACAAATGGGCAGCTTTATTTTTTAATGGCTCTGTCATATTTATATCACCCCATCATGACAAAATGAAAAATAAAACAAAATACAAGTTCTCAGTTTAACATATAATTATTAAGCTAGTTACAGGAAATCATGGAGGAAGAATGCTTTGAAATTCCGCCTGCTTTCCTGAAGGGAAACCTCTTATCCCCCCGCTCCTTTCAAGCACCATCTTCATCTGAATATGTTCAGTCCAAGCAATGAAAATGAGCATCATGTCATTCTTCCCAAGGATTTTCCTTACATGTCATCTCTGTGAAAATCAAAACCAGAAAGAAAGACAGAAAACTTGATTGGGTCAATCCTTATTATTTGGTTTTGGCAACAACACATCCACATGTTGAATTGGTTTGGAAAGAATGAGGAAGCTGGAAGGAGGAGCAATCTTATTCCCTTCTTCTCACTGATGATGAGCATTAGTAGGGCTGTACGAGAATATCATTGTGCTTTGTTTATGATCAGGATTTGCCCTGTTCGCAAGTCTGAACACAAACCAGAGCACCTTTCGGGGGAAAGCTCACACATCCCTGAACTTGTGGTCACATTTAAATAATGTTTTGTGTTTTTTTTGAAAAATGTCCATTTAAAAATGTGCATTCTCACCAAAACATGCATTTTCATGCTTTCGTCAATGACCAGAAGGTGTGCACTTTGGTGCCCAGTTTTAAAAATTGTACACCAGAATGTATACTTTCCTCATTCAAAAACAGGAAAGAAAAACAAGTCACAAACAGGAACACATGGCTTTTGTAAATCTGTCCCAGCTGCGTTTTGAGGATTGACTGGTGCCTTTCCTTCCATCATCTGGTCATCGATGGAATCGTATTTTTCCAGTAGCTCAAGTTTGTGCAAATTCACATTTGTGCACATTTGCACTTGCAAAAATGCACCCCTCCAAATGTGCAAATCCTCCCCAAATGTCCAAATCCCCCCCCAAAATGTGTATTTTCGTGCTTTGGCCTATGGGAAATGTACATTATGTGTGTGTGTGTGTATGTGTTTAAAGATTTTTACATATTTTTCTAGGACTAAATTTGCATAAAATTCTGGAAAGTTATTTTTAAAAATAAGTCTGTAAGTTTGTGGAACCCATCTGACTTGGGGAAAGCTGGTCTGCTGTAGGATCTGCAAGTCAGATTAACAGATATCTGAACTCATTTGATTCTGTTGTGGATTACTCCGTCAGCAGACCAAACAGGTGGGCATAAAGGTCATTTGGCCACAAAATTCTGTAAGATGGTCAGAGGTACTGCATTTCTATTTAGATTATGATCATTATTTCTAAATTTTCATCAATTCATATGAATTAGCATATGTCAATCTTATGCAAATGTGTATCCTCTATGATCTTCCTTTTTGGTTGGTGCATTTCCTCCTTTGGGGCAATTCCTAAGTGGCCACCCTACCCTGCATCCATTAGTGACTTGCCACTGGAGAACCAGCACAAATTCAGCGTACCAATTGTAATGGATCCTGACAGCTCAAGTGGAAGGTCTCTCCATGATGGGGAAGCTCTCCAGAATCTGGTGCTTTCAAACAAGTGAATCTACCCAAAAGACTCCTCCACATAATTCCTATTCCTGATAGATATTGTTTACTTCTTTTTGAGCCTTAGTTCTCCTTTTATGTGGTCAACAGCTCCTTTTTTCTTCCCTTTATTTCCAGGCAAGGGAATCCCAAACCACAGCATGTTCTTTTCTATGACCGCATACATATTATCTAGTTCCTTTACAGACAGTTGGAAGGTTATCAAAACTAGGGATGGCGGAGAATTTCTCCCCGAATCTCCAGGAGGCCGAATGCCAACACATTTGGCCCCCCGAAATTGTTGGTGAAATTCTTCCCCCCCCGCCCCCCTCGGGATGGGACTTACCTCCTGCGAATGTCCCTCCCGGCGGCGGGTCCCGGCGGCAGTTCGGTGGCGTTTCGGCAGGGGCGGGGGCGGCGGCCGGTCTTCCGACTGGCTGCCACCGCCGCCATTACAAAATAAAGTAAAAAAAACCAAACACCCGTGATAGGCTACATAACGATTAACGTAGCCTATCACGGCTAGATTTCCAAAGTCAGCCGTGATAGGCTACGTTAATCGTTACGTAGCCTATCACGGGTGACTTTGAAAAAAAAAAGCGCGTACGCAAATGGCGGCGCCCATGGGCACCGCCATTTGCGTTCCTTATTTGGTCCCAGGTAGTCCACATAAAGATTTATGTAGACTACGGCGAAAATAAGGGCAACGCAAATAGCGTTGCCCTTGTTTTCGCCGTAGTCTACGTAAATCTTTACGTAAACTACCGGGACCAAATAAGGAATGCAAATGGCGGCGCCCATGGGCGCCGCCATTTGCGTACGCGCTTTTTTTTTCCAAAGTCATCCGTGATAGGCTACGTAATGATTTACGTAGCCTATCATGGCTGACTTTGGAAATCTAGCCGTGATAGGCTGTGTAAATCATTATGTAGCCTATCTCGGGTGTTGTTGTTTTTTTCCCACTTTGTATTTTGTGGCCGGGGAGACGGGGTGCTTCTCCCTGGCCTGAATTTCGGCTAGGCGAGGCGGGGCACCTCCCCCCCGGCCTGAATTTTGGCCTGGCGATGTGGGGCGCCTCCCCCCCATCCTGAACTTCAGGGAGCGAACCGAAGAGCCTCCCCCCCACTGCGAAGCAAGCTGAAGAACCAGGTAAGTGACTTTCATACATCCCTAATCAAATCATCTCTTATCAGTTTATATATTGCATCTAGCAAACTTAATACAGTAGATTTTGCTGCCCTATTTGCCCTGTCACACATTAGCATTAACCCCGCACCCCCATAAGCACCATCAGTTAGCCCTTAAACTCTAAACTCCCCATACCCCATATTGTACCCAAATGTAAATTGCAAGGCCCAGAAAATCTTACAAGGAGATTGTTTCCTAGGCACAAACACAAGCAGGAGTGAGGCAGACTTTAAAGTGAATCTCGTTGAATCTTGGCAATCTTGACCATCCCTTATAATCCCATCCCTACAAATTAGTGCAGATGAAGAGTTTTTCAATGAAGAGCATTGTCTGAGTTCCCTGACTGTTGGAGTCCAGTGAGCTGCATGGCATCTAGGGATGTCAGAGAATTCTGCCACGGATCTCGGTGAGGCCGAATGCCAGTGCATTCGGCCCCCTGAAATCTGTGGTGGAACAGCCTGCCACCCCCCTGCCCCCCGCGGACCCCCCTGGGATGAGACTCACCTGGGGTGGATCTTCTGGGAGGCGGCGGCTCCGGCGGCGGCTCCGGCGGTGGCTGCGGCGGCGGCGGCTTTAGCGGCGGTGGCCGGTTTTCCGACCGGATGCTGCCGCCGCCATTTCTAGGCTTGTGTAAAAAAAAAAAAAGACGTGATAGGCTACGTAAAGATTTACGTAGCCTATCATGGCTAGGTTTAAAAAAACAACAACCGCGTACGCAAATGGCGGTGGCTACGGCCACCGCCATTTGCATTCCTTCTTTTTACCGTCTTAATCTACGTAAATATTTACATAGACTATGACGGCGAAAATAAAGGGGAACGCAAATAGTGTAGCAGGCGCTATTTGCGTCCCCTTTTGATTCACCATTTTAGCCTACATAAAGATTTACATAGGCTAAAACGGGGAATCAAAAAGGGATGCAAATAGCGCCCGCTACGCTATTTGAGTTCCCCTTGATTTTCGCCGTCGTAGTCTACGTAAATATTTATATAGATTAAGATGGCCAAAAAGAAGGAATGCAAATGGCAGCGGCCGTAGCTGCCGCCATTTGCGTACGCGGTTTTGTTTTTTGTTTTTACCCAGAGCGTTCTGCGGCCGGAAACCTGTCTGCGGACAGCTCTGGCCTGGCTGGGCTGGGCCTGGCCGGCTGCTCCGCGGAGCTGCCATGGAGCACAGCCGGCCGTTCAAGGATTCTGGGGGGAGGGACGGAATGCCTCTTCCCCCACCATCAACATAATCCACGAAAGGTAAGTCACTTTCGTACATCCCTAATGGCATCTAGCTGCCACAGCATAAATGCTGAAGCCACTAGCAAGCACTGTCTTGCCACAGTATATGCCTAGAGACAATGAATGAGGACCATGCTTGAGAAATAAGCCCCAGATACTCTATGGGCTACAGGCATGGGCAGTGCATCTGCAGGGATTTCTGGAAGATGGCAAAACTCAGTTTAAGGAAGATTTCCACATGGTTGCCCAGATGCTCATGGGAGGAGAGCACAGGGTGAAGGAGGAGGCAAAAGTTTGAAGAAATCCCCCTCCCATCTTGATCCCTATTTTGCACCTGGAAGGAAACCTGTATCTCCACTCCCAAATCAGTGGTCCAAGTAGGGATGTCAGAGAATTCCGCCACGGATCTCGGTGAGGCCGAATGCCAGTGCATTCAGCCCCCCGAACTCCGTGGTGGAACGGTCTTCCACCCCCACCCCCCGTGGATCCCCACTGGGACGAGAATTACTTGGGGCGGATGTTTTGGGAGGCTGCGGCAGCGGCGGCAGCGGCTGGTCTTCCATCCGGCTGTCGCCGCCGCCATTTGCAGTCTTGTCATATTTTTTTTTTCAAGATGTGATAGGCTACATAAAGATTTATGTAGCCTATCATGGCTGGGTAAAAAAAAAAAAAAAACGTGTATGCAAATAGTGGCAGCTACATAAAGATTTACGTAGGATAAAACAGGGAATCAAAAAGGGATGCAAATCGCTCCCGCTACACTATTTGCATTCCCCTTTATTTTCACCATCATAGCCTAAATAAATATTTAAGTAGACTAAGACAGCCAAAAAGAAGGAATGCAAATGGCGGCGGCCGTAGCCGCCGCCATTTGCTGGGCCATTTTTTTACCCAGAGCCCTCCGCGGCCCGAAATCCAGCTGCGGACGGCTATGGCCTGGGCCTGGCGGGCTGGTCCGTGGAGCTGCTGTGGAGCACAGCCGGCCATGGAGGATTCCGGGGGGAAGGAACGAAGTGCTTCCCCCCCATCAAGGATTCCGGGGGGAGGGACGGAACACCTCCCCCCCACCATCAACATAATCCGCGGAAAGGTAAGTGGCTTTCGTACATCCCTAGGTCCACGGGGGCCAGAAAATGGCATCCACCCAATGTGGTTGTGGATGCTGAAACTAGGGATGTCAGTAGGGATGTCAGAGAATTCCGCCACGGATCTCAGTGAGGCTGAATGTCAGTGCATTCGGCCCCCTGAAATCCGTGGCAGAACAAAGCCCTTGCCCCCCCGCCCCGCGAAATGGGCCTGGAACAGAGAACCTACCTGCTGCCATCTGCGCTGCATTGCGAATGGCGGCCGTATCTGCAGCCGCCATTCGCTTCTTCCATAAAGCCGTGATAGGCTATGTAAATACTAACGTAGCCTATCATGGCTAATGCAGGGATGCCATTTGCGTCCCTGCGGAAGCCGTGATAGGCTATGTAAGTATTTACGTAGCCTATCACGTAACAAAACAGTGAACGCAAATGGTGGCGGCTACAGCGGCCGCCATTTGCATTCCTTTTTTTTTCCGTGTGATAGGCTATGTAAATATTTACATACCCTATTATGACAAAAGAGGTGCACAAATGGTGTAGTGGCTGCCATTTGCGTTCCTTTTCTTTTTTTTGGCTGTAATAAGCTATGTTAATATTTACGTAACCTATCACTGCAAAAAAAAAGGGAACGCAAATTTGCATTCACTTTTTTTTTTTTTTTGCCATGATTAGGGATGGCCGTGAATTTCTCCACGAATCTTGGGGAGGCTGAATGCCAAAGCATTCGGCCCCCCGAAATTGTTGGTCAAATTCTCCGTCCCCCACCTCCCCCCGGGATGGGACTTGCCTCCCTCGAATGTCCCTCTCAGAGGTGGGTCCCGGTGGCGTTTCGGCAGCGTTTCGGCAGGGGCGGGGGCGGCGGCCAGTCTTCCGACCAGCTGCTGCCGCCGCCATTACAAAATAAAGTAAAAGAAAAAAAACATCCGTGATAGGCTACGTAATGATTAACGTAGCCTATCATGGCTAGATTTCCAAAGTCAGCCATGATAGGCTGCGTAAATCGCTACGTAGCCTATCACGGGTGACTTTGAAAAAAAAAAAAGCACGTACGCAAATGGCGGAGACCATGGGCGCCGCCATTTGCATTCCTTATTTGGTCCCGGCTAGGCTACGTAAAGATTTACGTAGACTACGGCGAAAATAAGTGCAACGCAAATAGCGTTGCCCTTATTTTCGCTGTAGTCTACGTAAATCTTTACGTAAACTACCGGGACCAAAAAAGGAACGCAAATGGTGGCGCCCATGGGTGCCGCCATTTGCGTATGCGCTTTTTTTTTCCAAAGTCACCCGTGATAGGCTACGTAACGATTTACGTAGCCTATCACGGCTGACTTTGGAAATCTATCCATGATAGGCTGCGTAAATCATTACGTAGCCTATCACGGGTGGTTTTTTTTTTTCACTTTTTATTTCGCAGCCGGGGAGACGGGGTGCTTCTCCCTGGCCTGAATTTTGGCCGGGCGAGGCGGGGAGCCTCCCCCCCTGGCCCGAACTTCGGGGGGAGAACCGAAGCGCCTCCCCTCCACCGCGAAGCAAGCTGCAGGACCAGGTAAGTCCCTTTCGTACATCACTAGCCATGATAGGCTACGTAAATATTTACGTAGCCTATCACGGGAAAATACAGGGATGCAAATGGCGGTGGCTACGGCAGCCGCCATTTGCGTCCCTGCAGGCTGCCCAGAGGTCGGATGTCTGGCTGCGGGCAGCCCCGACTGGTGGCTCCGCAGAATCTCTGAAGAGTGGAGCCTGACAGAGAGAATTTCGGGGGGAGGGATGGAGCACTTCCCCCCCACCGCGAATGTCACCCTTCGTAAAGGTAAGTGACTTTTGTACATCCCTAGATGTCAGAGAAATCCACTGTGGATTCAAATGAGACTGGATTCTTTGGAATCTGGCCTCAGGAATCCGCAGCAGATTGGGACCACTTACCTCTGCTCCAGGAGGACTGGAGGCGGAACAGCACTTGGCTGCTTCTTGCCAGCCAGAGCCGTTCACCTCCTCCCTCTCCCTGCCGATCACCATGTCTTTAAAAAGAAAAGAAAAAAATGGCATTCAGCAGGATGTGCCCATAGACTTATTGGCAAAATAGAGCTGTGAATCTTGCAGATAAGCCTATGGACTCTATTTACGTCTAAGTCTATGGGCACATCCTCCCGATCACCTTTTTTTTTTTTAAGACATGGCAATTGGCAGGGGCAGGAAGGAGGTGAGTGGCTCTGGCCGGCAGGAGTGGAGTTAAGTGGCCCCCAAGCCAGTTCCTCCCCCGCAATCCAAGTGGAGCCGCTTTGAGGATTCCAGGTGTGGGGGAATGGATCACACCCCCCCCGCACGGATTCCTCACCAGAACAGATGGTGGGGAATCTGTACACCCCTAGCTGCAACCATCAAAGTCAAGGGAAGGGACATAGCTCAGTGGCAGAGCCCCTGCTTTGCATGCAGAACGTCCCAGGTCCCTGGCTGCATCTCCAGGTAGGGGTAGGAAAGAATCTTGCTTGAAACCCTGGAGACTGCTGCCACTCAGTGTTGACAATACTGGGATTCATGGACCAATGGTCTTCATCAATATAAGGCAGCTTCCTATGTTCCTGAACCCAATGCAAAGGGCAAGACATTGTATCTCCTGTCATTTCATAATCCTGCTGGCACAGCAATCCAAGTCATCCCTTGAGAAGGCAATACTCTTTTGAGGCACCAATGGAGCCTCAGTCATGATGATTTACTATACACACACACATAACCCATGTATTAATTTGGTGGTCTGACATCCAATTTGCACCTTTGCAACCCAGTGGGTCAGATGGTAATGTCTATCCAGTGTGTGAACCAGCCCACAGTTGAGGTCAAACAAGGAAGACATGGGTCTGGAAAGAGCTGAAAGAGGTTAAAATTGTGGAGTGCTGGCGTAACCTGAATCAGACCATTGGTACATCTAGTGGTTACTACGAGGTCGAGGGTAGGCAAACTGATGCTCTCCAGATGTTTTGGACTACAACTCCCATAATCTCTGACCATTTGCTATATTGGGTGGGGCTTATGAGATGTGCAGTCCAAAACGTATGGAGGGCACTGGGTTGCCTACCCCTGGGATGGCCTGATACTGTTTACTCCACCTGGCAATGGGTCCCAAGTAGGGATGTACGAAATCCTTACCTCCAGGTCTGGGGGGGGTCCACCGGGGGGAGGTGATCCGTCTCCCCCCCCCCAGAATCCTACCCAGCCAGCTCTGCTCCGTGGCAATTCCACGGAGCCACAGGCCGGCTCCGGAGTGCCAGCGATACGTTCGCTATTGCCATATTGCTGGCTGGGCTGATTGGCTGCGGACACAAATGGCAAAGAATCTGGCCTCATTGGAGTCCATGGCGGAATTTTCTAACATCCCTATAGTGGATGCCATTTGCATCCGCAGTCAATCAGCCCAGCCAGCGATACAGCAATGGCGGCCATATCGCTGGCGCTTCGGAGCCAGCTGGTGGGGAGGATCCAGCCATTGAGGATTCCTCCAGGAGGCGGAGGTAAGTCTTCTGATCCTCCACGGACTCTGGAGGATGGATTCTTTTAAATCCAGCCTCATTGGGGTCCATGGAGGATTTCTCTGTCATCCCTGCTCCCATGAGTTTCCAGCAAGGGAACTTTCTTAGCTCTGTTATCTAGCATGCTTTTTAGCCCACTGTTCCAGTGATTGGGCCTGGACCATTCTTCCGCTGTTAAGCTATAGCCTCCCTTCTTTCAGCTGCTCTTTGTACATGCCTACATTTTTCCCCCTTCCTCCAAAAGTTTCAACCTGAAGAGATGAGTGTTGTGACAGCAAGACAAATTCACAGAATTACACCCACAGTGGTGAATTTACCTCCTCCAACTGCTAACACAGGATTCCTTGGCAGTTCCTCACTCGTATATGTCAAGCTTCTCCTCACACTTGATTAACCCACACAGTTATGGGCCAGCACATACCTCATTGACAAGACAAAGTAAAGTTTAATTGCTGTTATTTTCATGATGAATGAAGTCTTTCCTGCGTGAGCTTCGCCAAGTTAGATGATACAGCCATCAAATCGGGACGGCGAAGGAAATGAAATATGAGAGCGACTTTGACCGAGACCATCGATCTGCATCTTCCAGAATAGAATCTCCCCCCCCCCAATTCTCCTTTCTCGGACAAATTGGGCACCATTAGTATAACTTAAAATCTGAGGGTATCTCTCAACCTCTTTGACAGAAAGGGCTGACAGATGTGAAAAATCAGCCAAATCACTCCTATGTTGGACTGCACAGATAGGAAATACAATAATAAAGGTATTACAGAACATGAGGCTTCCTGTAATGGAACACTTTAATGAGTTAAGCAAAGGGCTTAGATCAGCGTTTGAAGATTGTCAGGGATGGAAAATAACTTTTCCCCTGGGTGTATGGTATGGTGGTTCTCTCTTTCTCTCTTTCTTTCTTTCTTTCTTTCTTTCTTTCTTTCTTTCTTTCTTTCCTGCCTGCATTTTGCTTTCCTGCACTGTGCTAAAACTTAAGGTGCAATCCTACGCATGTTTAGACAGAAAAAAAACCCTACCATTCCCAGCTTTCCTCAGCCAGTCATGAGTTGTAGGGCTTTTTTTCCTATCTAAATATACACAGGATTGCATCCTTAGTCAGTATTATGGCCAGCTGGAATTCTGCAGCACAGTCAAGGCAGAATTGCTCAACCAAAAGGGGGTCACAATAGGCATGGACAAATCTGTCAGTTTTGGTTCCTCTCACATCCCTTTGGGCTAGGAAGTTAGGGGTTGTATAAAATCCATTCCATCTGCATTTCATGGATGGTCATTCCATCTTCCACTCATCAATGGAATCGGATCTTTTTTCATTTCTGAATTTGCATGAATTGGCATTTGTTTAAATTCACACTTGCAAAAATGTGCAAATCCCCCAAAATGTGCAGATCCCCACCAAAATGAGCACCCTCATGCTTTAGCCTATGGAGGAAATGCACATTTTTAGCCAGTTTTTTTTTTAATGCATATTTTTCTATTACTAAATTTGTGCAAAATTCCAGAAAGTTGAGAAAACAGTCCACAAGTCTGTGGAATCTGTTTGACTGGGGAAAAACTGGTCGGCTGTGGGATCCATGGATTGCTTCATAAAATTCCAAACTTATTTGATTCCTACTTTAGGCACAATCCTATGTATATTTAGATGGGGAAAACATCCTATAACTCCCAGAATTCCCCAGCCAGTATGGCTGGCTGGGGAATGCTGGGAGTTGTAGGACTTCCCCTCCCATCTCAACAAGTACTGAATTTCCCCTTTCTCATTTTCCCTCCAAACTTACATTCAGTTCATCCTGAACTTTGAACTTTTTCCCAGTCTTAAATGTAGTCCATCCCAAACACTGAGATTAAAAAGAAGAAAGCGAGAGAGAGAGAGAGAGAGAGAGAAAGAAAGAAAGGCAGGCATAGAGATTTGTATGTGTGTGGGTGTGTGTGTGTTTCAAAAACTGGGTACAATAAAAATGGATAAACATGTGAAAATGCAAAAAGCATTTAAAAATAAAGATGAAGGGGGCACAAGAAAACAAAAGGATAAGAGTAATATCATAAAACCAGGTAAAGCTTGGCAGATAAAAAAGGTCTTAACGTTTTGCCTAAAACCTAAGAAAGGAGGTGGTAGGCAGACCTCTTAGGAGGGTGGGGTTATTCCAGAAACCACAGTCATATTCATATTCATTTGATTATATATCAGATTTTCCAAAACTACATTGTGCTCAAAGGGGCTCACAGAAAGCACCACTAAGAACATCCTTTCCCAGGCTGTCACCCACCGCACCCAGTGCATTTTAGTTTGTAAAGGGATTTAAGCTGGTTTAAGAAAGTTGAGGCTGTCCTGTCCTGGTAGCTGTATGTCCTCTTTTACACAGGACAGCCCTCTATTTGAAGGTCTGCCAGAGAACTGTCCTGAAGGTGTTCTCTGTTCGAAGGGCTCTCCAGTCCAGATGCGGTTTAAGGAGAAAGAAGCATAGGAACTGTTGTCCATGAACAGCACCTGAACAGCAGACCAAACAGGCAGGCATAAAGGTCACAATGGTCAGATGTACTGTATTTCTATTTAGATTATGATCATTATTTATGCATTTGCATCAATCCATATAAATTTGCATATGTCAGTCTTGCGCAAATCTATGGTCCTCCTTTTCGGTTGATGCATTTCCTCCTTTGGGGCAATTCCTAAGTGGCCACCCTACCCTGCATCCATGAGTGATTCACCACTGGAGCACCAGCACAAATTCAGCGTACCAATTGTAATGGATCCTGACAGCTCAAGTGGAAGGTCTCTCCATGATGGGGAAGCTCTCCAGAATCTGGTGCTTTCAAACAAGTGGATCTACCCAAAAGACTCCTCCACATAATTCCTATCCCTGATGTATATTGTTTAATTATTTCTGAGCCTTAGTTCTCCTTTTATGTGGTCAACAGCTCCTTTTTTCTTCCCTTTATTTCCAGGCAGGGGAATCTCAAACCACAGCATGTTCTTTTCTATGAGCCCTTACCTATTATCTAGTTCCCTTATAAGGATGCACACAGTTGGAAGGCTATAAAGGCATCGCGTATCAGTTTATATATCGCATCTAGTAAGCTTCTAGTACAGTAGATTTTGCTTCCCTACTTGCCCTGTTCCACATTAGCGTTAACCCCGCACCCCCATAAGCACCATCTCTTACCCCTTAAACTCTAAACTCCCCATACCCCAAATTGTACTCAAATCTAAATTGCAAGGCCCAGAAAATCCTTACAAGGAGATTGTTTCCTGCCCCCCCCCGCCCTCAGCAACCATTTGAATTGGCTTTCTATTTATTTTGTGAAAACGGTACTGTCTGTACAAAGTTATTTCTAGCTAGGGTTGGCGGAGAATTTCTCCCCGAAACTTCGGGGGGCGGGGCCAAGCGCCAACGTGTTTGGCCCCCTGAACAAGTTTCGGGGAGAAATTCTCCGCACCCCCCACCCCCCGCAACACCCCCGGGACGGGACTTACCTTTGGCGAATGTCCCTCCCGGCGGCGGGTCCGGCCGGCGGTTCGGCGGGTCTTCGTCCGGGGCGGGAGCGGCAGCCAGTCACGTAGCCTATCACGGGTGACTTTAAAAAAAAAAGCGCGTACGGGTAATGGCGGCCCCCATAGGTAGCCGCCATTCCCGTTCCTTATTTGGTCGCTGTAGTCTATGTAAATCTTTACGTAGACTACGGCGCAAATAAGGGCAACGCTATTAAGGAACGCGAATGGCGGCTCCCTATGGGGGCCGCCACTTGCGTACGCGCTTTTTTTTTTAAAGTCACCCTTGATAGGCTATGTGACGATTTACGTAGCCTATCACGGCTGACTTTGCAGATCTAGCCGTGATAGGCTACGTTAATCATCACGTAGCCTATCACGGGGGCGTGTTCTTTTTTAACTTTTTAGTTCGCGGCCAGGCGAGGTGAGGCGCCTCCCCCCCGGCCTGAATTTCAGCTGGGCGAGGCGGGAAGCCTCCCCCCCCGGCCTGAACTTTGCGGGGGGAGCAGCGAAGCACCTCCCCCCCCACCGCAAAAAGCTTTGAGGACAGGTAAGTGACTTTCGTGCACCCCTATTTCTAGCCCAGGAACAGAAAGACTCCCCCCAAAAAATAAATAACTCACCCTTAATTATCGCTTCTGCCCTGAAAGGCAGCCAAGAAATGTTTTAAATAAATAAATAAATTAAATAAATAAATAAATGCTATTTGAATTTCATTTTGCATATCCAGATGATATGAAAGGGATATTCTTTTGACTAGGGATGTACAGACTGTATAAAATCTGCTCCATCTGTGTTTCATGGATTATCAGGTGCCCCTTGTTCTGTCATCTGCCCACAGACGGATGCAAATATTTTTGTTGTTGTTGTTATGCACAAAAATACGTAAATAATTGCGTAAGTATTTTTGTAAGTATTTACATAATTTACCTTGGCATATAACATTTAGCGTATTGTCCCCCATTCCATTCAATATTTCCTCAGCAGAAGCTTACATATTTGCCTATGAATTTATATGTGTACATTTCGGGAAAGTTTAAAAAAAAAAATCATCCCAAAGTACACGGACTACGCATGGCCCGCGGGGGTCACTTTGCAGCAGATACCGCAGGTCGGATTCTTAGAAATCCGAGCTCATTTTAGTCCATCTCGAATTTCTCCAGCATCCCTACTTTTGAGCATCTCTTCCAAACTGCCAGAAAGCAAGTGACTTCCTGGCCATCAGAACCTGTTATTGCCATGTTATGGATAGCATGTGTGTATGTATATAATGTGTAATAATTATGATCCCTATTTTTATTTCATATGTTTACTGTAGGTTGGAAATTAAATCCAGTTGTTGGTGCAGTCTATAGTCCAGAATTCTATGCAGGTAAGCATATAGTATGTATTTTCTGCTGCTGTTGTTACTTGTGGTGATGTGAAATAGGTTTGCCCTGAACTGCCTTTTGTTGCTTTCCATCACGTTTATTAACTTCTTTGTGTAACCAGTACGGTCAATACTGATATTTATTATGAATTGAATCTAATAATTGCCTTACGTTATGGATGGGCATCCAGTCCAATCCAGGGGGTTGTCCACTGTGGGTAAATCCAGACCATTTACAGCTGCAATTTGCGTAGACGTAAGTGCTTTATGTCTGCAAATGCCATAAAATATGCCAATTACAGCCGTAATTTTCCCACGATAGGGGAATGGCAGCCACCACTCACCTATCTCGCCTTTTATGAAGCTAGAGAGCCGCCCCGCATGAAATCTGGAGGATGCACAGATGGGGAGGGGCGGCACTTTGCTGTAGACTCTGCTGGTCAGATACTTGGGAATCCAGCCTCACTGGAGTCTGCAACAGATTTTTCCAGCATCCCGACCTTCTGTTGATAGAAAGGCTCCACTCATGGAAGATGCCTCTCCCTGATTTGGGGGAGTCCTGTTTCACCCTGCACCACAGATCACCCCATTTAGCAATCTATCCCAGCCCTCTGTGTAGCATTTTCAGGGAGCTGGAGGGACTGCTATGGGGAAGAGGGGGTGGGGAAGGCCACTTCTCCCACCTCAGTGGTATGTACCTAAATTTGGATCCAATCCTGAGAAAGGAAAATCTAGCACTAAGCACCGTTCCTTGGAGGTTAATAACATTTAGTTCTCCTTCGTTCAAGTTATTGGCACTTAACTGCAACATTACAAGCAGAATGACACATTACCAGAGACCAAAGGCTTCCACCAAAAATGCATCCATCATCTGCTTCTGAACAGACACGTATAAGGTTGTACTGTTACTTGCTGTTCACTGGCCTGGGATTTATTGGATGAAGGGCAATGTACAAATGTTTTAAAATAATTCAATGAAACTATCTCACCATGTTGTGTATTTTCCTGCCCCCAAGCCCTGTCATTGGCTGCTACTGATGGGAGCAAGGAGAAGCATCCCATGTCATATTGTAAGGCTACTGGACATCATGAGGATTGGGTGACAAACTCAACCCGGGGATGGTGTTTTTGGCGGCAGCTTCCTGTCTCTGGTAACATGTAGTTGTACCCTCAGATTAGAATTCATACCAATACTTGGGTGAGTCTTCACTCCATCATTCAAGAATTATTTGGGAATAGAATAATTAGAAGTGGGAAATGCTTCATTAGATCCAGCCCACCCCACAGTGCCAGAAGCAATCCCTCCTCAGTGAGGAATTAAGAACTCCACTGAAGTATTTAATTTGCTGTGGTGAATGATTTCATTTCTCAGCCCCCCCCCCTTATGTGCATTTAGGGTAAAAAAAACCCACACAAAAATAATGAATCGCATATCATGTATCATCTGTCTATTTGGCTGTCTGTCTATCATCAGTCTGTCTGTCTGTCCCTCGGTCTATCATCTATCTACCTAGCTATCATCTCTCTCTCTCTCTCTCTCTCCATCTATATATCAGTTTGCAATAGTCCACCATTGGGGCTGTTCACACAACATGCTAACCCAGACTCAGTGGTTGAGTGTGGGTTGTTCTTGAACTGTGGGTTAGTGTGTTGTCTGAATCCAGGACATTTCCCACAGGGTGGCTTGTTCACCATGCACTTTGACTTGTTAACCACCCTGAACAACTCAGCAACAAACCATGGGTTCTCAAGGTGGCTTTTGGTTTGAAAAAAATAAGCCACATTGCATGGTTAATAAGCCATCCTGCAGAAAATGTCCTGGATTCAGACAACACGCTAACCCATGGTTCAAGAAACAAACAACCCACAGTTCAACAACAACCCAGGCCAGGTCTACACCTTATGTCATATCATTACGATCTCATTGTGGTAACACTATATCCCTCTCACATATTTATACAAGACACACAATGACATTTGTTGTGGTATTTTGGATAATGTGGAATAAAGCAAGAAATAACACCACATAAACAGCGTATCACATGTGTAATGTGCCCCAACAGTTCTCAGTGCACTTCAATACCTTTGTTGTTGTTGTTGTTGTTGTTTTATATCCTGCCTTTCCCTGAATATTGGGACTCAAGGAGGCTATACAGTGTTAAAAACTTGTACAGTTAAAAGATATAAATAGAAATATACAAAAGTTAGAAATATAATCAAATCATATTATTATTATTATTATTTATTGTTTACTGCTACACAGCAGTAGTGCAGGTCTAGCCCCATGCTCAACCACTGAGCGTGGGTTAGTGTGTTGTGTGAACCCAGTCATACATACAGGTGTGCATACAGCCCTTGGCCTGATTTCAAAGGCCCTCTGCACATGATCTTTTCATGTGCACTGCAAAGGCCCCTGGTAAAAGTGACCTGCACTCTGGCAACTGACTTGGTGAGAAGGAAGAGGACAAGAGACTGTGAGAGAGGGGGATGCAAGAGAGAGAGAGAGAGAGAGAGAGAGAGAGAGAGAGAGAGAGGAGTGTCAGAAAGAGATCCTCTGGTCCTACCTAGGGATGTATGGACTAAAATCCTCTCTGTCTGTGTTTCACGGATTGTCAGGTGCCTTTAATTCTGTTATCTTCCCACAGATGCATGGATGTGATTTTTTTTTTTTTTGTCATGCAGAAAAATATAGAAATAATTATGTAAATATTTACATAATTTACCTCAGTACGTAAGATTTAGTGTATTGTCCCCCATTTCATTCAACAGTCCTCAGCAGAAACTTATGTATTTTTCTATGGATTTATATGCGTAAATTTTGGGAAAGTAAAACAGTCATCCGAAAGTCCATGGACTCCACGTGGCCTGAGGGCACTCCGCAGTAGATTCTGCAGGTCGGATTCTTAGAAATCCGAGCTCATTTTAATCCGTCTTGAATTTCTCCAGCATCCCTAGTCTTACCCACCACTGGCTTCAGGTTCACCTGCCACCTGCATGTGCCCCCTGACAGAGTACCCCAAGGGGATGAGAGAAAAAGGGTCCCTTCTTTTGTTAACATAACCCAACACCAAAAGACTGGATCTGGACAAACAACAACAAAAAATAGCTGGTTTCATTCTTGAGTAGCCAGGAAGCAGCTTCAACCCCTTCTACACACACACACACACACACACACACACTTTATTTTCTCCCATATAACTGAACTGATGCCATCCACTTACCCATGGGAAATAGGTAAAATGATGTGCTGGAGGACAGTGTTGTGGTGAAGGCAGCACCTCCCCTCCAGCCCTGCCACCAATGATAGGAACACAATGGTGTGTGTGTGTGTGTGTGTGTGTGTGCATGAGCACATATTCACACTTTCTTCACAGAAGGCATGACACCTCTCCCTACTAAGAGGTTCACTAAATATATGCCTTTCCTCCACCACCATCATGATGATGTGTATTTAGCTAGGAAGTAACTACTTTCTTTGATGAAGACAATGAATAGAACAGATGAAACACATACCTCCAAGTGACCAGTTGAGTTTTTAAAATAACTAAGGTCTGGTTAAGAACATAAGAACCTAAGAAGAGCCCTGCTGGATCAGACCAAGGATACATCTAGTCCAGCATTCAGTTCACACAGTGGCCAGCCAGCTGTCGACCAGGAACACACCAGCAGGACATGAGTGCAACAGCACCCTCCTGCCCATGTTCCCCAGCAACTGGTGTACATAGGCACACTGCCTCTGATACTGAAGGTAGCATAGAACCATTTTGACTAGTAGCCACTGATAACCTTCTCCTCCATGAATGCGTCTAACCCCCTTCTAAGCCATCCAAATTGGTGGCCATTACTACGTTTTGTGGTAGTGAATTCCATAGTTGGACTCTGCGCTGTGTGACAAGTGCCTCCTTTTAACTGTCCTGAATCTCCCACAGATCAGCTTCATGGGATGACTCCAGAGTCAAATATGTGAGACAGGGAGAACAATGTCTCCCTATCCTCTTTCTCCACACCATGCATAATTGTGTACACCTGTAATACATAATTTTGTACACCTGTTGTTCACACATGACACGGCTATTGTGAGCACACAATAGATGTGGCCGGTTTCAGGGGTAAGCCTTGAGTTCTTTTGCCCACCCCCAGTGCATGAGCCCAGCTTTCGAACGAATACATGCATAGGCTTATGTTGTCCATGCATTACAAAATGGCCCTTGGGTTTTGGTTTTGTTTGTTTGTTTCTGCAGTAGATAGAGCACATGAGTAAGATATTTGTGTAAGAAGGTATGCTGTGCCAGGACTCTGGTTCACATCAGTGGTTCTACAACTGGAGAGAGGAGATAGTGGGTTGGAGGCTCTCTTTTTACTCTCGAATATTTCACAGATAAAAAATAGAGACACACTAGTAACCCCCTCCCCCCCAACACCTTATTCTCATGCCAAAAATTGGTGTCTCACATTCCCCACCTTGCATTACACATTGCTGAAGTTTCTACTCTGCCTGCTCTCTCCCATATTCATTTACGCTGACCAGCACTGTTTTCAAAACTAAGAAGGTGTTCCTTCTTTTTGGTTAAATATATTCTCAGGAAAGGACAGCAGCAACATCATCATCAGGCAGTCTGTTATCAAAATGAACTTCACCAGCAGGCTCAATGGCGTCTTAATGTTCAGGAGTGTTCATTTGCATGTATGTGCATTAGCGACAAATTGCATCCATATGTAGCCCAGTTCAGAGATTTAGGGCGCAATCCAATGCATGTTTAGATAGAGAAAAGGCCTACAACTCCCAGCATTCCCCAGCCAGCATGGGAGTTGTAGGCCTTTCCTCTGTCTAAACATGCATCTGATTGTGCCCTTAGGCTATAATCCTATACCCACTCACCTGGAAGTAGGCATATACAGATGTTGTTAAATCCATTCCATCTCTGTTTCATGGGTTCTTGGGTGTCTTTCATTCCATCATTCACTCATTGACGGAATCAGGTTTTTTCAGAGATGTACGAGAATGTTGTTCCTGTTTGCAAGTGTACATTTGGGCAAACCTCCCCAAAAGTTAAAAAAAAAAAATGGTCTGCAGGTCCACAGAATCTATGTGACTTGGAAAACTGGTCCACTGAGGAATCTGCAGGCCAGATCATCATTTGTAGAAATCTGAACTCATTTGAATCCATTCTGGATTTCTCCATCATCCCTACCTTGAAGTAAGTCCCATTGAACTGTATAGGCCTTACATCTGACCAGTTAACATCTGTACTGTTAAATACAATAGATCTGGATATGGTGGGGGGGATCAAGCAACTTGCACTGACTAAACAAGGCACCCCTGATCAGCCAGAGCAGGGATACTGATTTACCAGAGATAAAGCTGGAGAACAGGGATAATTCTTGGCAAATAGGGGACCATTGGAGTTCATATACCTGTTTACTTTAGGGGTGGACAATGACTAGGGGTTGGGGTGCATTGTCCCCTAGAGCCCACCAGGGGATGCACACACTTCCTCCTGCCACACACTTCCTGCCACCAGTGAGGGGGTTTCCAGAAGCACCCTTCTGCTTCGAGACATGGTGCATGCTCCCTGCACAACTTCTTTTCAAGGAAAACCACAGCTTTTTTGCCTCTGCCAGTGTAACAGCAAATCTGACAGTAGTGATGGGGCAGTGGGAGCCACACAAAAGGCCGGGGGGCACTGCCTCTGCCCCTGGCTTGGTGGAGGGCCACTTTGTTCATCTCCCAACTGGATGTAACAGTAACAAATGATGGAGCCAATCGGAAGGGGGTTGATGGAAGGGGATAGACAGATAGATGGATGCACTGGAATGTCAAAAGAACATAAGAGAATCCCTGCCAGATCAGAACAAAGGTTCATTCAGTTTTTTGGCCCACAGTAGGGTAGGGATGTCAGAGAATTTCTCCACGAATCTTGGGGAGGCCGAATGCCAGCGCATTCAGCCCCCCGAAATTGGTGGAGAAATGGTCTGCCCCCCCACCCCCCCCGGGACGGGACTTACCTTGTGGAATGTCCTTGGCAGCGGTGGCTCCGGTGGCGGTTCGGCAGCAGTCTTCTGACCGGCTGCTGCCGCCACCATTTCCAAGTTAAAAAAAAAAACCAAAAAACCCTGATAGGCTACGTAAAGATTTACGTAGCCTATCACGGCTAGATTTTTAAAAAACACCGTGATAGTCTATGTAAATGTTTACGTAGCCTATCACGGCTGAGTGGGGGGAAAAAAAAAACCGCACATACGCGCATTTTTTTTTCCCACTCAGCCGTGATAGGCTACGTAAACCTTTACATAGCCTATCACGGCTGACTGCTACGGCCGCTGCCATTTGCATCCCGGCAGGACAGGATTAGCGGCCGGAGGGACGGGGCGCCTCCCCCCCGGCCAGAATTTTGGGGGGGAGGGACGGGGCGCCTCCCCCCCGGCCAGAATTTTGGGGGGAGGGACGGAGCTCCTTCTCCCCACCGCGAATCACCTTTCGGGTTCAGGTAAGGGGCTTTCGTACATCCCTACAGTAGGGATAGGATCTATTTCTGCTCTGTGTCACTGTTTTTAGCTGTAATTCTGTTCTGTCACATTTCCACAGTTACCTGTATTTTTTTAAAGAAACCTCAAATATGCCTTTAAACAGTGATTTTAATATGTACTGAAATGTGAATTTTCTCTCCAAATGTATATTTAAATGCATGTGTTGATATATAAACTGCCAAGAAGTGTGTCACAACATTCAGAGAAGAGCAAAATCCAGTGGATAGCTATGTCCCCATCCCAACATGAGTTTGAGAGATGTGGATCAAGTCATTTCATATGGAGGGGTGGCCAAACCAGCAGGCCAAGGCCTCATTTCATGCAGGTGGGTGAAGCCCAAAGGGTGAGGAGGAAGATGGGAGGGGGAAATGCTCCAGAAACTTCAGCAGGTGCAGAATGTGGCTGCCCGAGTGTTGGTGGGGTATAATGTCTATACTACAGCAGCTCACTGGATACCATGGTGTTTCTGAGCCCAATTTAAAGGGCTGGTTCTGAACTTCAAAGCTTTAAATGGTTTTGGACTAAATTACTCGAAGAACTGCTTTTGTCAGGATTGCCCCAAGCATCTCTTCAGATGCCTCTCAAGAGGCCATGAAAGCAGATTCAGAGTCAGATGAGGAACAGTGTAAAGTGGTGGGGGAGGGACCAGAGCCTCTGGGAGACAGAGAAGGGAAGAATCTGTCCACGGGCAGACTATCCATTGCATCAAAGTCCAACCATAATCTCCCCTTCTGTGGGAACACAGCAACTCACCAGGGGGTGGGGTGGGGGGAGGTGGGCATGACAGATACAAAGATCAGATGTCAGATCAAGGGGGAGGAGAAGCTTTGGGAAGGAAGGCATTCTACAAGGTGGGCCCATCGCAAGAGGTTTCTAGGGGAAGACCCTCCCTGGGGCGAGACTGGGGAAGCCTTTCAGGTTCTGTCTCAGGCTGGCACCAGTTTTGCTGCAACTTCTCCCCTAACAGTAGTGCATTCTTCAAAGATATTTTTAGGTAGTCTATTTAGCACTGTGCCAGCTTATTCAGAGATGTTAGCTTTAGGTTGCCATAGGATGACAAAGACGTGAACCACTGTTAGACTGATTGATTCACATAATAAAGCCTATTTACTTAGAGATCGACTTCTTTGTTTGACTACAAACACACTGGGGGGGGGGGGTGACACTTGACAGCCTTCACCCATATCAGCCTGCTCGCACTTTAAGATCAGCAACAGCGGCTCTTCTCACTTGTACAGTTTTGAGGGAAGCTAAGTGGCAAAGTATATCAGTGAGGGGTTTTTCTGCAGTACCCACACCTAGGGATGGGTGAATAAGCTATGGTCAAGATCACTAGGAATCACGAGGATTCTCTGAGCAGGCTTGCCTCATGCCTGTTTGCTCACGTTTGTGACCACTGCTTGCTTTGCATGAGTGGGAAACTTGCACAACTCGAGCAGCGATTGAATGGGTGATTTGCACAAAGTGTCCTAAGTTAGTGCAAATCTCCCCAACTTCGCGGGTATTTCCTCCATAGACTAAAACAGGGCAGATGGAGTCAGCTGAGGATATTTGCACAAATTAGGAAAACAGGAATGAGACAAACACAAGGACTTGTTTGACAATTTGCAAGTATTTTCAGCAGACGCATGCTCATGCTCACATTCAGAGCTTCGACTGAAGCATGTGTGCAAGTTTTGTGAGAAACAAACAAAATTCTCATACACCCCTACCAACACTTCTGGAATGGGTTCCCACTGGGGGTCCTTCAGGCCCCATCGTTGCAGGATTATACGGAAGTCCTGAAGACTTGCTTCTTTATTCTGGGTTTCCCCTGACTATGTTTTCCGGGACTGTTCTGTAGCTGTAATTATGCTGTAGGCTTAATGTTGTATTTAGGAATGGATGGATGCTGCCCCCCCATCCAGGTTCTCCAGGCACCTACCTAGCCCCTGCCCCCGCTCACATGCCCCCGGACCATGCTCGAGTTCCCTGCCGCTCACCCAGCCACCTGAACTCCCCCAGGCCCCACTGCGAAAGCTGCGAGCACCATTTTGGGGGAAAAAATGGTGATTGCCAATATGCACACAACTAGTTGTATGCAAACTGGTGCTGAGAATGCCCCACATATGTAAGATTACAGGCATAAATGGACCATTTATGTCTGTGATCTTGAGTATATGGGCCATTCACTGCACCTTTTTGAGTACAACTAGATGTGTGCATATTAGTGATCAGCATTTTTCTTTTTTACAAAATGGCACTCTCAGCAAATGTGGACAGGTCCCGGATGAGTGTTGGTAGTTCAGCACGCATGCATGGGGTGTGTTGAGCAGGGGCATGGGTTCATTGGGCGTGGCTTAGGGGCGTGGGCAGGGAGAGTCCTCTGGACTCCTGGATCCAATCACGCACCCACAACATCTCTAGTTTATTGCTGGTGTCTGTTGTTTTATAAACGCTTGCTTTTGCCTTGGGGCAGGGGAGGATGGATGGATGGAGATAGATAGATAGATAGACAGATAGATGGATAGATAGATAGATAATGTTGTAAGCTGCCTTGGGAGAGCCTCTCCCTGAACAGCAACTTAGAAATATTTTAAAGAAAGAAATAATATAGGTTAAAAAAACCCAATAATAATAATAATATAGGTTAAAAAAAACCCTACATCACTTACAGAGTGATGTAAGGAGGCTAGTATGCTTCTGAACATGGCATCCTTATGTTGGTGTCATGGATAATCACCATTAAGAGACCTCCTCCCCATGTCTGACCATTCAGTACTGACAGGGGGCTTGCTGGTATTTTTCATTTTAGCTTCAGCTACTGGAATGGTGCTAACAACTTAAATCAGGTTTATTATGTTCCGAACCCAACCAGAGCCCCCCTGAATGGATAAATCAGAGACATTGCTTGATACAAATGACTTTGTGTTAATGACAAATATCATAATAGGCTCATCTTACATTCATTGCTTTTTCTCAAGCTTATGTAAAATTAACTACCCAGCTTCTAATTGCCTTCAAATAGTAGGCCATGAAGAGTTCACATATTTTGTACATTAAAATCAATATTTTCAATCTCTCTGGAAAGTAATTTTCTTAATTTACTGGACTTTTCTCTAACATTTATTTTGTCCCTTAATTATAAAAATGGCAGGTTATTGATTTTGGCATGTAACCTCATGGAGTTCCCCCATGCAATTTTATAGCCAACCCCTGGGTGAGGCATTTGCCCCTCCTAATGAGAATCTTTAGTTACCATTAGAATGGTATTAATTTGGTGGTGTGAATTATGATGTCTTGCCCTACCAATAAAAGTTGCAGAGCTTCCTAATGAAGGTGTTCTAATTACTGGTATTTACCTATTATGAATGCATGTCTTAGATCTAAGATGAAAGTATATGTCTAGCTCTGTGTTCTTTTCCATGCGTGTCTCAAAGCACATTCCATGTTCAGAGATTTTCAGCACTTATTGCTAATGTATTTGTGTTGTTTTGATGATGCTCTTCGATGTGTCATTACCCTCCATCTTCTTAGCCCTCACTGTTTCCAGCCTCATTTGCTCACCTGGGTGCATAATCTGATGGGCTGTGATGGCCTACGGGATTTATTTACATGCATCTGTGATGCCATCACATCAGACATTGCAACATGATATCACTGTGAAAATGGCATGGGTGATGGGTCACCAAATTAAACAGCAGTGAGGTCAAATGTGGGGAAGGAAACTGAGGGACAATATAATGATAAATGTTGTTGGCAGTCAGAGGAAGAAAGGGGTGCTCAGCACATCAGAACATTGAACATATTCACCAAGATAAGCATATTTCTAGTAATTTGGAAATTACAGAAATACATCAAATGCATTGGTTTTAAGGCAAATAACATGAAACGTGTGTCAGACAATCTCATTTTAGTTTCTCCCTGCCCCCCATATATATGTTTTGTCGAGGACCAGGGCTCTGTGTGCCTGGGAGAAGCCTGCATAGGCCTCAAATGATCCCGGGGGGTCACTTGATTGAAATGTTGACACATTTTATTAAAAAGAAGAAGGGGAAGAATATTATTTCTGAAGTGCACTTTTAATGTTGCCTTTAAAACAAGGACTTTTCATGCAGCTTTTAAACAAACACCTCTCTTAGGATGCCCCCAGTCTAGACAAGACATTGGAGGTGCTGTGAGCTGGTAGTTTTTGGGACCAGAATAGTGGGTTTCCCCCCTTCTCTTCTAGACTTTTCCTTGTTCCTTTTCAGCATTCCTACTGAAGAAACAGGTGCACTGATTAAAGGGTGGTCCTTGAACCATCATTATCATTACAGGGGCAAGTGGCCTCTGTGACTAGAAGCACTTTTCATCACCTTCAGCTGATTCACCATCTGAGTCCTTATTTAGACCATGAAAACCTTCTTTGGACGACAAAGGGCCATAACTCAGTGGTACGGCAGCTGCTTTTCATGTAGAAGGTCCCAGGTGCGATCCCTAGTATCTCCAGGTAGGGCTGGAAAAGAGCCCTGCCTGAAACCCTCGAGAGCTGCTGCCAGTCAGTGTTGACAATACAGGGCTAGACGGACAAAGGGTCTCACTCAGTATATGTTCTTATGTTCCTAACTTGGTCTCAGTTATCTATGCACCAGGGATGTTGGAGAAATCCTCCGTGGACCCCAGTGAGGCCGGATTCGATTTGCGTCCCTGTTCCTCCGCACGATAGGCTACGTAAAGATTTATGTAAAGATTTATGTAGCCTATCACGTCAAAGAGCAAGGATACAAATGGTGTCTGCTATGCCGGACGCCATTTGCGTCTGCAGTACGTCAGTCCAGCAAGCAATACGGCAACAGCGGCCGTAACGTTGGGGCTTCGGAGTCAGCCAGCAGCTCCATGGAATCGCCGTGGAGCGGAGCTGGCCAGCCAGGATGCTGGGGGTGGGGGAGGGACGGATTGCCTCCCCCCCTCCAGCGGACACCTCAAACTGGAATGGGGCGAATATTTCATACATCCCTACTGTGCACAAGTAAACCTGAGAGCAGAGATTACTGCAATGCCCACATACTGAGATGGGTGTGTGTGTGTTACCATCTTGGGTGTGATACCCCAGTTGTGAAATTCCTTCCCCCGAGACTTTTTCCTCACACTGTCTTTACTGTCATTCAGGTTCCAGAATTCAACTTTCTTTAAATTCTCCACAGCCTTTTGAAGTCAGTTTTATTAATGATTAACTGCTAGGTGCTCTGTGTTGGTTTTGAATATTGTTACATGATTCTGATTGTATTTATATACGTTTTAATTCAAAATCTGCTCTCTAATTCCAGTGAATTGAAAGGTGAGAAGTAAAACCGAGTAATAACAATAGCAATAATAGTAATAGTAGAAGCAGCACAGCAACAGGCACTGAGAAGTTAATTAATATTGAGGTCAGGTTATTTATTTATTTATTGCATTTATATCCCGCCTTTTTTTCCTCTTGCAAGGAACCCAAGGCGGCTTACATTATCCTCCTCCTCTCTGTTTTATCCTCACAACAACAACCCTGTGAGGTGGGCTGGGGTGAGAGTGTGTGACTGGCCCAAAGTCACCCAGTGATCTTCCGTGGCCGAGTGGGGACTAGAACCCAGATCTCCCGGCTCCCAATCCAGCACTCTCACCACTACACCACGCTGGCTCTCAACGTTTATAACTTTTATAACAGGTTTATAACTTCTTGTTCTTTTTTTCTTCAAATAATAATAAACTAGTCCAGTATTATCCCCTTTCTACACACAGTGGCTCCAGCAAAGGAGATTGTTACCTTGTCATGGTGCTGGAGCTTGAGCACCCCAATGACGCCATGAGCTAAACCGTGAAGAGACACCTAAGACGGGGAGGTCATGGCAGAGAGGTCACACTAAATATGATCCCTGGGGAAGGTAACGGCAACCCACCCCAGTATTCTTGCCATGAAAACTAAATGGATCAATGCAACCAGAGATATGTCGGTAGAAAATTGGGGGAGCTGGGGGTGGTGACAGCCAACAGGAAGCTCTGGCGTGGGCTGGTCCATGAAGTTACGAAGAGTCGGAAGCGACTGAGCAAATAAACAACAACACACACAGTGGACTGAGATTTAGGGTGCCTGTGGTAGTTATGGGTCTTGAACCCAACACTATCCATTTGGCATTGCAGCCACGATATGGCTTGTGGGTCATGAAGTGGTGCATTAACACATTCTGAGACACAGAATCATAACCAGTCATGACTTCAGTGTAAGACTGAGGTAAAGAAAACAGTGTGGTTGTCTCTCATGAGTTTGATTAGTCATGGTTAGAGCGTTGGGCTAAGGCTGGGAAGACCTGACAATAATGCTTCTGGGTGACTTTGGGGCAGCCAGGAGGGTTGGCAACTTCCTTGAGGAGAAAGCTATCAATGGCTACTAGTCCAGATGGCTCTATGCTACCTCCAGTACCAGAGGTGATGAGCCTATGTACACTAGTTGCTGGGGAACATGGGCAGGAGGGTGTTGTTGCACTCGTGTCCTGCTTGTGGGTTTCCCGTGGGCAGCTGGTCGGCCACTGTAGGAACAGAATGCTGGACTAGATGGACCCTTGGTCTGATCCAGCAGGGCTGTTCTTACGTACTGAAGTTCTTGGTCATTATCTGTCTACCTAGTCTACCTCACAGGGTTGTTATGAGGATAACATGGAAGTGACGAACATCTATGCTGCCTTGAGCTTCTTCATGAGAAGCTGGCAGAGAAATGGTCCTGCCAATATTATCTTAGGGTTGTGGGAACTGCAGCAGCTTATTTGTCCTTCTTGTGCCACTCTGACAATGCCTAAAGCCCCAGGTTGTGACATGGCTCCATTCCATGCCTGTGTTGTCTTACCTCCTGCTAGGGAATTGACATCTTCAGTATGACTCAGGGCATCTAATATTATCAGGGTGGCAAAGTAAGACACCCACTGCAGCAACTCCCATGGCATTGGAGCCATGGTTTTGAAAAATGGAAACCCTGTTTGCTGCAGGGGTTTTGGGGAAGTGCTACCAACTTCACACAGTGTGCTGCCAAGGATTGTTGGATCTTACAGTTTCTCTATGTTAATTGAGTGTCTCCTAGAAAACACCAAATATTGCCCTGTAGCTGTGCATGGCTGGGGGAGATAGTTGGGGTCTGCAAGCTGTCTTTCAGGGATTTCTTTTGTCCACCATTAATGAACTTCTCATTGAAGAACTTCTTGATAACTTTCCATGTAAGCCCGGGGTTTCTTGGAACAGAAGCTGGAAATGCTGAAGTGGCATTTCAAAGATCATACAGATCTTTGAAATGCCTAAGTTAATCATACAGATTTGGTACACAGTGACTTTGGAATAGTAGATCTGGCTGGCTGGCTTGATGGCAGGTCCAAAGATCAAATGATGATTGCCAACAGCAGAGAGCAGCATGGCTGTACAGATAAAGGGAAAGGAAGCACTGATAGTTTCATTTTAGACCCCAACACTGCTGTGTTTGAAAAATGTTACATGGGAAATTCAAACAACTTCAGAGTAAGGGTGAGAGGTTCTTGTTCTCAGCTGCTAAATGATGAAAAATTTGGCCACTTTGGAAATAAAGATGATATATCTGCAGAGAAACTGTTGATTTAAAATATCTTTAATCTTGATAAATAAGTTTTTAAAACAGAGAGAGAGGAGAAGGTTATACAAAGCTGTCAGGATGGCACTGATGAATGGCAAATTCACCCATTTCTCAATTGGCGGTGAAGACACACACCACAAGGCTTAACCGCATTGTACATCATATCTGCCAACTCATTTCTTTGATTAAATATTCCATCAGTGCAGGCTATAAGGCGGTAAACCTTAACAAGATTCATAAGATGCGCCTCTTGAATACACATAACTCACTTCCTTCTATGGATAGTACCCCGCTTGCAGAAGAAAATTAGAATGGAGTTAAATTACTCCATAAGACAAGATCAATAGATGAGAATGGGGTGGGGGGAGGTCCCTTAATGCAATGCAAATTTAAGGTATAGTTATGCCTTGACAACTCCAAACAGACAATTAAAGTCAAAAGCAGAGCTGTCCAACATAAATCATATCTAAAACCTTGAATATAATAGTGTATGGTCAAGGCCACTTGGCAAGCCTTGTAGCTGAAATTAGGGATGTTCAAAAATGACTTACCTTTCCGCGGATTATGTTGATAGTGGGGGGGAGGCGTTCCGTCCCTCCCCCCGGAATTCTGGCTGGGGGGGGAGGTGCTCCGTTCCTCCCCCCTGGAATCCTGGCCAGCCGGCTGTGCTCCGCAGTGATTCTACAGAGCCGCTGACCGGCTCCGCCAGCAGCCGGACATCCGGCCACTGGCTAGCAGGGACGCAAATGGCGGCAGCCGTAGCTGCTGCCATTTGCGTCCCTGCAGTCAGCTGTGATAGGCTACATAAATGTTTATGTAGCGTATCATGGCTGATTTTTTTTTTAAAAAAAGCGCATACGCAAATGGTGGCGGCCATGACCGCCGCCATGTGCGTTCTATATTTTGATACGTCTTAGTCTACATAAACATTTATGTAGACTAAGACGACGAAAAAAAGGGGAACGCAAATAGTATAGTATCTACGCTATTTGCATTCCCCTTATTTTTGCCATCTTAGTCTACGTAAATGTTTGCGTAGACTAAGACATGCCAAAATAAGGAACGCAAATGGCGGCAGCCATGGCCGCTGCCATTTGCGTACACGCATTTTTGTTTTTGTTTTAAGTCAGCCATGATAGGCTACATAAAGATTTACGTAACCTATCACAGTGTTTTTTAAAAATCTAGCCATGATAGGCTACGTAAATCTTTATGTAGCCTATCACTTCTTCTTTTTTTTAACTGGAAATGGCGGCGGTGGTGGCAGCCAGTCGGAAGACCGGCCTCTGCATCCACCACCACCGGACCGCTGCCGGAGCCGCTGCCGCCAGGAAGGTCTGCCCAAGGTAAGCCCTGTCCCAGGGGGGCGGGGGGCGGGCCGTTCCACCACCGATTTCGGGGGGCCGAATGCACTGGCATTCGGCCTCCCCAAGATTCATGGCGGAACTTTTGTACATCCCTATCTGAAATGCTCACCCCTGCTCCCCAAACACACACCATTCTTTGGCAAAAGCACACCTGACCTTGCATAATGCCAGAGGTGGTAATGGTTTCTATATTCCAAGCTCAACAGAGCTCCCAAAGTGGCTCTGTTTGGCATAAGACATCAAACATTTAACAGTCACTAAAGTCCTATTCAGGTGTTTAGCTGAACACGTGATGGTGCAAACTAGGGCTGTGCACTGCTTCGACCTGAGGCCCAAACCCCGAGTTGAAGCTGGCTGCTTTGGGCCCCTTCGAGCCCCTTCCGAGGTGAAGCGGAGGGGGCACAAAGCGACCTGGAGTGCATTAGGGGTCTCTGAAGTGCTCGGTGTGTTTCAGGGCTTTGCCACCCCTGGCCCAGCTGTGTCGGCACCTACAGGTTCTTACCTGAGCTGCCCACCTCCTCCACCGCCACCTCAGCTGCCACCTCCGTGGCCACCTGTATTGGCCCCAGCCCTGTAACCAAGTCACCTGTAGTGTTAGAGGGGCCTAGAGATCCATAATGCTTGGCCTAGGTCCATTATTGGTGCAGTTTCCTTGCTAGTGGGCCTCTAAGCATGTGAGATGAGTCAAAGGCCGATAGCGTGGCCTCAGCACATTCCATGCTAACCAAGGCTAGTATCTTATCAAGGCCTAGGATGTGCCTGGGAAGTGAGGCTCTGTTTATGCTGAGCTACAGGTGGCTGTGCTGGGACAGGTCTGGTTGTTTTCCTTCTGAACAAGGACTGTTAGCCTATGCTGGGAATGAACTCTGATTAACGCTTGCTGCTGTCATGCTGCCTCACTGCTGACATGTATGGTATAAAACCCATTGTACCCCTTGGCTCTGGGTCCAGAAAAGCTGTCTGATCCAACCATTGGATATGCCTGTCTGCTGTAAGTACTCAGTGAAGCTCCTTGTAAGCAAACCCGGGTCTGGCTTATCATTATCTCAGCACCCCCAAACCTTAGCAGCCCATGGCCAGGGCATACACCACCACCTCCACTGCCCTCATTGCCACCACCGCTGCCTTCTTCTCCTCCTCTGCAGCCATTATTGCCATCTCCATCACCATCGCCACTGCTGCCAGGTCCTGAGGCCTGGACACGCGCCAATGCTTACCGCAGGGAGTCACCATTTTAAAAATGGCAACTTCCAGGAACTTCCAGGAGGTTGCAACTTTAAGAATGGTGACTCCCTGCAATAAGAGTCAGCACACATCCAGGCCTCAGGACCTAGCAGTGGCAGTGAAGGTGGTGAAGGCAGCGGCGGAGAAGGTGGCAGAGAGGAGAAGGCCGCAGAGGAGGTGGCAGCAATGGCGGTGGACCAGGTGATGGTGGAGGTGTCAGAGGAGGAGGAGGCAGCAAGTTAAGGAGCTTCAGGTGTGCATGGGGGCATTGGGGGGACCTGAAGTGGGGTTCGGCATCCAAACAGGTCGGGGCCTCCCAAATCAGCCCGAGCCGAATCAGGCCCAACTTGGAAGCCACAAAGCAGCTTCTGAGTCAAATCAGAGGGGTCCCTGCACAGCCTTAGTGCAAACTATGTGGGGGATGCATGCATCCGGCCATACTCCAATGTCCCCACGTATGCCATCCTGACACCTCCACTCATGGCCTTCGCTCATTGAGCAAAGAGGTCTGAAGAGAGAGGCCGTGTTCAGACCATCATAACAGGGGAATAAGCGATCATGGCTTCTCCCCCCACTCCCATGCATGCCATGGGCATGAGCGCCATTTGCATAATCCCTCGCGATGCAGTGCAGATTAGTGTGCCATCTGAACTGGGCATGTGGCATGGCAGGGGTGGATTAGTATCCACCGTACAATTGCTACTGCACATAAATGGGCTATTTACACCTGTAACCTTGCATATATGGGTGATTCGTGGTGTCCTTTTCATATAACTCTTATGTACACATTTTTGCGATCACCATGTTTTTTTCTTAAAATGGCAATTGCGGCACTGGAAGATGGGGCCTGGGTGAGTGGGGGCAGCTCAGTGAGCATGCGGGGGGCTTGAGCATAGGTCTGGGGGTGCACGAGTGGTTGCAGGGGCTGGGAGGGTGCCCAGAAAACCCAGATGGGGGGGGCACCAGTCCATCCCTAGCTCTATGTAAGCATTCAGGTTTATTCATGGAGGGTAACACTCTGGACAGCATGAATGACCCTTCCCCCTCTCCCCGCTGGCCCATTTGACGCTATAAAATCTGCACAAGGCTTATGCAGCTTTTTGAAATGGGTATGCAATTTACAAAACAACTCCATGTTGTATGAATTGAATATATAACCCAAGATAAAGTTGGCTGGCATTTCCATTCACTACAATTTGAATCATGTGTGTGTAGCCAAAACAATGTTTCGCAGGTCGCAATGTGATGGTGTGCATGTGCAAGCCAAGCCACTGCAAGCCTGCATGCGCCAGCATTGCCAGCTACAAGAAAACTCCCAGAAAAGAGCAGAGGGTTCCCCCCTCTCCTCAAATGCTCTCTGAGAAAGAGAGATCATTCCAAATCAAGCCAATGGAATCTCATCAATGGCTACTTGTAAACATAATTGTAGTAATGCAAGCTGCAATTCTATACCCACTTATCATAGAATCATAGAATCATAGACTAGTAGGGTTGGAAGGGGTCTACAAGACCATCAAGTCCAACCCCCTGCTCAATGCAGGAATCCAAGTCAAAGCATCCCTGACAGATGGCTGTCCAGCCTCCTCTTGAATGCCTCCAGTGTGGGAGAGCCCACCAACTTATGTATGGGATGGCAGTTTTAGATCTCAAACTTGGCAACCCAGCAGCCAGCATCAGAGAACAGGTCATATCTCTGTTAGACCATCTCCAATGGTCTGTGGAATATTGTTGTTGTTGTTCAGTCGTTCAGTCGTGTCCGACTCTTCGTGACCCCATGGACCATAGCACGCCAGGCCTTCCTGTCCTGCGCTTTCTCCTGGAGTGTGCTCAAGTTCATATTCATTGCATCCGTGATGCTATCTAGCCATCTCATCCTCTGCCGTCCTCTTCTCCTTTTGCCTTCAGTCTTTCCCAGCATCAGGGTCTTTTCCAGGGAGTTTTGTCTTCGCATTAGGTGGCCAAAATATTGGAGCTTCAGCTTCATTATCTGTCCTTCCAATGAGCACTCAGGGTTGATTTCCTTTAGGATGGACTGATTTGACCTCCTTGCAGTCCAGGGGACTCGTAAGAGTCTTCTCCAGCACCACAGTTCGAAAGCATCGATTCTTCGGCGCTCAGCCTTCCTTATAGTCCAGTTCTCACAGCCATATTAGGCTTCATTAAATTATTTTTTGTAATGTATTGTGCACAACCTCTTGGGAACCTTCTCATCACAAAACTAAGTGAAAACAATAGTTGGTGCATAAAGATTAATTTCAGGGGGTCTTTCTGCAGGAGAACAGTTGAGTTCTCAGGGGATGATAGCCAGTACCAATTACGGTAATTGTCAGGTGCTCAGGTTCAAGGCCTGGCAAAAAGGTAAGGTAGCACTCAGATTGGTGAAAGGGTAGTGCCCAGATAACCCAGAAGTGCTGAGTAGTGGTGTGCAAGGTTCCTTCTTTTCTTTTCTTTTATTTGCTGTTCATTCATTTTCATTACTGAAAGCCTTGTTTATTTTGTTTGCAAGTATTTTGTTCACTTTATTGTCTCCATTTTTCCCCATTAATCCCAATGGGAGATGCAGCTGTTCTTCTGCTGCCTTTAACGTCTATGTTTTCCATCCATTTCTCGTGAAAATTTCAGGCTTTCTACTATTCCCCAAAGGGATCGTTTCAGGTACATAGTCCAGATAGATAAGGGAAAGGGCTCCCATTTTATATGCAATGCAGTTAAAAAGGCATACAGATATATAGCCTAACTACTAAGTAAAATGTTGTTTAGTGTTAGTCCAAGTGCTAGTTATCAGAACTTACGCACAAAGAGCCAACTAAAAATCATAAGCAATAGCTCTTCTCTAGCAGCAAAGTCAGATTAATTTTCATTGAACACCCAAGACATTTATGTTTTGAACTGAGAGAGAGAGAGAACGAGAGAGATCCCACCCAAACAACTTCCTCCCAGATGCCTCGATTTTTTGATGCCCAGGATGAAGCTTTCTTGGCAGCTGGCTGGCCACGGTGTGAACAGACCTGGACTAGATAAGCCCTTGGTCTGTTCCAGCATGGCTCTTCTTATGTTTTTATATTCTCTTATTAATCTCACCAAAAAGCAAACGCTAATGACATTGAACTACCTGAAATTTCCTAACGATCTGCTAACACTGGAAAAACCAGCTGCGATTTTACATAGAAACCTGAGATCTGCAGGATCTGAGCAGGAACATACAGGCCACATACATCTGGCTCAGTGGCTACCTCTTTGGGGTAGTAGTGTATAGATCCACCAAAGTAGTCTGATGCTTATGAAAAGCTATAAGAATGTACCAGGGCTGGACTACCATTAGGCAGAGAGAGCTGATTGGTTCAGGTGGTGGAAGCAAGCAATGGCAGCTGTTCCTCCTGGACTCTCTAGCTGCTCCCCTCTGTTGGAGGACAGAGCAGTGTATGCCACACAACATGTCCTGCCCCTTTAACTTGGCTCAGTCTGCCACAGTTGTAGTGGAGGATACTATCCCATAGCCAGTAGGGATGGCATGGGAGTCTGCAAAGGGGGTAAAGTCTGATCGACTCCCTCCCCCCAGTCCGGCCTCCTGGACCCCACTTGCCGAGTCCTGGGGTGTTGAAGGACCCAGCGGCTGAGCACCCTGGAGCTTGGTGAGCAGCTGGGAGTGCTACGGCACACCTGTACTCTTGCCCTGGCCTCCTTGGGAAGAGGCCAAGGTGAGAGCCCTGGGGGCTGGCCGTGCCAGGACCTGCTCTGCCTCCACCAGCTGTTAAGGAAGCCCTTGACAACTGGCACAGGGAGGAAGGGCCTTGGAGGCACGCCAGGGTGAGAGCCCTGGGGGCTGGTTGCACCAAGGACTCGGCAGTCAAGCCCTTGTGTGCCTTAAGCACAAGGGCTTGACTGCCAGAGTCCTGGCATGGAGAGGAGGGGTGGCTCACGTGGGTTTGTGGGCAGGTGGGTCTGGGCCACCTGAGCTGTGGGGGCAGTTTGTCAGCTCCTCCCACCCTGGACAAGGATGGGTCCATCCATCCCTCATAGCCAGTACTGAAGTAAGTTTCAAATCCTAGTCTGGTTGGCTTCTGGCTGGAATGGGAAGGAGGGTGCCATCTTGCCTCTTCAGGTACAACATGTCTTGGGCTGGCCCTGGTGCTTAACAATACATTCTAAGGCTTTCCACTTCAGCGCTGGCCCATTCAAGTTACCCAGATTCTTGGTGGAATAGCCATCTGTATAGTTTCTTCTCCCCCCCCCCCACGCAAGAGATGCTCTTGACTCTGAACAGTAATTGCACAGTTGCTGGTAATATGAGTAATACATGTGCAGCATTGTTGTACAGTTGCGCAGAATCCCATATTCCCTTAGCAGATTAATACCTTAACACCAATTATGAGAGAGTTCCACAGGGACAAGCCCTAAAGGACCTTGATACTTGAAATCTGGTATGAAAAAATGGCTAATGCTTAACAGTCTATTCCATAAGTGGGTGGATTCCGTTTGATTAGGTTCATCTTTTGAGGGCTGTGATACACAATCTACAGAGATGCATGGAGCAGCTCTAGCTGGAGTGTGGGTGTGGAATCGTATGTAGTGATGCCGGAGAAATCCCCAATGGAACCAAATGAGTTGAGTTCCTTGAGTTCCTTGCGAGAGGGAGAAAGGCGGGGTATAAATGCAATAAATAAAATGAGTTCGGATTTTCAAGACTCCAACCCACAGCTTCCACAGCAGACCGGCTTTTCCCTCTGTTGGGCAGATTCCACAGACTGGTGGACTTGTTTTCTAACTTTCCCGAATTTTGCACAAAGTTAGTTGTAGAAAAATATGCATTTATTATTATTATCTTTTAAATGGCCAAAATGCACATTTCCCCCATAGGCTTAGGCATGATAATATGCATTTTGGGGGACTTCACACATTTTCCCCAGAATGTACAAATTCTGAATGCACATTAGTGCAAATTTGGAAAGAAATAATGATTAATTGATGGGCAGACAGCAGAACAAAAGGCACCTGACAATCCACAAAACACAGATGGAATTGATTCCACACAGTCCATACATCCCTAATGTTTGTTTGATTGCTACCCAATAAATTCCAGCCAGGTCGTTCTTATCCCATGAAGAATAAGAGCTAGGGATGCATGGGCTGTGTAAAATCCACTCTGTCTGTGTTCCGCATATTGTCAGGCTCCTTTTGTTCCGTCATCCACCGAGAATTCCGCCATGGATCTCAGTGAGGCCGAATGCCAGTGCATTTGGCCCCCCGAAATCTGTGGCGGAACGAAGCGCCCCACCCCGCAACCCCGCGAAAGGTGTGCAAAACGGTCTGCGGCCGCCATTCGCTTCACCATTTTTCCCGTGATAGGCTACGTAAATACTTACGTAGCCTATCACAGCTAATGCAGGGACGCCATTTGCATCCCTGCGGAGGCCGTGATAGGCTACATAAATATTTACGTAGCCTATCATGGGAAAAAAAAGAGAACGCAAATAGCGGTGGCTATAGTGGCTGCCATTTGCGTCCCTGTGCAGCCCAGCAGTGGCTGGATGTCACTGTGGGTGGCCCTGGCTGGCAGCTCCGCAGAGTCACTGCAGAGCAGAGCCGGCCAGCGAGGATTTCAGGGGGAGGGAGGGAGCACCTCCTCCCCACTGCAGTTGTCACAAAACGAAACAGGTAAGTCGTTTCATACATCCCTAGACAGATGCGAATATCTTTTTTTTATCATGAGGAAAAATATGGAAATAATTGCGTAAATATTTATGGGAGTATTTATGTAAATATTTACATAATTTACCTCACTACGTAACACTTAGTGTATTGTCCCCCATTCCATTCAATGTTTCCTCAGTTGTTTTCTATGAATTTATATGTGTAAATTTCAGGAAAGTAAAAAAAAAAATCATCCAAAAGTCCACCGACTCCTCACAGCCTGAGGGGGCCACTCCGCAGTAGATGCTGCAGGTTGGATTCCTTGAAATCTGTAGGGATGTTAGAGAATTCCGCCACGGTTCCCAGCGGGGCCGAATTCCAGTGAATTCGGCCCCCCAGAATCTGTGGCGGAACGTAGCCCCCTGACCCTCCACCCCGCGAAAGCCCCGCGAAACAGAGCCTACCTGGCTGTGGCTCTGGCTGTGGCTTTGGCTCTGGCGGCAGCAGCGGCTCTGGCTGGTGCGGACGCAAATGGCGTCCTGAGTAGGGGATGCCATTTGTGTTCCTGCTTTAGCCATGAGAGGCTACATAAATATTTACGTAGCCTATCATGGGCTACCATAGGGATGCAAATGGCGTTCCCTACTCAGGACGCTGTTTGCGTCTGCACCAGCCTGGCAGTGGATGGAGGCCAAGCTGCGGATCAGCCCGGCCGGTGGCTCCGCCGACTGGCCACAAAGCAGAGCCGGCTGGGCAGGATTCCAGGGGGGCGGACCGGATCGCCTCCCCCCACCCGCGGTCCCCAGCGGAGCCAGGTAAGTGGGGTTTCGTACACCCCTAGTGACCTCGGGCGAGTCACTGACTCTCAGCCTAACTTGCCTCACAGGGTTGTTGTGAGGTTAAAATGGAAAGGAGTAGAATCATGTATGCCCCCTTGGGTTTTTTGCGAGATGAAAACATGGTGGGATATAAATGTAAAAAGAAAGAAAGAAAGAAAGAAAGAAAGAAAGAAAGAAAGAAAGAACCATCTACCACACCTGAAAATTCACCAAACTCCTGCTCCCCTAACCAGTTTTTGGAGGTGATTTCTTGCCATCCCTCCCCCTACCAATGGCCCAAAATATTAAATATCATGACTAAAACTATTGTTTTTTCTTGCAATGAATGTGCATGAAAGGCTATCCAGAAAGTGGTGACCATAATCACACTCTGAAAAGAGAAATACTGGCTACTGTAATGCATTTATTGTTTCCTTTACAAAACATAGAGACACACGGTGTGATAAATAGTGTTCGATTAACCCCGTGCTAGATATAAATGTATAACCAATTAACTAATTTTAATCTCTGTCTTAACAAAACAAAACAAAACAAAACCCAGCTGTTGGCATTTTTCTTTGAATAATCCTTGTTTAGTTTCCATAATAGTGTACATTTTAATGAAAAACTCATTAGAATGTAACACAGGGCATAATTAATTCTGGGTGATTCTTTCTATGTAAATAGCTGGTACAGATGCTGCTGGCTTTATTAATTTTTCATACACCAATATTTCAGCTGTAATGGGTTGTAACAGCTCCTCAGAAGTTTTAGAAATGCATTAGCCGTCATCAGAGTTGTTAATCTCGCCGGGATTTTTACCATTTGTATGATAATACTTTAACACTACATTTTTTAAAACAATGGCAACAGCTTTATTTTTTTAAATGTTTTGAAACAAACATCTATGTATAATTAACATAAGTAATATTAAACAATATTGGGTTAATTTGTCTGTATTTAGAAAGCAACTTAATCCATTTCACTAATAGCATCCGAGAATAAGTTTAGTAAAAATGGATGGGGAAAGGGGGGAGGATTTATTTTTTTTAAAAGCTACAAGGGATGAAATCAAACTGAAGGGCAAATAATAATAATAATAAAAACTGCTAGGCTTGCAAATAATAATATGCTATTAATCATAATAGTTGTTGCTTTTAAAACTGTAATCTCCATTTCAAACTTCACCACAGCTGAGATTTAGGCCAGTCAGATTTCTCTCAGTTTAAGCGCAATCTCTACACATGAGGATAATAATGACTAAACTTAAAAACAATGACAGGGCCAGCCCTATCATTAGGTAAAGTGAGGCAGCCCACTGAGGCATGGAGTGGTGGTGAGACATCAGAGGACAAAGGTTTGTGCCAGATGCCCTGCTCTCCCCCCTCCAAACTGTCCTGCTTCTCTCTGATGTAGTGCAGGATGCTGTCCTGTTACCAGTTTGGAAGCAAGATGCAACTCCCATAATATACCTCGACTTCAGCAAAACTTTCAACGAAGAGCCCCATGCTATCCCGATTAGCAAACTAGCTCAAAGTGGGCTAGATGAAACAACGATCCGGTGGATCCACAGTTGGCTACAGAATCGGACTCAAAGAGTGCTTATCAATGGGACCTTCTCAAACTGGGGAGAGGTAACGAGTGGGGTAATGCAGGGCTCAGTCTGGGGCCAGTGCTCTTCAACATTTTTATTAATGACTTGGAGGAGGAGGTGGAGGGAATGCTGATCAAATGTGCAGATGACACAAAATTGGGCAGGATAGCTAATACCTTAGAAGACAGAAAGACACAAAATTCAAAGTGATCTTGATAGGCTGGAGTGCTGGGCAGAAAACAACAGAAAGTCCCCTTACCTGGCTCCACCGGGTTCCACTGGGGTGGGGGAGGTCCTGGCCAGCCAGCTCCACTCTGCGGGGATTCCGCGGAGCCGCCGGCCGGCTCCGCCAGCAGTTGGACATCCGGCCGCTGGCTAGCAGGGACACAAATGGCGGCAGCCGTAGCTGCCACCGTTTGCGTCCCTGTAGTCAGCCATGATAGGCTACGTAAGGACTTACGTAACCTATCACGTCTGGCTTTAAAAAAAGGAAAAAAATGCATGTACGCAAATGGTGGCAGCTACGGCTGCCACCATTTGCGTTCCTTATTTTTGGCTGTCTTAGTCTATGTAAATATTTACGTAGACTAAGACAGTGAAAATAAGGGGGAACGCAAATAGTATCTGCTATGCTATTTGTGTTCCCCTTATTTTTGCTGTCTTAGTCCACGTAAATATTTACGTAGACTAAGATGGCCAAAAATAAGGAACATAAATGGCGACGGCTGTAGCCGCCACCATTTGCGTTTGCATTTTTTTAAAAAGCCAGATGTGATAGGCCACGTAAGTCTTTACGTAGCCTATCATGTCTTGTAAAAAAAAAAACCCACAACAGAGCGACAAGACTGCAAATGGTGGCGGCGGCAGCCACCCGGAACATCTGCCCCAGGTAAGTCTCGTCCCGGGGGGGATCCATGTGGGGGTAGGGGGGTGGCAGGCCATTCTGCCACAGATTTTGGGGGGCTGAATGCACTGGCATTCGGCCTCACCGAGATCTGTGGCGGAATTCTCTGCCATCCCTAAGAATAACATTTAATAGGGATCAATGCCAAGTTCTGCACCTAGGAAAAAGAAACCAAATGCACAGTTACAAGATGGGGGATACGTGGCTCAACAACACTACAAGCAAGAAGGATCTTCGTCTTGGAATTGTTGTGGATCACAAACTGAATATGAGCCAACAATGTGATGTGGCTGCAAAAAAGGCAAATGCTATTTGGGGCTGCATTAATAGAAGTATAGTTTCCAAATCCCGGGAAGTACTAGTTCCCCTCTACTCAGCACTGGTTAGGCCTCATCTGGAGTACTGTGTTCAGTTCTGGGGACCACACTTTCAGAAGGATGCAGACAAACTGGAGAGGGCTCAGAGGAGGGCAACAAAGATGATCAGGGGACTGGAAAAAAAGCCCTATGAGAGACTGAAAGAACTGGGCATGTTTAGCCTTGAGGAGAGAAGACTGAGGGGAGAGATGATAGTGCTTTTCAAGTACTTGGAAGGTAGTCACAGAGAGGAAGGCCAGGATCTCTTCTCCATCATCCCATAATGCAGGACTTGGGATAATGGGCTCAAGTGAGAGGAAGCCAGTTTCCGGCTGAACATCAGGCAAAACATCCTGACTGTTAAAGCAATATGAGAATGGAACCAATTACCTGGGGAGGTGGTGGACTCTCCCATACTGGAGGCATTCAAGACGAGGCTGGACAGCCATCTGTTGGGGCTGCTCTGACTTGGATTCCTGCACTGAGCAGGTGGTTGGACTCGATGGTCTTATAGGCCCCTTCCAACCCTACTATTGTATGATTCTATGAAATCTGCTTCTCTACATAGAAGGGGGGGGAGGTGTCATTTTGCCCTGGAAGAGCCTTGCTGGTGTTGGGTCAGGTCAGCTGTTCATCAAGAGCTAGGGATGCTGGAGAAATTTGAGATGGACTAAAATGAGCTCGGATTTCTAAGAATCCACTGCAGAGCAACCCCCTCAGGCCGCATTGGACTTTTGGGTGATTTTTCTTTGTTGTTGTTCAGTCGTTCAGTCATGTCCGACTCTTCGTGACCCCATGGACCATAGCACGCCAGGCCTTCCTGTCCTGCGCTCTCTCCCGGAGCATGCTCAAGTTCATATTCATTGCATCGGTGATGCTATCTAGCCATCTCATCCTCTGCCGTCCCCTTCTCCTTTTGCCTTCAGTCTTTCCCAGCATCAGGGTCTTTTCCAGAGAGTTTTCTCTTCGCATTAGGTGGCCAAAATATTTGAGCTTCAGCTTCAGTATCTGTCCTTCCAATGAGCACTCAGGGTTGATTTCCTTTAAGATTGACTGAACTGACCTCCTTGCAGTCCAGGGGACTCGTAAGAGTCTTCTCCAGCACCACAGTTCGAAAGCATCAATTCTTCGGCACTCAGCCTTCCTTATAGTCCAGCTCTCACAGCCATACATTACTACTGGGAAAACCATAGCTTTGATTAGATGGACCTTTGTCGGCAAGGTGATGTCTCTGCTTCGTACTTTGCTGTCTAGGTTTGCCATAGCTTTCCTCCCAAGGAGGAAGCGTCTTTTAATTTCATGGCTACAGTCACCGTCTGCAGTGATCTTGGAGCCCAAGAAAGTAAAATCTGTCACTGCTTCCATTTCTTCCCCTTCTATATGCCAGGAAGTGATGGGGCCAGATGCCATGATCTTCGTTTTTTTAATGTTGAGTTTCAAACCAGCTTTTGCACTCTCCTCTTTCACCCTCAACAAGCGGCTCTTTAGATCCTCTTCGCTTTCTGCCATTAGGGTGGTATCATCTGCATATCGGAGGTTGTTGATAATTCTCCCAGCAATCTTAATTCCGACCTGTGATTCATCCAACCCAGCATTTCTCATGATGTACTCTGCATATAAGTTAAATAAGCAGGGTGACAATATGCAGCCTTGTCGTACTCCTTTCCCAATTTTGAACCACTCGGTTGTTCCATGTCTGGTTCTTACTGCTGCTTCTTGACCCTCGTACAGGTTTCTCAGGAGACAGGTAAGGTGGTCTGGTACTCCCATCACTTTAAGAATTTGCCACAGTTTGTTGTGATCCACACAGTCAAAGGCTGTAGCGTAGTCAATGAAGCAGAAATAGACGTTTTTCTGGAATTCTCTTGCTTTCTCCATGATGCAGCGAATGTTGGCGATTTGATCTCTAGAAGAGAGCTCTGCCTCTTCGAAACCCAGCTTGTACTTCTGGTAGTTCTCGGTTCGCATACTGCTGAAGCCTAGCTTGTAAGATTTTGAGCATCACCTTGCTGGCATGTGAAATGAGCGCAATTGTGCGGTAGTTTGAACACTCTTTGGCGTTGCCCTTCTTTGGAACTGGAATGTAAACTGACCTTTTCCAGTCTTGTGGCCATTGTTGAGTGTGCCAAATTTGTTGGCATATTGAATTCAGCACTTTAACAGCATCATCTTTTAGGATTTTAAATAGCTCAGCTGGAAGACTGTCATCTCCGCTAGCTTTGTTGTTAGTAATGCTTCCTAAGGCCCATTTGACTTCACTCTCTAGGATGTCCAGCTCAAGTTCAGTGACCACACTATCATGGCTATCAGGGACATTCAGATCTTTCCTGTATAGTTATTCTGTGTATTCTTTCCACCTCTTCTTAATCTCATCTGCATCTGTTAGGTCCCTGCCTTCTTTGTCCTTTATCATGCCTGTCTTTGCACAAATCGTTCCCTTGAGATCTCCGATTTTCTTGAAGAGATCTCTAGTCTTTCCCATTCTGTTGTTTTCCTCGATTTCTTTGCATTGTTCATTTAAGAAGGCCTTCTTGTCTCTCCTTGCTATTCTCTGGAACTCTGCATTCAGTTGGATGTATCTTCCCCTTTCTCCCTTGCTTTTCGCTTCCCTTCTTTCCTCAGCTACTTGTAAAGCCTCATCAGACAGCCACTTGGTTTTCTTGCATTTCTTTTTCTTTGGGATGGATTGAGTTGCTGCCTCCTGAACAATGTTACGGACCTCCGTCCATAGTTCCTCAGGCACTCTGTCTATCAGGTCTAATCCCTTAAATCTATTCCTCACCTCCACTGTATATTCAGAAGGGATATGATTTAGGTCATACCTGAATGGTTTAGTGGTTTTCCCTATGTTCTTCAATTTAAGCCGAAATTTTGCAAGAAGCAGCTCATGATCTGAGCCACAGTCAGCTCCAGCTCTTGTTTTGAATGACTGTATAGAGCTTCTCCATCTTTGGCTGCAAAGGACATAATCAATCTGATTTCGATATTGACCATCTGGTGATGTCCATGTGTAGAGTCGCCTCTTGTGCTGTTGGAAAAGAGTGTTTGCTATGATCAGCGTGTTCTCTTGGCAAAACTCTATTAGCTTTTGTCCTGCTTCATTTTGTACACCAAGGCCATGCCTGCCTGTTATCCCGGTGATTTCTTGACTTCCTACTTTAGCATTCCAATCCCCTATGATGAAGAGGACATCTTTTTTGGGTGTTAGTTCTAGAAGGTGTTGTAGGTCTTCATAGAACCGTTCAACCTCAACTTCTTTGGCATCAGTGGTTGGGGCATAGACTTGAATTACTGTGATGTTGAATGGTTTGCCTTGGATTCGTACTGAGATCATTCTATCATTTTTAAGATTGTACCCCAGTACTGCTTTTCCCACCCTTTTGTTGACTATGAGTGCTACTCCATTTCTTCTAAGGGATTCTTGCCCACAATAGTAGATACAATGGTCACCTGAATTAAATTCGCCCATGCCTGTCCATTTTAGTTCACTGATTCCCAAGATGTCTATGTTCAATCTTGCCATCTCATGTTTGACCACCTCCAGCTTACCTTGATTCACTGATCTGACATTCCAGGTTCCTAAACAATATTGTTCTTTACAGCATCGGATTTTCTTTTCACCACCAGACACATCCACAGCTGAGTGTCCTTTCAGCTTTGGCCCAACCGCTTCACTCTTTCTGGCCCCTTCCAACCCTACTATTGTATGATTCTATGAAATCTGCTTCTCTACATAGAAGGGGGGGAGGTGTAATTTTGCCTTGGTAGAGCCTTGCTGGTACTGGGTCAGGTCAGCTGTTCATCTAGAGCTAGGGATGCTGGAGAAATTTGAGATGTGAAGAAGCGTTTCCTGTCTCTCCTGAATAATCGTAAAGGGTTGTTGTAACTCACTTCCCTCCATGAAGCCCTAAACCCTCTCCCATGAATCCACCCAGGCCCCTGATACCCAGACACCCTTTTAAATGCTACTTACCAGCCAGGTCAGTGATAGCAGCAGGGGTGACATTGAGGCTGTGGGAAGTGGAAGGAAGGAGGTCTTCATTTCCCTCCCCATTCCAGCTCCAAGCCTGCTATTTAGCATTAGACCTCATTAGGTCTTAAGGAATGTAGTTTTTCCACTGTAGTGCCCAACTAAAATATGGTTAAGATGACTGGGGTGTTCATAGTTATACACAAATTTGGTGTACTGTGTGAAGTGAGAAACTGTTGACTTTAAGGGTGGTCATGAGCATAAACAGGTGTCAGGACCTGAAATATCTGGTAAAGCAGAGTCTTAGGGTGAAACTAGATGTTACCAGGAAATCCATGATCATGGTCTCTCTTGCTGTTGTTGTTTTAGAAGGTGATTATTTTATGAATTTCAGGCTACTTTGCAGAGTGGGAATCTGGTCCTGGTGCAGGACATGTTTAAATCTTTCCAACTGCATCATTTACCCAGTCTAGCCCTGCCCCCAAACCTGCTATTAGTTCTGGTGGGGAGGAGTCCCATGTACACTGCAGGAACTGAGGCATTTCTCCGAGTTCCTCCTCCCACGGAGATTTGTGACAACAAGGGAAAGGTGGTAGTGGTAGCCCCCCAATTGTGAAACACTCTTCTCAGTGAGGTCCACCTGGCATCAACAGTGTGATACTTTCAGTGCCAAGTAAAGACTTTCCTTTACTCCAGGCATTCGATGACATATGATGGGGCTTCTCTTCATTAAAGATGCAATCCTATGCATGTTTCGACAGAAAAAAATCGGACAATGCCCAGCATTCCCCATGGCTGGCTGGGGAATTCTGGGAGTTATAGGACTTCTTTCTGTCTAAATATGCATAGGATTGCACCCTAAGTTGTTTTACCATGTCTTGGCATTTTAAATTGTTTTTAGCTGCTTGAAATTGTGTTTATCTTTTTGTATGTTATAACCATTACTGTAAGATGCCTTGAGTCTTTTTTTAGAGAATGATGTTTAATAAATTAAAAATAATGACTCGATGGTCTTATAGGCGCCTTCCAACTCTACTGTTCTATGATTCTATGTAAACCTGTGTGCTTCCTACTGCTGAGATAATAGCAGCTCTCACATTATTCCAGGAAGAGTGACACAGATGTGGGGAGAAGGTCTTCTCACATTATCCCAAGTGATGCAGGGAAGAACCTCATTACAGAGGCTCCCTCCCAGATGGATGTCTGTATATACTCAGCTGTGGAGCTAATAACTATTTGGGGGAAGAGGTTGGGGAAACAGCCTAGGAGGAAAGGGTTAACACACAGTACATAGTTTACCTACGGAATTTGCTACCACAAGATGTAGTGATGGCCACCAGCTTTAAAAGGGGATAATACATAAGGACGCTGGAGAAATTCGAGATGGACTAAAATGAGCTTGGATTTCTAAGAATCCAACCTGCAGAATCCACTGCAAAGTGACCCCCTCAGGCCACACAGAGTCCATGGACTTTCGGATGATTTTTTTTTTACTTTCCCAAAATCTACGCATATATATTCGTAGGAAAATACACACATTTCTGCTGAGGAAACGTTGAATGGAATGGGGGACAATACGCCAAATGTTACGTACCAAGGTAGATTATGTAGATATTTACATAAATACTTACATAATAATGTGTGCATTTTTCTGCATGATGAAAAAAAAAAATCGCATCCTTCTGTTGAACAAAAGGCGCCTGACAATCCGATAAACACAGACGGAGTGGATTTTACACAGTCCACACATCCCTAATAATAGATACATTCATGGAGGATAAGACTATGAGAGCAGTCTGCCTCTGAATAGCAGTTCCTGGCAAACAAGAAAGGGAGCATGCTGCAGCATTCCTGTCTTGTTGTGGGTTTTCCATAGGCACCTATGCAAACAGATAACATTAACTAGGTAGGCCTTTGTTCTGATCCAGCTTGACTGTTTTCATGTTCTTATCCCTCTACCACTGTCATTTCCCAGATCTCCAAAGGAGCTGAGTTCATATGTGTGTGAAAATGTGTGTGTGCGTGTGCATGCGTGCATCTACTCAGCACTGGTTAGGCCTCCTCTGGAGTACTGTGTCCAGTTCTGGGCACCGTACATTAAGAAGGATGCAGACAAGCTGGAGAGGGTTCAGAGGAGGGCAATGAAGATGATCAGGGGACTGGAGACAAAGCCCTATGAGGAGAGACTAAAAGAACTGGGCATGTTTAGCCTTGAGAAGAGATGACTGAAGGGAGATAGGATAGCACTCTTCAAGTACTTGAAAGGTTGTCCCAGAGAGGAAGGCCAGGATCTCTTCTTGATCACCCCAGAATGCAGGACATGGAATAATAGGCTCAAGTTACAGGAAGCCAGATTCTGAAATCTTCCTGACCATTAGGGCAGTACAACAATGGGAACAATGACCTAGGGCGGTGGTGGGCTCTCCCACACTGGAGGCATTCAAGAGGAGGCTGGACAGCCATCTGTCAGGGATGCTCTGACTTGGATTCCTGCATTGAGCAGGGGGTTGGACTCGATGGCCAAAATGGCCCCTTCCAACCCTACTATTCTATCACCTAGGGAGGTAGTGGGCTCTCCCACACTGGGGGCGTTCAAGTCTCAAGAGGAGGCTGGACAGCCATCTGTCGGGGATGCTCTGACTTGGATTCCTGCCTTGAGCAGGGGGTTGGACTCAATGGTCTTGTAGGACCCTTCCAACCCTACTAGTCTATGATTCTATGATACTTGTGTGCACACATACTCAGGTCCTGGAGCTCCTGATATGTTTGGCTCTCTGACTTTAATATAGTCAGAGAGATCTTAATATACCAAGAACGTTGTCTATGAAACCAAACATTTAAAAAGGAGTGTGAAAATGTTAAAATAAAGTGACCCTTGCCCCAAAGGAGATTAAGCAACATTTAAATGTTTAAAGTCGGTAGCTTCAGCAAAAGTAAAGAGAGCATATTGCTCCAATGTAGCAGAGTGGGGAACAGTTTGAGCTGCAAAGCAGGAAGTGCTGGGTTCAAATCTTCCTCCAGCCATCGACACAATAGATAGCCGAATGTAAGTTTTTATTTTCTCACCCACCACCCCATTTTCCAACTCCAGTATGGGGATAAAAGTGTCTCTCCATCTTGCAGGATTGTTGGGAGAATCACTGAGATAACGTACATGAAGTACTTTCAACAGTTGAAATGGGATATGCAAATACTAGATTTCATTAATAAATGTACCCTGATTAATTGGATGTCTAAGATCACATAGTGAGCAATTAGTTACACCTTATCATGCTGCCATCTCCACTATCAGTGTAGATAATGACTGCATTTTTGTCATCAACGGTTTTAATGCATATGGGTAGATGAAGTGGGGCTTCTAATCTCTGATCCACCTCTTACAGGCATTCTTTGTCCATTCAAAGGATGTGGACAGGTGATGCCAGAACATCTGTAGACGGCTCCTTCGTGCACCACTATATGCATGAAGCGTTATGGGAACTCTAGTCCCAATTAGGGACGGCGAAGAAATCCACCATGGACTCCAATGAGGCTGGATTCTTTAGAATCCGCCCCCCCCCCCGAGTCCGTGACTGACTGGACTGCTCCCCCCCACACACCCAAAATTCTCCCTGGACGGACCCTACTTGGTGCTGGCTGGTCTGGGTCCGTCCATTGCCATCCATCCGCTGCCCCGGACTGCGGACGCAAATGGCGTTCAGCGTAGCTGAAGCCATTTGCATCCCTGCTCTTTTGGTGATAGGCTACGTAAATATTTACGTAGCATATCACAGCAAAGAGCAGGGATGCAAATGGCGTTGGCTACACCAGACGGAGCAGAGCCAGCCAGGGAGGATTCCAGGGGGAGGGACAGATTGCCTCCCCACACCTCGCAGATGCCTGAACTGGAACGGGGTGAGTATTTTGTACACCCCTAGTCCCAAATATCTGGAGGCCATCAAGCTGCCTACTCAGCATGCAGATATACACACTGGGGGCTGGCATAGAGAGAGCCCTCGGTGTGTACATTTGCTTGCATGAAGGCACTCTACAGATGTTCTAATCATTCAAACATCTGTAGAGAGTCCTCATCCTTGCAGATATACACATCAAGGGTATTGCTGGTATGATGCTGCAAATACACTCACCACATACATTCATTGAGGGTGCCTCCCCCACCCCCACCCTGCCAATAAATGCGGCTTTCCCAGAGTAATCGACAAAGATTTACAAAGATCGTAAAAATGATACATTTCTTGTGCGTGTCATCTTACTAGCCATGGGAGGGGTTAACCTTATTATTGGCATAAAATGTGAGTACACTTGCTAAGCAGGGGTGTGGTTTCTGTGTGGCTCCCAATATTTTTTTTACCCATGAAGGCAGAAAAAAGATATAGAGCCTGCCTGCCTGCCTTCCTTCCTTCCTTCCTTCCTTCCTTCCTTCCTTCCTTCCTTCTTTCCTTCCTTCTTTCCTTCCTTCCTTCAGAACTGTGAGATATACAACATTGCCAACACTGAGTTATTTAAAGAGGTGATGGTGGAAAGGAATAGTTACATTACCTTGAATAGTTACATAGAAAAAAAGGGGACATTTTATGCAGTGCTTAAAAAGAGGCAAACTTGCTGAAATCCCTCATTTATGTAATAAATACAGATTTACATGTCCTGTTTGTGTCTGGTTATCCTGGACCTGCACTGGAGACAAGTGAAAGCTGAGGCTAAGCTATGCTTGTCTGTATGTATCCCCCCCACCGCTTTACCCCCCCCCAAAAAAAACCAAGAGTGGTTTTGTGTTGTGCTGGGTGGCTGAATAGAGTGTCCCACCCTTATTGATCCACCATATATACATATACATATACATATACATATACATATACATATCTATCTATCTATCTATCTATCTATCTATCTATCTATCATCTATCTATCTATCTATCTATCTATCTATCTATCTATCTATATTATTCTGGACCCTCACAGCCTCTCTGAATAAATAGAATGAGGAGGGGGGCACATAGCTTACTGACAGAACACATATGTTGCATGCAGAAAGCCCCAGGTTCAATCAGTGAAAGGATTTCAGATAACAGGGCTGAGAGACAGCCATGTGCTGAGGGATTTTGCCAGTTGGAGTTGACCACAGATAGGCTGAAGATAGAAGATACAACATGGACCACATGTGGGATGCTGTCACATTTCCAGTGAACTACCTGGGACTTGCTCGTTGCTGGGATTCTTACAAAGAATGCTGGGTAGGATGGACCTTGGTGTCATCCAGTAAGACCTTAATTGTGTTCTTAACCCACCGTGCATCCTCTGTATCACTTAACACAGATTCATTGTCTCATAACTGTTAAGAGTTCCCATGTATACCCCATTATACGTTAGCAGATCACAGGGACTCAGCTACAAAACTGTGGGCCATGAAAATGGAGGTCAGCTCAGCCCTGGAGTAGGCAGGACAGGGCGGGATGCACTCAGCATGAGGCCATGTCTTATCTTATGTTCAATCCGGAACCACTGACATCAGCTATGATCTTCATTTAGGAAGCATTTTGGGGAGATGGGGGTTTAGTTGCTAGGCCAGAGGAGTCCCACTGTCAGTTTGGAAGAGGAGAGAACAGCTTTGCCAAAGGGAGTACACCTGTCCTGGCCTCCGCATAGGGGAAATCAGATAACACCCCTATTCCTTTGAAAGAGTGCACAAAGGGGGCATGAGGCCAAACAGGTCACCGACCCCACCCCACCCCCATGACATGCCTGGCAGCTGCACTCCCTGCTGCTGATGCACCAAATGCCATCCCCCTGTCATTCACATGCTTGGAATCTGTTGGAAGAGTCTGTATGCATATACCAATCTGTGTGTGCAGATTTCCTCCACATGACCGGGGACCTTGATTGGATTCCTCTGGGTCTTTTCTTTTCTTTCTTTCTTTTTTCATGGAGGCATTCTGTGGATATACATACACAGGGATGTAAGAGAATTCCACGACGGATCTCAGTGAGGTCGAATGCCAGTGCATTCGGCCCCCCGAAATCCATCGCGGAACAAAGCCCCCACCCCCCAACCCACGAAAGGCACGCAGGCCGAAGTCCCTGCCGCCCCCAACCCACAAAAGGCATGAAAAATGGAGCACTTACCTGCTCCCGTCCACGCTGCTTTGCGAATGGCGGCCGTCCTGCGGCCGCCATTCGCTTCCTTTTCTCTTCATAGCCGTGATAGGCTACGTAAATACGGTAGCCGCTGCCATTTGTGTACACTGGGTTTTTTTCTCCCTGCCATGATAGGCTACATAAGTATTTACGTAGCCTATCACAGCAGGGGGGAAAAAACCCAGCGTATGCAAATGGCGGTAGCTGCCGCCATTTGCGTATGCTGGGTTTTCTTTCCCCTGCCATGACAGGCTACGTTAATATTTACATAGCCTATCATGGCTAAATACAGGGACTCAAATGGTGGCAGCTACGACAGCCACCATTTGCATCCCTGCAGGGCTGCCCAGCGGCCGGATGTCCGGCTGCGGGCAGCTGGAGCCAGCTGGTGGCTCTGCGGCTTGGCCGCCGAGCGGAGCCAGCCGGGCAGGATTCCGGGGGGTGAGGACCGGATCGCCTCCCCCCCCGTTGAAGATTCCAGGGGGAGGGACGGAGCGCCTCCCCCCCACCATGGAAACAGAATGGAACAGAAGATAAGTGTTCCATCCATCCCTAGATATACACTGCTAGGGGTATACAGCAACTTCTGAAGCATTCTGAACATACAGAGAGCAAGGGTGTGGCTTCCAGCCAGTCTGCAAATCCCCAAAAGCCCCTCCTAAGTTCTTGCAATATGCTGTGGGGGTCAGGTCAACCTCTTCTAATGTGAAATGAAGTTATTTACATCTTGGAGAGGAGACATTCATCTTCCTGTATAGATATATGGATATAGATATAAGTTTTAAAAGTATCAAACAGCACTTAGACAAGTTTGTCCTGTCCTGTATCCCAGAAAGAAACACTTAAGTCATATATTTATTGTCATGACTGACGCAACAGAAATATTAAAGTTTTAATGAAAAACGTTTGAGCTTCCAAATTCTTCAGTTGCTCTGGTGTGAATCAAAGGTAAGGATGCTGGGGAAATTCGAGACAGACTAAAATGAGCTCGGATTTCTAAGAATATGACCTGCGGAATCCACTGTGGAACGACCCCCTCAGGCCTCACAGAGTCCATGGACTTTCGGATTTTTTTTTTTAACTTTCCCGAAATTTAGGCATATTTATTTGTGGGAAAATACACACATTTCTGCTGAGGAAGAGTTGAATGGAATGGGGGACAATACACCAAATGTTAGATACTAAGTTAAATTATGTAAATTGTTACAAAACCTCTTACATCATTATTTGCGTATTTTTCCATGTAAAGAAGAAAATCGCATCCGTCTGAGAGTGGACGATGGAACAAAAGGCACCTGACAATAGGGATGTACGAAAGGCACTTACCTGGTCCTGCAGCTTGCTTTGCGGTGGGGGGGAGGTGCTTCGGTTCGCCCCCCGAAGTTCAGGCCGGGGGGGGAGGCGCCCCGCCTCGCCCGGCCAAAATTCAGGCCAGGGGGGGAGGCGCCCCTCCTCGCCCGGCCAAAATTCAGGCTGGGGAGAAGTGCCCCATCTCCCCAGCTACGAAATACAAAAGTGAAAAAAAAAAACCAACCGTGATAGGCTATGTAACGATTTACGTAGCCTATCACGGCTAGATTTCCAAAGTCAGCCGTGATAGGCTACGTAAATCGTTACGTAGCCTATCATGGGTGACTTTGAAAAAAAAAAAGCGCGTACGCAAATGGCGGCGCCCATGGGTGCCACCATTTGCGTTCCTTATTTGGTCCCAGTAGTTTACGTAAAGATTTACGTAGACTACAGTGAAAATAAGGGCAACGCAAATAGCGTTGCCCTTATTTTCGCCATAGTCTACGTAAATCTTTACATAGACTACCCGGGACCAAATAAGGAATGCAAATGGCGGCGCCCATGGGCGCCGCCATTTGCGTACGTGCTTTTTTTTTTCAAAGTCACCCATGATAGGCTACGTAACGATTTACGTAGCCTATCACGGCTGACTTTGGAAATCTAGCCGTGATAGTCTACGTAAATCGTTACGTAGCCTATCACGGGTGTTTTTGTTTTTGTTTTTTACTTTATTTTGTAATGGTGGTGGCAGCGGCCGGTCTTCCGACTGGCCGCCGCCCCCACCCCCACCGAACTGCTGCTGAACCGCTGCTGGGACCCGCCGCCGAGAGGGACATTCGAGGGAGATAAGTCCCAACCCGGGGGGGGCGGAGACTTTCACCGCCAATTTCTGGGGGCCGAATGCGTTGGCATTCGGCCTCCTCGAGATTTGTGGAGAAATTCTCCGCCATCCCTACCTGATAATCTGCGAAACATAGATGAAGTGAATTTCACACAGTCCGTACATGTTGAAAGGATACTGTAGCCAGACAGTGTGGCAGTTATAGAACACTGATAATGGACTACTCCAAAGTGTGGTATGCTGGAGATGAGTATTGTCAAGTATTATTCTCCATGCTCAAACTGTGTGTTGTTAATGAGTCAAGTCTATATATCCAGACGTTTTCTTGTGTTTCCAGTGTTCTTGGGCCAGATGGCTAGTCTATTGCAACAATAATGAAACTTACAAAAAAGTCAATAACAGCAGTGGAAATGACCCAAAGAAGATGAAATTTACTTTAAAAAACACATTCTACACAGAGGATTTCCTCCACATATGGTTGGCTGCAACATCAACCAAACAACCATCTTATCTAGAGTAAATTGGTTTACCTGCCTGTGCTGAGGGAACTACACTGGTGACCGGTCTGCTCCCAGCTAGGAATAAGGTCTTGGTATTAGTATCCAAAGCCCCATACAACTCAGGATCAGGTTACCTCAAGGAACCTCTCCCCCTATACCAACCTCCCAGGCCACTATAATAATTATGGGAGGCCCTGTTGTCTGTGCCACAGCCTTCGGGTTTCTGTCTGTTAGCTACACAGAGATGGGCCTTCTACACAGAGATGACACCCTCCCATTGCCTCTGAAGTATGTCAGGCCTCAACACTGATGTGCTTTAGGTGTTCATCGAGAAGGTATCTGTTTACTTTGGCTTTTCCCCAGCCATAGGCTATCTTGGAACCAACCTCTAATATAACAATTTAGCATTTTGTTTTGTTTTTGTATTCCTCTGTGAGAAGCCTTACAGATAAATTATTATTATTATTATTATTATTATTATTATTATTATTATTATTATTATTATTCCTCCTCCTCCTCCTCCTCCTCCTCCTCCTCCTCCTCCTCCTCCTCCTCCAGGATAGTGAGGAGTCTGGCAACATTTCCACCTACCATTTACTATTGTCTTGCAATAGCTATCAGTAACAGTAAGATTCGTGCTCCTGCATTCTACCAGTCTCCAAATCTACCAAAATTACTAGTGAGAGCTGTAGTTAGCAACCCTAGATCACATCCTTGTTATTGTGAGTGCTGCATCACCTGTGTTCATCTCAGGTAGTCAGCTATCCTCTAGAGTTCTGTGAGTGGCAGAACAGACTATATCAAACAAAACATCATTTGCAGGTCTTGCAATGTAGTTTCTATCACTGATTGCAAATGACAAGGGTGTCATATTTCAGAACACAGATCAAACAACAACTGATCTATGCATATGTTTTAGGAATCCTAAATCTGCAGTTGGGACAACAACAACAAATGAACTGGAACAACCAGCTGCAAAGCACTTCAGTTCTGATTTGTCAGTCATTGCAATAAAGATGGAATCAGATCCAAGAACATTGGAAACAAGAGAAAGCATCTGGATATATAGACCTGACACCTTACACCACATGGCCTTAACCTGGGTGGCATCAGTCATCTACAGCAAAAAGCCAACACACTTTGGAATATACCAACCACACCATTCCTATAACTGTCACATTGGCTACAGTACCCTTTGATTCACATCAAAGCACAGTGATGGCCCTGCCATTAGGCAGAATGAAGCAATTGCCTCGGGCGACATATGCTGGTGGGGGGCAGGGGGCATCCTAAAGTAGGGATGTGTGAACTCACTCCCATCTGGGTTCTCCGGACTCCTGCCCAGCCCCTGGCCCTGCTCGTTGGTCCAGGGCGGTCCATGCTTGACCCCCTCCCACTCTCAGCGAGCAGCCTGCACTCACCCCAGTGGCCTTGTTGAGCTCTGCAGTCACCATTTCTAAAACAAAAAATAGCAGTCCCCAAAATGGGCATGTTTTTGTATGTGTGAAATGTGCATCTTTGCAAAGGAACACATTAGTGTGTGTAGGAAAATGTGCATTTTTATAAAATATGCATCTTTGTGCTTATGCAAACATGTGCATTCACAAAACACGCATTTTTGCGTGTGCACAAATTTGTGCATGTTTGCGATCGCCACTTTATTTCTCAGAAAATGGCGACCGCGAAGCTCAACAAGGCTGCCAAGGTGAGTACAGGCCATTTGCCGAGCGCGGCCAGGGGGCAAGCAGGGGCAGGAGCTCAGTGAGCGGGACGCAGTGGTGCCAGCAGGAGCAGGTCTGCCAGATTCCTGGACTGAATCAGGCGCTCGCGCCATCCCTATCCTAAAGTCCCTGGCTGTTCCTTTCTCTGGAGGATGGAGCTGTGTATGCCGGAACAACCTGCCCTACCCCCCTCTCCCTAAAATGTCCTGCTGTTACAAGTGTGGTGGGGAACACTACCCAATCAGCACTGCTGAAGTAAGGTTCAACTGCCAGTACAACTGGCTTCTGCGCATGGAATGCAGAATGCTTCTACAGGTAGTGCCATCTTGTACCTTACCACAAGCAACAAAACACCTATGGCCATGTAGGCCCCTTCCAACCCTATTATTCTATGATTCTGTGATAAAAGTGTAATATTTCTGCTGTGTTAGTCACTGATATATATCGACTTCGCACACACCTACACACACACTGATGCAACTTCCTAAATGTATCCAAAAGCTGTTTTGTTCTTGTTGTTATTACTTGCAACCAAAGGTGCCGCACTTTTCATAGCCTCATCATAGCTGTATCATGTTGGGGGAGATTTTTATTTTTATTTTTAATATTCTCAGGTTTAGTTTGCGTATTCCCGATCTCAGAACGAAACTCTCTTCCTCTCTTCCTCTCTCTCTCTTTCTCTTTCTCTCTTTCATAGGCAGGGTGCTGCTGTGCCAGGCAAACCAGGAAGGATCTCCCGTGTACGGTGCCCCCAGTTCTCTAGTATACACATCCACAAGTAAGCCAGTGTTACGGCTCTCTTTCTGATCTTTGCCTGCGAAATGTCAATCAAGCCCCAGGTCTCCTGCTAAGTTAAATGTGATATTTGGCGAGATGTGATTTGAATGCTTCGCTACTGATGTGTTTGTCACAGAATAGACTGACCAGCTGTCCCCAACACAGTGCCCTCCAAATGTGTTGGACTACAACTCCCATCATCTCCAGGATGGGGAACCAACACACCTGGAGGGCATGGAGGAAGGTCTGGACAAGATGGTTTCTGATGGTTGAGAGACACTGTATCTTATGCCCCCTGAGTAAAGGATCTTACCAAATCTGTTTAAGCAGGCATTAATGTAATCTTGGCAGAAGAAGACCTAATTAGCTGTTCTATTTTAGATCAAGAATACAACTCCTTGTCTAACAATAAACATAGTTTTTTTAAAAGCAAAAAGACATGAAGAGGGGAATTTGACCCCAGGTTTCTCCATGGCATCAGACAATGCGTTTCCTTAAGAACTATTGTCTTAATATGTTTTTTTTTCCCCCAAGCACCAAATTTGAGGCCTGATCTAGCTTTGTTTTTGTTTAGTTTCCCCCCCCCCACCAAGCCGCTCCCCCAATCCATGATTGGCCAAGCTGCTGTGATGTCACGGAATTGTCACAAACATTTCAACAGCTATGGCATGAACACCAGAACATGCAATGTTGAGAAACGGTGGAGCTTCCTTGATAGAAGTAAAAGGTCACTTGACTGTAGCTGAAACAGCAACAGCAACAACAACAGCAACAACAACAAACAACACAGAGCCCAGACCAGAGACAGAAAAGCTGTGTGCATGTGTGTAAGAGGGACAGAGGAAGATATTTTAAGCATGTAGAGAGATAGTGGTCTGGAAAAGTGAGTAATCCTAGAATATAGTTATGGGACTGGAGGTTTTAAAGTAAAGGGTCACAGTAGGTAGCGGACTACTAAACAGAACAATTAAAAAACGTATATGGAGAAAACTCTAACTAGAAGCAGTTTTAACTGGATTACAAGCTTCTAGTCCTGCTGGAGATTACAAAATGCGTACACCTTGTTGACTAATTAGCACAACATTTCCGCAAGATTCAAAGGGGGTGGGACTGGGGAGGTTTCAAAGGAAGTTTCCAAGCAAACCGAAGCAACTCCCCACTTCAAGTGCCAAGTGAATATGGTGACAATTTATGACTCACTCGTAGTAATAATATTATGTTCTTTCCATTTCTATTTCATTAATGAACCTATGTATTGTTCATTAAATTGGTGGTGGAATGTCAGTCTAGCTCTGTGTGTGTGCGCACATGCATGCGCATGTGCGTGCAACCCACCTGCCAGTCTTAAAGTCCGTGTGGTTGACCATTAGCCTCTTCATGTAACAACACTCCATGTAGATATTTACTCCTAGCCTCATGTGTCCATCAATTGCCTGAATCCGTTTAATTCCAGTTCCTGTTTATTTCTGGTGGTGGTGATGCCAGTCTCCATAGGCCCCAGGCAGTTGGGTCATGTATAGGGTATGGAGCATGAAAATATTATCACTGTTCAGCTGATAACATCTAAACGGGCCTATTGGTTGTTCAGAGCACAGTTACAGTCCTGACTGGGAACTTTTCAAAGAACAGGTGTGGGCAGAAGGTAGATGTCCAGATGTTTGGGACTTCAACTCCCAGAAGCCTCTGCTACCATGCCCAGTGGTCAGGAATGATGGGAGCTGAAGTCCAAAACATCTGGAGATCTACTTTCTGCCCACCTCTGTTAGAGCGGTCAGGTGTTTGTGACAATAGCTGCTCTCCCCTTTCCTATGCATATATCATATTAGTGGCTTCCTCTTCCCTCTCTCTGCAGGCGTGAGGGACCTATTGAGATGGTCTGCTCACAGAAGCTAATATGGATGCTGATGGAGTCCTGATGGCCCTCAGGGATTTCCCACCTAGTTTGACTGGTGCTCCTCTTGATATCCTGGTCACTCTGTACGATTCTGAGATGACCTGGGCATAGTGCTCCAATTCCAGGGGAAGGGGCTGCCTCCCTTAGCACTTAGAAGGGGCATGATTTGGTTAAAAATGGGGGAGTGGGGTTAGTGGATTTAATTGAGGGCTCCCCTACCCCTTCCCCTATAAGGTAAGGCAAGCACTGCCTGAAAGGTGGACACAACTGTACCTAAATGTCTCCTTGCCTTATGCAGTAGCCTTTAAGCTCTGTATTTTACCATGGGACAGAAGGCAATGAAATCGGTAGCAAGGTGGTTGGAATGGAAGTCGAAGAAGACTTGAAGTGAATCTAATTGAACACAATTATTACTCATTTGTGAGCCTACTCTGTACTTGTGGTGGTGATGACAGGATTTCTGTACTGTGACATTGCATCCCCACAGTGCTTTCCAACAGAATGTTTCTGTGTTTAGGGATGGCGGAGAATTTCTCCCCGAAACTTCGGGGGGCCGAGCGCCAACGTGTTCGGCCCCCCGAACAAGTTTCGGGGAGAAATCCTCCGCACCCCCTGCCCCCGCACCCCCCCCGGGACGGGACTTACCTTTTGCGAATGTCCCTCCCAGTGGCTGGTCCGGCCGGCGGTTCGGCGGGTTTTCGAGCGAGGCGGGAGCGGCAGCCGGTCGAAAGACCGGCTGCCGCCGCCGCCATTGTAATGAAAGAAAAAAAAAAACTTCCCCTGATAGGCTACGTGACAATTCACGTAGCCTATCACGGCTAGATCTGCAAAGTCAGCCGTGATAGGCTACGTGAATCGTCACGTAGCCTATCACGGGTGACTTTAAAAAAAAGAAAAGAAAAGCGCGTACGCGAATGGCGGCCCCCATAGGGAGCTGCCATTCCCATTCCTTATTTGGTGGCTGTAGTCTACGTAAATGTTTACGTAGACTACGGCGAAAATAAGGGCAACGCTATTTGTGTTGCCCTTATTTTCACCGTAGTCTACGTAAACATTTACGTAGACTACAGCCACCAAATAAGGAACGGGAATGGCGGCTCCCTATGGGGGCCGCCATTCGCGTACGCGCTTTTTTTTTTTTTTTAAGTCACCCGTGATAGGCTACGTGACGATTCACGTAGCCTATCACGGCTGACTTTGCAGATCTAGCCGTGATAGGCTACGTGAATCGTCACGTAGCCTATCAGGGGAAGTTTTTTTTGTTTTTTTTTTACTTTCGCGTTCGCGGCCGGGCGAGGCGAGGCGCCTCCTCCCCGGCCTGAATTTCGGCCGGGCGAGGCGGGAAGCCTCCCCCCTGGCCTGAATTTTGGCCGGGCGAGGCGGGAAGGTCTGAACTTCGCGGGGGGAGCAGCGAAGCGCTCCCCCCCACCGCGAACGGCCTTCGACGACAGGTAAGTGACTTTCGTCCACCCCTTGCCACAAGCCTTCTCCAAGCTGGCCGATAAGATGACATGACAAGTCCTTGGAAATCCATTGTGACTCATTGCTAAGCACTTTGAGGATAAAATCATTCGCATCCTTGTGACTTGGACTCCATGTTACCAGGGACAGACAGATCAATCCCTTCCTGGTCCTTGACAATTTTGAATGTGTTCATTCATAAGTTTGTTCCATCCTATTGCCATATTAATCTCTAACTATAAAAAAGCAAGAAAATTCATATTTAAATATGCATTTTTAGCATATTTTCCTCACAATATACACATTTCTGAACATATTGTCTGACTTGAAAGTATGAATTCTAAACATATTTTATCCTAAAAATATACATTTTTATTTGCACTTTGGTACACTTTTGAGCCAAGAACTGCATCACAAAATTCAGAAAGTGTGACATATGGATAACTGTGTTCTAATCTGCACATGAGTCCTGGAGGTGTGGATCAAGTAGGGATGGGCGGATCACTTACACCATTCCAGGTGGGGGGGGTCTGCAGGGGGGGAGGTGATCTATCCCTCCCCACAGAATCCATCCAGGCCAGCTCCGCTCTCCGGTGATCCTGTGGAACTGGCCGCCGGCTCCGCAGCACTGGCGATACGGCTGGCCACCATTGCTGTGTCATATCGCTGTGCTATGTCCGGATGCAAATGGCACCACTATGCCATTTGCGTCCCTGTTTTCACATGATAGGCTACATAAATTATATTTACATAGATATTTGCATAGCCTATCATGTGAAAACAGGGATGCAAATGGCGTACTGGTGCCATTTGTGCCCGAACTTAGCACAGCGGACTTATAGCACCTGGATGGATTCTGGAGGGGCACGGAGGTGAGTGCTCCATTCTGCCACGGACCCCAATAGGGCTGGATTCTTGGAATCTGGCCTCACTTGGGTCCATGGCAGAATTCTTTGACATCCCTAGGATCAAGGTTGTTCACTTCGAAAAGCAGACTGAACAAAATCCTTAATCACCTCTACATGCATCCATTAGTGAAGACGTGCAGGTCTAGTCATGTACTATAGGATGACTCTCTGTTGCTGAGTCCTGAGGAGTACTCCAAAGTGCTTGGAGGAGTACCGCTGATCACTTCTTGACTTGACCTTTGCACCTGCTGGCTTATAACGTCAAGCAGGACCACTTGGATCAAGGAGGTGATGCAAAAGGGGGTGGTCTCAGCCACCTTGAAATAATTGGTCATGTTAAAAGAGGTGCCCATGAGGCCACTCTTTAAGAAAGCCTATCTAGACACTCAAGATTATTTGAGCTATCACCTTCTTGCAAATGTAGCCTTTGGGGACAAGTTGATAGAGTGGGTGCTTGCTGTACAACTCCAGGCTCTCTTGGATTATGCTGGTTATCTGGATACATTCCAGTCCAGATGCCAGCCAGGTTGTGGCACTGATACACCATTAATCACCCTGATGGATGACCTATGCTGAGACAAGGACAGTGCAACACTGTTAATTTCCCCTGGAGAGAATTCTCCCTGTTAATTCTCTCTGTCGCTGTCAACATCTTCAGCCATGGTATCCTCCTGAACTGACCATCTGAGGTTGGGATTAGGGACAACTTGGAAGACCGGTGTTTTGACCCATGGTTTGTCATGCTGTGTCACAGGGGCTATGGAATTCCACAGAGCTCTCTTTTGGTCCCCTATGCTGATTCAGTAAGTACATGATATGGCTGCGTATTCAACTATGGTGTCATCAGTATGCTGCCCTTCCAGATGGTTCAAACCACAGTTATCATGAAATACCAGCTGGGCTACTAACCAGGAATGATACCAAACAAAACTCACCAATTTTAAAACCACCATAGTAGCAACTGTCCTGTTTTAAAATCACATTTTAACCTTTAAAGCCCTAAACAGCCCACCACCAAAATTCCTCAGGACTATCTCTCAGATGAACCTCCAGGTATTACTGTCCTCACCAGATGCCCTTCTGCACCATGTCCCTCTATCATCTGAGGTAAAGCATGTGGCAACTTTGTTTTCTTTTTTAAGGCCAAGTGAAGTCCTTCCTATTTCTTCAAGCTTTTTAGTGTCTTTTAATAATTCCTTGATGTTTTTATCAGGCTTTGCTTTTCCCAGCTCTTCTGTTTTTGCTGTTGATTCCTCTTTTTGGAAATTTTGAGGGAAACTCCTTTCAGATTCTCTGGGGATCCAGGAAAATGCAGAGGGTTAAGCTAGATTCAGCCATTCCAAACCTGAAAGGGTAAACACTTGAGAAGAGAGAGCACTCTAGCCTGGCCCATCTCCCTCATAACCTTCCATTCCCCTTGTGGAAATTGACATTCTGAAGTGGAGAGCCACCTCTATCCATAGGGGCTCTCCACCACCTGCAACAGTTTGGAATGGATGAACGCACCTCCGTCTGGTATCAGCGGGTGCCCACTGAAGCTCTGCCCCCACTTGAGCTCCCCCAGAACCACGCTCGAGCCCCCATGAGCTCACAGAGCCACCCACACTCACCCTGGATCCCGTCCATGAGCACCCACCATTTTGCCAAGCTTATTTTTATTAGGGATGGCGGAGAATTTCTCCCCGAAACTTTGGGGGGCCGAGCACCAACGTGTTCGGCCCCCCGAACAAGTTTTGGGGAGAAATCCTCCGGAACCCCCCACCCCCCGCACCCCCCCCGGGACGGGACTTACCTTCGCTGAATGTCCCTCCCGGGGGCGGGTCCGGCCAGCGGTTCGGTGGGTGTTCGAGCAGGGCAGGAGCGGCAGCTGGTCTTTCGACCGGCTGCCGCCCCCGCCATTCCAATAAAAGAAAAAAAAAACACGCCCCCGTGATAGGCTACGTGACGATTAATGTAGCCTATCATGGCTAGATTTGAAAAGTCAGCCATGATAGGCTACGTTAATCGTCACGTAGCCTATCACGGGTAACTTAAAAAAAAAAAAAAGCGCGTACGGATAATGGCGGCCCCCATAGGGAGCCGCCATTCCCGTTCCTTATTTGGTCGCTGTAGTCTACGTAAAGATTTACGTAGACTACGGCGAAAATAAGGGTAACGCTATTTGCGTTGCCCTTATTTTCGCCGTAGTTTACGTAAACTTTTACGTAGACTACAGCGACTAAATAAGGAACGCGAATGGCGGCTCCCTATGGGGGCTGCCATTAGCGTACGCGCTTTTTTTTTTTAAAGTCACCCGGGATAGGCTACGTGACGATTAACATAGCCTATCACGGCTGACTTTGCAGATCTAGCCGTGATAGGCTACATTAATCGTCACGTAGCCTATCACAGGGGCGTTTTTTTTAAAAAAAAAAAACAATGGCATTCGCGGCCGGGCGAGGCGGGAAGCCTCCCCCCGGCCTGAACTTCGCGGGGGGAGCCACGAAGCGCCTCCCCCCCACCGCAAACAAGCTTCGACGAAAGGTAAGTGCCTTTCGTCCACCCCTAATTTTTATGGGGAAAAGGTCATTAAAAGTTGCCGTTTTTAATTATGCACAATTTTGGGCTGGGAAACCTTGATATATTCAATAACTAATATTGTGTAGGTCAGCCTCTCCCAGCCTGAATTTACACATATTTAAATCTGCACATTTTAATGACCTCCTTTTTCTGTAAAAAAAAAACAAAAAAACGGCAAAATGGCGGGTGCTTATGGATGGGTCTCGGTGAGTGTGGGGAATGTCCAAGGTCATGAGCAGGGGCAATTGAGGCCAGAGTCTCAGTGGGCATAGTCTGTGGGCATAGGCAGGGGGGAGCCTGACAGACTCCCAGACCCAGTCGGGTGTCTGCACCATCCCTAGTAACACTGCATAACCCATTTGAATTGTAGGTTAAAACAGGTTGCCCACCCCTGATCTGAAAAACATGGTATAGAAAGGCATGTTTGTGTCCTACCATGGCTGATTCAGGCTCACTCCTTTGTGGCAAATCCATCTCAAAGGTAGGGGTGTATGAACCCCACTCACCTGTCTGGTTGGGGTGTCTGCTGGGGGGGGGGAGGCAATCCATCCCTCCCCCCAGAATCCTCCCCAGCAGGCTCCGCTCCACGGCGAGTCCACGGAGCCCCCAGCCGAGCCCATCCACAGCCGGACTTCCATCTGCTGCCAGTCTGCAGCCGCAAATGGCATCCAGTGTAGCGGACGCCATTTGTGTCCCTGCTTTAGCCATGATAGGCTACATAAATCTTTCCATAGCCTATCACAGCTACAGCAGGGATGTAAATGTAGGGATGGACGAAAGTCCCTTACCTGATCCCAAAGCTTGCTTTGCGGTGGGGGGGAGGCGCTCCATCCCTCCCCCCGAAATTCTGGCCGGGGGGGAGGTGCCCCATCCCTCCCCACCAAAATTCTGGTGGGGCGGAGGCGCCCTGTCCCTCCCCACCGAAATTCTGGCTGGGGGGAGGCGCCCCGTCCCTCTGGCCGCGAAACCTCTTCTCCTGCCAGGACGCAAATGGCGGCGGGTGTAGCTGCCGCCGTTTGTGTCCCTGCAGTCAGCCGTGATAGGCTATGTCTGTTGGCGAACGCCATTGTTTTTTAAAAAACATGTAAATGTTTACGTAGCCTATCACGGCTGACTGCAGGGACGATGGGGGGAAGGCGATCTGTTCCTCCCCCCCCGGAATCCTGCCCGGCCAGCTCCGCTCTGTGGCCAGGCTGCTGAGCCGCTGGCCAGACCAACCCACAGTGGGGCCTCCAGCCACTGCCGGGCTGGTGCAGACGCAAATGGTGTGAACGTCCCTACGCCGGCCCATGATATGCTACATACATATTTACGTAGTCTATCACAGCTAAAGCAGGGACACAAATGGCGTCCCCTATGCCATTTGTGTTCCTCCTTTAGCCGTGATAGGCTACGTAAATATATATATGTAGCCTATCATGGGCTGGCGTAGGGACACAAATGGCGGCTGCTACGACAGCCACCATTTGTGGCCGCAGCAGCCTGGCAGCAGCCAGAGCCGCCACTGCCACTGCTGCCGCCACCGGACCAGAGCCACTGCCAGGTAAGCTCCATTTTGCGAGGCCTTCGCTGGGTGGTGGGGTGGGGGGCTCCATTCCGTCATGGATTCTGGGGGGCCAAATTCACTAGAATGCAGCCCCCCTGGGATCCATAGCGGAATTCTCTAACATCCCTATTTGTTTCCAGTCCCCTGATCATCTTTGTTGCCCTCCTCTGAACCCTCTCCAGCTTGTCCGCATCCTTCTTAAAGTGTGGTGCCCAGAACTGGACACAGTACTCCAGATGAGGCCTAACCAGTGCTGAGTAGAGGGGAACTAGTACTTCCCGGGATTTGGAAGCGATTCTTCTATTAATGCAGCCCCAAATAGCAGTTGCCTTCTTTTGCAGCCACATCACATTGTTGGCTCATATTCAGCTTGTGATCTCCAACAATTCCAAGATCCTTCTTGCTTGTAGTAGTGTGGCATTGCTCCAGAGCATTGTGGGAAATTTTAAATAGTGGCTCATATCACAGAAAGCCTCAGCACCAGTGCACCCTGCTGAGGCTTTCTGTGCCTCAGCTGCCCAAACCTGCCAGATTCTAACTCTGGCCATGCAGTGCAGTTTTTACTTGGGCCATGGTTTTCTGGCATGTTACAGCTACATGGACAGGGAATTGTTATCCCATTTAACAAAGGTACTGGTCACATGGACTAGGGCATGGTCCCAGGGCATGGTCGGAAGGCACAAGAGGCCTTGCTGGAGCTAAGCAGATCTGGGTCTGGTTACTACTTGGAGGGGAGATCACCTGGGAACCACATATAGCCACCTTGAGTTCCATGAGGGAAGAAAGGTGGGATAGAAATGAAATAAATAAATGCCAACAAATAGATAGATGAATGGATGGATGGATGGATGGATGGATGGATGGACGGACAGACAGACAGACAGACTACTATAAGCAAGAAAAGGTTTCTGCATGCTCAGTGACATTTTTAGCTCAGGATTCATCCCAGGCACTCCTTTCTATAGGTGATTCGGTCTGACCATTGTCAGTGTATGGCTACACATGGGGATCTGTCAATCAGGTCTAAACTACATGATGTTTCCTGTGGCATAATCTACATTCAGCACAAAAAGGAGATTGGGGTTATGCAAAAGCATCTAAATCTATCCCACAGTTCTCTAGTTCTTTTCATAATCATCTGTGAAAACTTCCATCAGTTTCTGTAATTAAACTAATGGTCTAAATGAATTTCCAGATCACTAGCTATTCATTCTGATATGTCATTACACTGAGTTCAATTAATAGAAAGTAAGTTTACAGCCCATTGTGTCCCTAAAATGCTATTCTATTTCAGCTGTTTTAATTAGCGATATTCGCTCTGCTACCACCAACTCCAACCCACCAATTCAGGCCGCACACACTCATTTGATATGTGCCATTGTCGGACTTTGGTGTTCTTTGTCATTCAGCATTAAAATAATCCGAATGAAACATTCAATAATTAAAACTCTAATGTCTTTCATACTCCTAAGGCCCGTGGGCCCCTATCCAGCCATTTTATTGCAGGTAGAAGAGCACCAGAGTGCAGGTAGAGTCTGTGGCCCAGTCCAAACTCCTCATGTCCTTCAAAGGTCTAGCTACATGATTCGTTTCAAAGGAGACAGTCAGGAACATATACATGAATCTGTTCCTTCTGTATTCACACCAGAGATTCTGACTGGGGTGATGGACTAAGATTTATATTTGAGTTGTCACCAGATTTCATCCAAAGTAAAATATGATGTAAATTTAGAGGGCCCTATGTGATAAATCATTTAGTATTAGTATTAGTATTAGTATTGGTATTGGTATTGGTATTAGTGTTACGGCTGCTATCACATTTCATTGAAAAAATTAAAATGCTGCTGCCTCACCTTTTTATGACTATCTATATCAATCTATTGATATCTATATCAATTTTATTTTAGCAAGACAGGGCAGAACAGATAGCTGATAGAGAGATGATTAGATAGATAGATAGATAGATAGATAGATAGATAGATAGATAGATAGATAGATAGAATCTCTAGTGAATTTGGAGGAACCTGTGAAGACATCTGGAGGAATTTTTGAGGGAAATGTAAAGAAAGTTAATACATTTACAGTGCAGTCCTATGCATGTTGTTTGTTTGTTTGTTTGTTTGTTTGTTTTTGTAGTCCATTTAACTCCCCCCCCACACACACACATTTTATTTATTGGGTTTCTGGAGAATTCCCCACAATAGTGAGGAATACTTTGCATGCTGAATGCAAATTATTCCCCCTTCTCTCAGACATTTGGCAGCATATAAGGAGTCTCTTTGATTGTCTCTGACTGACTGTTTTTATCAGAGCAATCCTATGGCCACTAGACACATAGGATATGCTCATTTCCAGGAATTGACCTCAGAGCCTGCACTCTGAGGTCAGTTCCCGGAAAACTGACCTCCCCCTTTGTCCTCGCTGCCTCCGAGGCAGCTCGGCGAAGCCCCATCCTCTGCACTCAGAAGAGGAGCACGGAGTGACTGAAAAGGGGCCAGGCTGGGGGGCGTTCCGGGGCAGGGAGAGCGGACCTGCGCATATGACACATCCAGTGTGACATATGGCAGCTTCCTCTCCCAGTTGGCTCCCCCACTGCTAGACATCCAAAAATGGCTGTCTGGCAAAAAAAAAAAAAAAGGCAGGAGAGGTGCGGAGGAAACAATCCCCTCCCCCGTGCCTCTCCTGCCTTGCTCTGGATAGTCAGTCGCCTCCGAGGTCAGAGGCAGCTGCCTATATAGTTAGGATTGCACCCTAAATTGTTTTAGATATATGTTGTTGTGTGTGCTATTGGTTGTATGTTTTATGTCATTATGTGAATGGTTTAATACTTTATATAATGTACTTTAATAGTTTTTAATTGTTGTGAACTGCCCAGAGAGCTTTGGCTATGCGATGGTATAGACATCGAATGAATGAATGAATGAATGAATGAATGAATGCCCCACACTCAGTACCTGCAGCTGAAAGGCCATAAGATACTGGGAAATACCTCTTCCTGAAAAGCTGCTGCCGGTCAGAATGAGGGGTAGATGGAGCAATGGTTTCTCTGTATATAAGACTGCTTCATACATCCAAAGTGGAACACTTATCAGTTATTTGCCTCATTTGGATATCCGTTGAGGAGATGTTTCAGGGAGATGGGGAATGCCATTTTGAAGCCAACCAGGTAGTTCTCACTAAGTTGTAACATCAGGAGAATGATAACTGAATAGGAACGAGTTTTAGTAAAAAGTCTTAGGTGTGTGCTGGATAGGGATGTACAGACTGTAAAATCTACTCCATCTGTGTTTGTGGATTCTCAGGTGCTGTTTCTTCCATCATCCACTCACAGACAGATGCAATCCCCCCACCCCCATCATATGGAAAAATACACAAATAATTTAAGAGTTTTCGTAACAATTTACGTAATTTACCTTGGTACATAACACATAGCGTATTATCCCCCATTCCAGTCAACTTTTCCTCAGCAGAAACTTGTGCATTTTCCTAGGAATGAATATGCATAAATTTCGGGAAAGTTAAAAAAAAATAATGATCTGAAAGTCCACGGACTTTGCGCGGCCTGAAGGGGTCACTCCGTGGTGGATTCCACAGGTCAGATTCTTAGAAATCTGAGCTCATTTTAGTCCATCTCGAAATTTTCCGGCATCCCTAGTGCTGGATATCCATAGGTAGTTTATATGGATGATTTATTTGTGTTCTGCCTCCCCTTGCCCCTCCCATTTCCCCCATTTTATCTTGCACAGTTCCTTTTAGAAAGTGAAATCCAGCTACTCCCCATCTCACAGTCTTCTGTATGCCTCCAAGCAGCATGCTTGTTCTGATACTTCTTTCACAAAAATACATATGACACATAAGTGCCCACTATGGGATATTTTTGCCTTGTGTCAGAGCGATATTAAAGCAATAAACTATGCTGCCCTGGGATTTTAGCTTATGAGCAAACTGAAAACAACACGGCAAAGATGAGATAGTTTTGAAGGGTGGCAAAGCAGTTGCTTCAGAAAGCTCCCCGGAAACCTGCAATATGCCCGGCAGGAAAATGTTTTGAATGTGGCATCTCCTTAAGTAGATTGGGAAACAGTCTTTGACTACCTCAAATCCCACCGTTCCATATTGGGTGTGAGGGGCATGATTTGCATTCCAAGTTATTCATGAAGTTGATAGGTTTAAAAATCTGCAAGTAATAAATCAGTCTATTACACCACAAAGCACAGTTTTTTGTCTGTTTGAGTTTTCCTGCGCCATAACGTTATCAAAGTGATTGAGACTGCGATACTATATGCACATACTTGAGACTATTTATCTATTTACTACACTTATGTAGCACCTTAACTACAAGGAGGTCAAGGTGGCATACTTGATTCCTCCCCCCCACCAAAATTTTGTCCTCACAACAGCCCTGTGAGGTAGGTAGACTAGACTGAGCGGTAGCGGCAGGCCCAAGCACAGCCAGTTAGCTCCATGGACATTTGGACCTCGCCTTCCCAGTCCTAGTTCAACATTCTAACCACTACACCACACTGAAAACAATGGCACTTCCTTCTGAGTAGGCACGTATCAGGGATGTGCATACAAGCAAAACTCAAGTTCTCCAAAGTCCGCATCAATGCTCATTCCATCTCGTGTCCATATCAGATTGTGATCTTTGTTTTTTTGTATTTTTGAATGAAAACCCATGCGTATTTTCACTAGATGTGGTGGAGAATTCCGCCACGGACTCCAATGAGGACATTGGAACACTCCAACGGAACACTTACCTCCACCTCCCTGTGGAATCCTCTTCGGCCAGATCCTCCAGCCCTGGATTGCCAGCGATATGGCCACCATGCCGTATCACTGGCTGAACAAGAATGACTGTGGACGCAAATGGCGTCCAGGATGCCATTTGTGGCCGTAAAGGCCTTAGTTTAAGCTAAATGCAGCAGTAAATGGCTGCATGTAGCTTAAACTAAGGACTTTACGGCCGCAAATGGCATCCTGGATGCCGTTTGCGTCTGCAGTCAGTGAAATCAAGTCCCCTTCAGCCAGTGATATGGCATGGCAGCCATATCGCTGGCGCTTCGGAGATGACCGGTGGGTCTGTGGAATTGCCACAGAGCAGAGCTGGCCAAAGAGGATTCCGGGGGGAGGAACGGATCACCTCCCCCCTGCGGGCGAATTCCCCATGGACCAGAAGGTAGGGAATCCGCCCATCCCTAATTTTCACATGTTTCCTCAAATGTACACATCAATTGCGTGCATCTTTGAAATGTGTGCATTCTTCTCCCATTGATTAACGTGTGTTTTTGCTTTGTCTAAAGCATGAATTTTTTCATGCCCATTTTTTTCCCCAAATGTATACATGCTGCCAGATCACACTGCAAGCTTGGAAACATTCGGAATTTGACGGCAGATTGTGTTCGAGTCTGTGGGTGGTTTGGAAGGTCCAAACTGGGTAAATCCTGATGAAAAATGAACTGAAATAAATTGCTCCTACTTCCCTAGGAGGATTTCACTGTTTTTAAAATTTCTAGGGATGTATGAACTTGCCCTTACCTGGTTCCGCCGGGTTCCGCTGGGGGGGAGGCGCTCCGTCCCTCCCCCCAGAACCCTCGCCAGGGGGGGAGGCACTCCACGCCTCCCCCTGGAATCCTGGCCGGCCAGCTCCACTCCGCACGGATTCCGCGGAGCCGCCGACTGGCTCCGCCAGCAGCCAGACATCCGGCCACTGGCTAGCAGGGACGCAAATGACAGCAGCCATAGCTGCCGCCGTTTGCATCCCTGTAGTCAGCCGTGATAGGCTACATAAATCTTTACATAGCCTATCACATCTGACTTTTAAAAAAAAAGGGGGAAAAAGCACGTATGCAAATGGCGGCGGCTACGGCCGCCGCCATTTGCGTTCCTTATTTTGGGCGGTCTTAGTCTACGTAAATATTTACGTAGACCAAGACGGTGAAAATAAGGGGGAACGCAAATAGCGTAGCGGAAGCTATTTGCATTCCCCCTTATTTTCGCCGTCTTAGTCTATGTAAATATTTACATAGACTAAGACGGCCCAAAATAAGGAACGCAAATGGCGGAGGCCGTAGCCGCCGCCATTTGCGTACGCACATTGTTGTTGTTTTTTAAAGTCAGATGTGATAGGCTACGTAAAGATTTACGTAGCCTATCACATCGTTGTTGTTTTTTAAAAAAACCTACCCATAATAGGTTACGTAAATGTTTACATAGCCTATCACGTCTTTTTTTTTTTTTTCAACACTGGAAATGGCGGCGGCGGCAGCCGGTCGGAAGACCAGCCACCGCCGCCACCTCCGAAGCCGCTGCCGGAGCTGCCGCGGCCAGAAAGATCTGCCCCAGGTAAGTCTCATCCCGGGGGGATCTGTGGGGGGGCAGAGGGGCATGCCATTCCGCCACGGAGTTTGTGGGGCCAAATGCACTGGCATTCGGCCTCACTGAGAACCATGGCGGAATTCTCTGACATCCCTAAAAATTTCTTTCTCAGTGGGCCCATGGAAGCATCTTGGTCTTATCTCAGGGGTGCCATTTGAGGGTATTGGTGCCATACATAATTTCAGCAGTACCTGGGGGGGTTGTCATGGTTACAGAAAGCATGTTGGTAGCATTTACAGTTTCCACGTGGAAGCACTGGTCCTCACACGTGGTACCTTCTGCTCAGGAATACTTTTCTACTGCAGACCTAACGGCTGCCCTCAGGTGATGGCATAAGGGTGCTATAAGAGAAAGGCAGATCAGAGTTCAGCTATTTTAACTCCCATCAATTTTAGTGGGAGAAATCATCCCATGCTTAAAACTCTAGCAGGTTACCTCAAGGAACAGCTTCCCCAGCCTATACCAACCTGCCAGGCCACTATGATCTTCAGGGGAGGCCTTGTTCTCTGTGCCACAACCTACAGATTCCCACGGGGTGTTGACATGGAGATGAGCCTTCTCTGTGGTGGTGCCTGCATTGTGGATAGATCTCCCTTCTGAGGTATGTAAGACCTCAACAATGGTGTGTTTTAGTCATTTATTGCAAATGTATCTGTTTCTGCTGGCTTTCCCTCAGCCACCAGCTGTCTCTGAACCATAGAATCATAGAACAGTAGGGCTGGAAGGGGCCTACAAGACCATCGAGTCCAACCCCATGCTTAAGGCAGGAATCCAAGTCAGAGCATCCCTGACAGATGGCTGTCCAGCTCCAGCTTCATCTTGAATTAGGGGTGCACGAAAGTCACTTACCTGGTCTCGCAGCTTGCTTCGCGGTGGGGGGGAGGCGCTTCGCTGCTCCCCCCGAAGTTCAGGCCGGGAAGGGAGGCTTCCCTCCTCGCCCGGCTGAAATTCAGGCCAGGGGGGAGGCTTCCTGCCTCGCCCGGCCGAAATTCAGGCCGGGGCGGAGGGGCCTCGCCTCGCCAGGCCGCAAAATAAAAAGTTAAAAAAAATGCCCCCGTGACAATTTACGTAGCCTATCACGGCTAGATCTGCAAAGTCAGCCGTGATAGACTACGTTAATCGTCACGTAGCCTATCACGGGTGACTTAAAAAAAAAAAAAAAAGCGCGTACGCAAATGGCGGCCCCCATAGGGAGCCGCCATTCGCGTTCCTTATTTGGTCGCTGTAGTCTACGTAAAGATTTACGTAGACTACAGCGAAAATAAGGGCAACGCAAATGGCGTTGCCCTTATTTTCGCCGTAGTAGGGGTGGACGAAAGTCACTTACCTGTCGTCGAAGCTTGTTCGTGGTGGGGGGGAGGCGCTTCGCTGCTCCCCCCGCGAAGTTCAAGCCCGGGGGGGAGGCTTCCTGCCTCGCCCGGCCGCGAACTCCATTGTTTTTTTTTTAAAAAAAAACCGCCCCCGTGATAGGCTACGTGACGATTAACGTAGCCTATCATGGCTAGATCTGCAAAGTCAGCCGTGATAGGCTATGTTAATCGTCACGTAGCCTATCATGGGTGACTTAAAAAAAAAAGAAAAAAAACACGTATGCTAATGGCGTTGCCCTTATTTTCGCCGTAGTCTATGTAAATCTTTACGTAGACTACAGCGACCAAATAAGGAACAGGAATGGCAGCTCCCTATGGGGCCGCCATTATCCGTACGCGCTTTTTTTTTTTTTAAGTCACCCGTGATAGGCTACGTGACGATTTACGTAGCCTATCACAGCTGACTTTGCAAATCTAGCCGTGATAGGCTACGTTAATCGTCACGTAGCCTATCACGGGGGCGTTTTTTTTTTCTTTTATTGGAATGGCGGCGGCGGCAGCTGGTCGAAAGACCGGCTGCCGCTCCCGCCCCGCACGAACACCCGCCGAACTGCTGGCCGGACCCGCCGCCGGGAGGGACATTCGGCAAAGGTAAGTCCCGTCCCGGGGGGGGTGCGGGGTGCGGGGGGGTGCGGAGAATTTCTCCCCGAAACTTGTTCGGGGGGCCAAACACATTGGTGCTCGTCCCCCCGAAGTTTCGGGGAGAAATTCTCTGCCATCCCTACGCCGTAGTCTACGTAATCTTTGCGTAGACTACAGCGACCAAATAAGGAACGCGAATGGCGGTTCCCTATGGGGGCCGCCATTAGCTGTACGTGCTTTTTTTTAATGTCACCCGTGATAGGCTACGTGACGATTTACGTAGCCTATCACGGTTTACTTTGCAAATCTAGCCATGATAGGCTACGTTAATCATCACGTAGCCTATGACGGGGGCGTTGTTTTTTTTTTACTTTTCTTGGAATGGCGACGGCGGCAGCCGGTCGAAAGACCGGCTGCTGCCCCTGCCCCTGTTGAAGCCCTGCCGAACCGCTGCTGCGACCCACCACCGGGAGCGACATTTGGGAAAGGTAAGTCCCATCCCGGGGGGGGGGGGTCGGGGGGGCGGAGAATTTCTCCCCGAAACTACTTCGGGGGGCCGAATACGTTGGCACTCGGCCCCCCGAAGTTTCGGGGAGAAATTCTCCCCCATCCCTATCTTGAATACCAAACTCTAACACCATTGTGTATTGGGGGGGGTATTTTTTTGATTTACTCAAATCAGAAGCAGTGTATCAATACTGCTAATCAACAACAACAACAACAACAGGGATCTGAAAATACTTGGCATGGGGAGCTGTTTGCTGCAGCCATTTTCCCTGCCTCTAGGAAAGCTCTTGGAAATGGCATTGCATTATCATGTACCCTCATTTCCGCAGTGATTGGTGACTAGATGTTCAAAGCCTGACTTCTTATGAATTTGTGTGAGAGTTTATCAGCCATTCATTATATATAGCAGGAAATAAGTGGGTTGATTGCAACAGGGGTAGGGGGCTAACCCTGCCCCAGATAATCCCCGTGTTGAAGTGAGTAGCAGGTTTGGGACTTTTCCATTATCTTCTAAGCTGTAGTGGGCTTTGTTCCATAGAAAAAGTTGGACCCTTGAACTAAAACTAAGCTCCCCCAATCTGAATCACTACTGATTTTGTGAATAGGGATGTCATGAGTGCCTGGGCAGGGCCAGTAGACTCCCTTCTGTCCGCCCACCTGGGCCCCACTTGCCGAGCCCTGATGAACCCAATTGCTGAGCACCCCTCAGCTCGGTAAGGGTCTGGGAACAGCCCACTCTCATTGACAGCCACCATCTGACTCAAGTCTTTATGGGCTCCTTCCAAGGCAGGAACCTGTGAAGGCTTGACACAGAGAAGGTGGGAGTCATCCTCCAAATGTGCATCCTCCCCTCCTTGAAAGGAAAGGTGAGAGCGCACTTGGCAGGCTGCTCCTGCTTTAAGCCTTCATGGGCTCCTTGTGGGGGAGGAACCCATGAAGGCCTGACCCAGCAAAGGCAGGAGTCACCATCCAATCATGCCCCCCCTTTGCAAGGCAGGGTGAGAGCGCAGTTGGTAGACGACTCCTATCCTCATGCCTCTCAAGCCTGCATGGTCTCCTTCTGTGCAAGGAATGAGGTGTTGTAGGTTTGAGAGGTGGCCAGTGCCTCCTGGTGATCACTTCCTTGCAAGGTGGGCAGAACAGGTGGTTGCTGGGCAGCGATGGGGACTCCATCCAGCTCCCTATGAAGGTAGGTGGCCACGCAGCTTTGTGGAGCACTCACCAAGCTGTCTAGAAGCTCATGTGGCACCGTGAATGGGGGCATGTGGGGGCAGTGGCTCAGTGACACCTCAAGAAGCTGGACAGGTCAGTCTGCCCATCCCTATGTGTGTGAATAGTGTTGTTATATGGTCTAAATCTGGGGTATTCAACATGGCATCCATGCACACTGTTCTTGGCAAACACCAGGCTCCCTGCTCATTTTGCTTTTTTATTTTATTGTCTTCTTCTTCTTCTTCTTCTTCTTCTTCTTCTTCTTCTTCTTCTTCTTCTTCTTCTTCTTCTCTCTCTCTCTCTCTCTCTCTATATATATATATATATATATATATATATATACATATACTGAGAGGATGCTGGCATACTTCAAAGCAAAGAGTTGCCCTACAGTGCCATATTTATTTGGGTTCAAAAGAGTGATTTCTGTTTGTTTTAGAGCTCAGCCCCCACCTCTACCTTGTACCTGGGTTTAGGGGAAGTTACTTTCTTTTAGTCTCACTAGTTTGCCTTTTGGGTAATGGGTGTTTTGTGACTAGCCATGCCCACCCTGGCATCCATTTTATGATTAGGCCACTCCCTCATGACAGCCATTTTATGAGGGCACTCACAGCACTCTCAAAATTCTGAATGTGCCCACTGACCCAGAAAGGTTGGGGACCCTTCCTCTAGAAAGATCACATGGTTTATCTATCATCCTCACTGGTAAGCCACCCATGACAGCTATGAAGACTAGTGGAATGTTTAGAACTAAGATACACACACACACACACACACACACGCACACACAGATGGGATAGGGGAGAAATTTTCACTTCCTGAACCAATATGTGAAACACAATTATCCTTCAGCATTCACACTTCTCTGAATTTGCAATGCAGTTCTCTGATCAAAAGTTGTGTACAAAAAATGCATATCTTTGGAGGAAGCGAGCGCAAAAATGCATATATTAGTGAAAATAACATACAAAAAAGCACGAGGTTAAGGAAAATGGCTGAAAAATGCATACATTAAGTAAACATGCATACACAAATGTGTATTTTAGAAGCAATATACACAAAAATGTGCTGACATTTTTTTTAATGTAAACTAATGGCGTGGAATGAACTTAAAAATGGGAGGGAAAATGGCGAGGAACCGAATTTGGCAGATGCATTCATCTCTACTAGATAGATTAATGTTATTTTTAGTCCAAATACTTTACCCCACTTCCCCACCCCCCAATGCCCTCTCCAAAGGTGGCTATCAGCATTAAGAACAAAACCAATGCAGCACTGTGCCAAATTTTTCAACCTATTTATTTTGGACCATTTTTTGGAGGGATGGGAGAAATAAAATTGCACCCGAAAATTGTGGGAAGGGAAATTTCAGGGAAATCTCTCAGCGTGCAGTGTTTCAGTGCTTGGCTTTCTGTAAGAAGGTGTTGGGGGTGGTACTCTTTACTTTACAAATTTTATCCCTGTGCTCGAGGTTTTGGAAAATCTCCCCAGAGGCAGGACTTCCTCCCTTGGGGCTTCCCTGTGCTGCTGCCCGCTGAGTGTCTGAAAGCTGAGCAACGGGTTGTTGTTCTTGCTGTTTGTCATTGTCATTACAGACAACGACAAACCCAACCAAAAATGCCTCGCTCAGCTTTCAGGCAGCAGCGCTGGAAAGCCTCGAGGGAGGAAGTCCTGGTTAATTCCTTTAGGAGGCTTTTCAGAAAGCTCATGCAGTTGAAGTGGCTGCAAGGATGGAATCAGATATAAACTATAAAATAAAGAGCACACACCAACCCTTCAGCCGTGTCCTTACAGTAAGGTAAGCGCTGTAGCTTAGCATCCTGGGGAATGTCGCCAAAATTCTCAACATCCCTGAGAAAGGGGCAGAAAAACGACTGCCTCTTTCACAGAGAAACCGAGAAGTTGCAAAAGGGCAGGTGGGGTTTTGCCACAACACTAAAGCAACATAATATGATCTACCAAAGATGGTAAAATAATAGCAAACACTAAAAAACAAAACAAAATAGGAACTAATGAATAGAGCCAGCTTCAAAAGCAGGGAACAGAGCAATATAATCAATCCAAAATCTTGGTGGAATTAAAATGTCTTCATAATTGGCCAACGAGGAAGGAGCCAATCAAACACCTCAGGGGAGGGAGTTCCACAACCTGGGGGCCACAACTGGAAAGACCCTGCCCTGCATCCCCAGCCAATTGGACCTGAAAGGCCTCTGATGAGGCAGACAGATGCATAGGCACGGAGCTCCCCCCACCCCAATTTTTTACACATAAATTCAGCAGTCTTGGCAAGCTGAAATCCATGAGACTGACATTTATTCTTGCTTCCTGAATGAAATGCTACATGAATCTCTTGCCCAGACCAAGTTGCCAATATGTTTGAGAAGGCAGATGAAAAGTACCATTCTGCCATAACAACAACAGATTTATATAATAAATATATATACATAAATGTAACTTATATAATAAACCAAGCCATATTTGATATGTTACTTGAATTAATTCATAACATTTCTTTATGATGTGCAGGGGAAAACTGTTATCTGCTGGTAACTGGGATTAATTCGGAGGGTGGTACACACCTGTATTATATATATGCTGTTGTTCAGTCGTTCAGTCATGTCCAACTCTTCGTGAGCCCATGGACCATAGCACACCAGGACTTCCTGTCCTCCGCTCTCTCCCAGAGTGTGCTCAAGTTCATATTCATTGCATCAGTGATGCTGTCTAGCATCTCATCCTCTCCCGTCCCCTTCTCCTTTTGCCTTTAGTCTTTCCCAGCATCAGGGTCTTTTCCAGAGAGTTTTCTCTTCGCATTAGGTGGCCAAAATATTTGAGCTTCAGCTTCAGGATCTGTCCTTCCAATGAGCACTCAGGGTTGATTTCCTTTAGGATTAACTAATGTGACCTCCTTGCAGTCCAGGGGACTCCTAAGAGCCTTCTCCAGCACTACAATTCGAACGCATCAATTCTTCGGCGCTCAGCCTTCCTTATAGTCTAGCTCTCACAGCCATACGTTACTACTGGGAAAACCATAGCTTTGATTATACGAATATTTGTCGGCAAGGTGATGTCTCTGCTTCTTACTATGCTGTCTAGGTTTGCCATAGCTTTCCTCCCAAGGAGCAAGTGTCTTTTATTTTCATGGCTACAGTCACCGTCTGTGGTGATCTCGGAGCCCAAGAAAATAAAATCTGTCACTGCTTCCATTTCTTCCCCTTCTATAAGCCAGGAAGTGATGGGGCCAGATGCCAAGTTCTTAGTTTTTTTAATGTTGAGTTTCAAACCAGCTTTTGCACTCTCCACTTTCACCCTCAACAAGAGGCTCTTTAGATCCTCTTCACTTTCTGCCATTAGGGTGGTATCATCTGCGTATCTGAGGTTGTTGATAATTCTCCCAGCAATCTTAATTCTGATCTGTGATTCATCCAACCCGGCATTTCTCATGATGTACTCTGCATATAAATTAAATAAGCAGGGCGACAATACGCAGCCTTGTCGTATTCCTTTCCCAATTTTGAACCAATTGGTTGTTCCATGTCCGGTTCTTACTGTTGCTTCTTGACCCTCGTACATAGGGATGGCGGAGAATTTCTCCCCGAAACTTCGGGGGGCTGAGCGCCAACATGTTCGGCCCCCCGAACAAGTTTCAGGGAGAAATTCTCTGCGCCCCCTGCCCCCCTCACCCCCCCTGGGACGGGACTTACCTTTGCTGAATGTCCCTCCCGGCGGCTGGTCCAGCTGGCGGTTCGGCAGGTGTTCGTGCGGGGCGGGAGCGGCAGCCGGTCTTTCGACCGGCTGCTGCCGCCGCCATACCAATAAAAGAAAAAAAAAACGCCCCCGTGATAGGCTACGTGACAATTAACGTAGCCTATCACGGCTAGATTTGCAAAGTCAGCCGTGATAGGCTATGTAAATCGACACGTAGCCTATCACGGGTGACTTTAAAAAAAAAAAAAAAGCACGGACGGGTAATGGCGGCCCCCATAGGGAGCCACCATTCCCGTTCCTTATTTGGTCGCTGTAGTCTACGTAAAGACAACTACGTAAAGACTACTACGCTGTAGTCAACGCTATTTGCGTTGCCCTTATTTTCGCCGTAGTCTACGTAAATATTTACGTAGACTACAGGGACCAAATAAGGAACGCGAATGGCAGCTCCCTATGGGGGCCGCCATTAGCGTATGCGCTTTTTTTTTTTTAAGTCACCCGTGATAGGCTACGTGACAATTAACATAGCCTATCACGGCTGACTTTGCAGATCTTAATCGTCACGTAGCCTATCACAGGGGCGTTTTTTTTTTTTTTTAAACTTTGGAGTTCGAGGCCGGGCGAGGCGGGAAGCCTTCTCCCCGGCCTGAATTTTGGCCGGGCGAGGTGGGAAGCCTCCCCCCTGCCTGAACTTCGTGGGGGGAGCAGCGAAGCGCCTCCCCCCCACAGCGAACAAGCTTCGACGACAGGTAAGTGACTTTCGTCCACCCCTACTCGTACAGGTTTCTCAGGATACAGGTAAGGTGGTCTGGTACTCCCATCTCTTTCAGAATTTGCCACAGTTTGTTGTGATCCACACAATCAAAGGCTTGAGCGTAGTCAATGATGCAGAAATAGATGTTTTTCTGGAATTCTCTTGCTTTCTCCATGATCCAGCAAATGTTGGCGATTTGCTCTCTAGTTCCTCTGCCTCTTCGAAACCCAGCTTGTACTTCCGATAGTTCTCAGTTCACATGCTGCTGAAGCCTAGGTTGTAGGATTTTGAGCATCACCTTGCTGGCATGTGAAATGAGCGCAATTGTACAGTACTTTGAACACTCTTTGGCATTGCCCTTCTTTGGAACTGGAATGTAAACTGACCTGTTCCAGTCTTGTGGCCACTGTTGAGTGTTCCAAATGTGTTGGCATATTGAGTGCAGCACTTTAACAGCATCATCTTTTAGGATTTTAAATAGCTCAGCTGGAAGACTGTCATCTCCGCTAGCTTTGTTGTTAGTAATGCTTCCTAAGGCCCACTTGACTTACTGTCTAGGATGTCTGGCTCAAGTTCAGTGACCGCACTATCATGGCTATCAGGGACATTAAGGTCTTTCCTGTATAGTTCTTCTGTGTATTCTTTCCACCTCTTCTTAATCTCATCTGCTTCTGTTAGGTCCCTGCCTTCTTTGTCCTTTATCATGCCCGTCTTTGCACTAAACGTTCCCTTGAGATCTCCGATTTTCTTGAAAAGGTCTCTAGTCTTCCCCATTCTATTGTTTTCCCAGATTTCTTTGCATTGTTCATTTACGAAGACCTTCTTGTCTCTCCTTGCTATTCTCTGGAACTCTGCATTCAGTTGGATATATCTTCCCCTTTCTCCCTTGCTTTTCGCTTCCCTTCTTTCGTGAGCTACTTGTAAAGCCTCCTCAGACAGCCACTTTGCTTTCTGGCATTTCTTTTTCTTTGGGATGGATTGAGTTGCTGCCTCCTGAACAATGTTACGGACCTCTGTCCATAGTTCCTCAGGCACTCTGTCTATCAGGTCTAATCCCTGAAATCTATTCCTCACCTCCACTGTATATTCATAAGGTCATACCTGAATGGTTTAGTGGTTTTCCCTATGTTCTTCAATTTAAGCCGAAATTTTGCAAGAAGCAGCTCATGATCTGAGCCACAGTCAGCTCCAGCTCTTGTTTTTACTGACTGTATAGAACTTCTCCATCTTTGGCTGCAAAGGACATAATCAATCTGATTTCGATATTGACCATCTGGTGATGTCCATGTGTAGAGTCGCCTCTTGTGGTGTTAGAAAAGAGTGTTTGCTATGGTCAGCATGTTCTCTTGGCAAAACTCTATTAGCCTTTGTCCTGCATCATTTTGTACACCAAGGCCATGCTTGCCTGTTATCCCAGTGATTTCTTGACTTCCTACTTTAGCATTCCAATCCCCTATGATGAAGAGGACATCTTTTTGGGGTGTTAGTTCTAGAAGGTGTTGTAGGTCTTCATAGAACTGATCAACCTCAGCTTCTTCAGCCTCAGTGGTTGGGGTGTAGACTTGAATTACTGTGATGTTGAATGGTTTGCCTTGGATTCGTACTGAGATCATTCTATTGTTTTTGAGATTGGACCCCGATACTGCTTTTCCCACTGTTTTGTTGACTATGAGTGCTACTCCATTTCTTCTAAGGGATTCTTGCCCACAGTAGTCGATGTGATCGTCACCTGAATTAAATTCTCCCATGCCTGTCCATTTTAGTTCACTGATTCCCAAGATGTCCATGTTCAATCTTGCCATCTCATGTTTGACCACCTCCAGCTTACCTTGATTCATTGATCTGACATTCCAGGTTCCTGAACAATATTGTTCTTTACAGCATCAAATTTTCTTTTCACCACCAGACACATCCACAGCTGAGTGTCCTTTCGGCTTTGGCCCTGCCACTTCACTCTTTCTGGCACTACTTGGAAATTCCCTCTGCTCTTCCCCAGTAGTATATTGGACACGTTCTGACTTGAGGGGCTCATCTTCCAGCGTTAGCCTTGTGATACGTTCCATGGGGTTTTCTTGGCAAGAATACTGGAGTGGTTGCCATTTCCTTCTCCGGTGGACCACATTTTGTCAGAAGTCTCCACCATGACCTGTCTGTCTTGGGTGGCCCTGCACGGCATAGCTTATGTCTTCACTGAGTTACCGTTCACCACAACAAGGCAATGATCCATGAAGAGGAATACACACACACACACACACACACACACACATATATATATATATATATATATATATATACATATACATATATTCAGAGATATTTAAGCTGAGCGAATTGGGGAGGGGAGAGAAAAAAATATTTGGATATCAAGTTTGGTACAGAAAACATTTCCACTTTGACACACATACACACACCTCCAGATGTTTAACTCTGTGAAAAATGAATGAAACGCAACATTTTCAGGCAGAAATATTGGTGGTGCTGTCTCTTCAGATAAATGTTATCTATACGTTGAAAAGGGATGGGTCGTGATGTTGTATAGAGTCTTGAGCTTTTGGGTAAGTTATTCAGCAGATGATTGTAAAATCATGCAAGAGGTAGAAGGATGGTGCACAGATTTAGGAATACTATTCACATGCAAAAAAAATAAACCCTCTACAAACACTAGTGATGTATGAACCCCCCACTTTCCAGTCCAGGGGGGTGCCATGCCACTCAGGCCCCCTCAAAATCCTCCAGAGCTGCTCTGCATCCAGGGCAGTTAGTGGAACAGCAGTCCGGCTCCCTAGTGCAGGTGATATGGTAATGGCGGCTGATATTAGCCTATTGCTGGGAAAAATACAGATGCAAATGGCATATTGTACCATTTGATTTTGTAAAATTCTGATTTTGACCAGAATACAGCCATAAACAGCTGGAATTAGGTCAAAATCAGTGCTTTATGGCTGCACATGCCGTACAATATGCCACTTGCCTCTGTATTTTTCCCAGCAATAGGCTAATGGCAGCCGCCATTAGCGTATTGCCTGGTCTAGGGAGCGAGAGACCTACTCCGCACAAAATCCTCCAGAGCAGGAAGTAAGTGGTGCCATTCTGCCGTGTAATCCTGAGGTCAGATTCTTTCGAATCTGGCCTCATTTGAGTCCACGGCAGAATTCTCTGCTATCCCTAACACACACACACCCCATGTGAACTCTGCAACAAAATATAGTGGTTCATAAGCTTAATACATCTGAATGGAACCTTATCAACTATTTGGCAAATTCTGATATCTGCTGAGAAGATATTTCAGGAATATGGGGCATCTACTTCAGGCAGGAGAGGTATCAGCTGGTGGTGTAATGAAGGGGAATGCAGCTCTGGGGCTTTTTTTTCAGAGCAAGAATGGTGGCATCATCATTTGCCAGAAAATCATGGTCATAGATATCCCCTCCTTGGCCTGGCAAGTGAAGGAGGTAACAATGAGGTTTCAGGTTTTATGGTTGTTTATGAATAATCACCATCGAGGAAGATAAAGAACAAGAATGATAATTTAAGCAGAGGCTGGACAAGTATTTCTTTTTCTTTGATGGGCTTCCCACATCATGCTAACAGCTTAGATGGTAACACTTCTTTGCAAGATGGTTGACATTTCTAATTAAAGGCTAAAATATTGCATTTCACCTGGCTGAGAGGTCTTTTGTTAAAGCTCAATGCATTTTACAAGTCAAACCTATGTAGTCAGAAGTAAGCTTCCTCCCAGGTAGCTATGCATACTTGCATAGGGTTGCAGTTACACCATGCAAACTTAATGGTGAGATTTCAGTAGTGGTTTGTCTGTTTGCTTTGTGCATGTTGTCTAGCTCCTGGGGGTATGGCTATGGGTTCTTCTTGGGCTGTAGCTATAGGGGCATGATGACCTCTTGCTCTTCAAAATGGACCCTACACAGGGGTTTGGTAGTTTTGGATGATGGATGCAAGGGTGGTGGCCAATTGCATCAGTCCTTTAGTTAGCCTTGATTCCCACCTAAATCCCCCCTCCACACACACACAAATCATTTCAAAGCTTGCTTTAGCTTGCCCCTATTTTCATTTTTGACCTTTTTTTTTAATTTACTCATTCTAATGGGGAAATTGTGCATTTCAAATGGGGAAATTGTGCATTTCTGTGTATGCACTTTCCCATTGACTGAAGTGTGAAATCAATCAATCTATCTATCTATCTATCTATCTATCATCTATCTATCTATCTATCTATCTATCAATCATCTATCTATCTAATCTATCATCTATCTATCATCTATCTATCTTCTATCTATCTATCTATCTATCTATCTATCTATCTCACATTCCAAAGTGCATTTTTCAAATGCAGTTGCAAATTTGGGAGTTTGCAAGCATTTATTGGGGGTGGGGGCAAGAAGCACTGCTGTGTGCATTTGGAATTGTGAACAGGATATGTTTACATGATTTGCAAATAGAAACAAATTTTTCATACATCCCTGGTAAATAGTAATGTGGCAGCAACATGTTCTTGTTATGGAGCTGCATCTATCTATCTATCTATCTATCTATCTATCTATCTATCTCACATTCCAAAGTGCATTTTTCAAATGCAGTTGCAAATTTGGGAGTTTGCAAGCATTTATTGGGGGTGGGGGCAAGAAGCACTGCTGTGTGCATTTGGGATTGTGAACAGGATATGTTTACATGATTTGCAAACAGAAACAAAATTTTCATACATCCCTGGTAAATACTAATGCGGCGGCAACATGTTCTTGTTATGGAGCTGCACTGACAACTCATTAAAAGCAAACAAAGAGAATATACTTAGGGTGCAATCCTACACATTTACTTGGGTGTAAGTCACAGTGAAATATACTTAGTGTGCAATCCTATGCATTTACTTAGGTGTAAGTCACAGCGAACTTAGTGGGGCTGACTCCTGAATAGGTTTGTATAGAATTGCACTATTTAAGACCTTTGTAGAAAACAGATACGTTCTTTTTAATTTATATAGATTTGTTCTGCTTTTGAACAAAGAAGCAATGAGCTGTCTCACATGGTTTCTATCTTTCTCCTTTTGTCATGTGCTCTTTTTTTATTTGCTGGCGATTTCACACTTGACTACCTAGCATTCATGCCTAGCCAGAATGGGATGAGTCAGTTTTTCTGTTCTCTTCCTTGTCAGTATACAGATGGGTTCTGTGTATTTTGTTCAGCATTTTTGCAATTCATATTAGGTAATATTATTAAGGAGACACCAAAAATTCACTAATAGCAGAAATGTGCCCTTCTGTGAGCCAAGGAAGAGATTACAATAATCACAGATCTGATGCTGGAAAAAAGTGGCAACATGACTAGGGATGCTGGAGAAATTTGAGAGGGACTAAAATGAGCTCTGATTTCTAAGAATCCATCTTGTAGAATCTGCTGTGGAGTGGCCCCCTCAGGCTGCCCAGAGTCTGTGGACTTTCAGATTTTTTTTTTTTTAACTTTCCTAAAATGTATGCATATTTATTCATAGGAAAATACGCACATTTCTGCTGAGGAAAAGTTGAATGGAATGGGGGACAATACGCTAAATGTTATGTATTAGGGTAAATTATGTAAATTGTTACAAAACCTCTTACATAATGATTTATGTATTTTTCCTTATGACAGAACAATTTTTTTTGCATCCGTTTGTGAGTGGACAATGGAACAAAAGGCTCATGACAATCCACAAAACACAGACAGAGCAGATTTTACATAGTCTGGACATCCCTAAATATGACTAGTCTTCACATATCCTGTGAGGATGTCAGTCTTTTTGAATTATGACACACACTGATTTGATCTGCACCTCCTGAACTAATGTGCAGATTAGGTTGCATTCAATACACACTAACCTAGTATGGGGAAGAATTTAAATCAGTTTACATGAATGGAAACTTACATAATTCACACTTCCCAAAACAATATATGGACAGTAATGCAGTTATACTTCAATATTTGCAGCTCTCCAAATTTTGTGGTACAGTTCTCCAATAAAATCATGTGTATAAAAATGCATATGTTTCTGAAAATAACATAGAGAAACACATATTAGGGGAAATATTTTTGCAAAAATGAGTATTTTGGGAGACATCCCTAAATGGATGTGCAGAACCTTGCCTGAGAAATTGTACTCGGCTTCTCAAAACTATTTGCTTCCCTTGAAATATTTCAGGTATTCTAAAATACATGCCTGAAGATATTCACTACAGGTGAAATTTGATAACTATTCTCTTCCAGCCTTCATTCTTACCAGTGTTGTGACAGTTTCTTCACCAGCTCCAGATTCCTAACAGGAGATCAAGCGCTGGTGAGAGTCAGATGCTATTATTTGTTATGGGTTTATACCACTCCATTCAAGCACATTATCAGGAGAGCATACAATAAAATACTAACTCTTCCATAAACGACAAATACAGAAAAATAGAGTAAAAACAGCAAATCCATAAAAGTAGCTAACGTAACAAAACAAAAACTACTTGGGGAGAGTGTTCCAAAGCCAGGTCACCACCACTGAAAAGGTCCTCTCTCCAGTAACCATGTTTTGTACCTCAGATGGTGGGAGAACCTGGAAAAGGACCTCTGATGATGACCCCATAGGATAGGCATACATATGTGGAAAAAGGTGACCCTTTGGGTTTTCTGACCCCAGGCTGTGCAAGGGTTTAATGGTAAAGATCAGCACTTTGGATTGGATCCAGAAATGTAGTGGGACCCAGTGCAGCTCCCATAGCATATGTGCAATATGCTCATAATACCCCAACTCCCAGTTAGAACCCTAGCAGCTGAATTCTAAACTGGCTGCAGTTTCAAAGACATATCAGAAATTCATTTCAGTTCATTTTGACCCAGTTTTGACACCTCTGGAACTGAATGTGGATGCATTCTGCAATCAAAGTCTGTACATGTCAGAGCTTGCAGTAACATTCATGGAAGAAAACAAAACAAAAGAGAGTTATGCACATTAAGAAATGCATACTTTTGAAAATGTGCTGAAATGCCTTACTCATTGGGGGGAAAATGCATACATTAAGAAATGTGCACAACTGGTGTGTAATTTCAAGAAATTCACACTGACATATGCAGAGATTTTCATGCAAAAAAGGAGGGGGGAAATGAAGCTCAAAATCTGATACAGACATAAATCAGGATGAGCTCCAATATCGGAGTTGGAGAAACTCAATGTGCTCGAATTTTGCTGATTTGAACATCCCTAGCAGTTTCCCAACCATCTTCAAAGGCAGATGGGATCCACAGAGCAGCTTCACTGAGAAAAATGTAGTTGTGTTTTCTGTGGGTAGGGATGATTGGGAGAAGGAACCTCCACATTCCCATTGAGCATGAATTTTAGGAGAAATTCAGTGACAACCCTAAATATTTATTTATTTATTTATTTATTTAATTTCTATACCGCCCAATAGCTGAAGCTCTCTGGGCAGTTCACAAAAATTAAAACCAAACAACACACAATAAAACAATTTAAAATAATTAGAACATTAAAACCACAATATAACAATACAAACACAATAAAACCTAGCAGCAGTGCAGGAGTTTAAAATACAGATTTAAAACAGCAAAGTTAAAAATTTAGAAAGCTAAAATGCTAAAATGTATAATTATAATTTATGATTATAAATAATTATAACAGCAACAAAACCAGCAGATTTAACTACAATCCACGTTGCTTTAATCAAATCTCAAGCAATTCCTACACCATACATTCCTAAGAATTTTTTTAAAGCTCTGTAACCTTTTAAATCCTGAGGGGTGTATGTGTGTTTACTAAATTTTACTAACCAGTTCCAACTTCAAAAGTGTTTGTCTATTGTAGTTAGGAATGTACAGATTGTGTAAAATCTATTCAGTCTGTGTTTCACGGGTTGTCAAGCACCTTTCACTCTGTCGCCCACCCATCAATGGAATTGAATTTTTTAAATTCTGAATTTGCACGAATTTGCACTTCCCCAGATGAACAAATTCCCACAAAATGTGCAAATCCCCTCCAAATGTGCATTCTCCTGCTGTAGCCTATGGGGAAATGCACATTTTCAGCCAGGTGTGTTTTTTTTTAATGTATTTTTCAATCACAAAATTTACGCAAAATTCCTGAAGGTTAGAAAAATGGTGCACAAGTCTGTGAAATCTGCCCCACAGGGGAAGAGCCCATCTGCTATGGAATCCACAGATCATACTCATAAAAATCCAAACTGATTTGGTTCCATTGCAGATTTCTCCAACATCCCTAATTGTAGTATACCTTGAAACCTTCTTTAGGAGGAAGGTTAGGGCAGTACGAAAAATTAACAAATACATAACATGAACTCCTGTTCCATTGGACATCGTAAGCCAGATATTTGCATGAGAGAGAAATTTGTAGAGCTTTGTCATTGCAGAACTCACGTTGCTGCATGAGAAGCAAAATACACCTTTAAGGCTATACCCACAATGCAGGATGAACGAGTGAAACATATTCCGAACCAAGGTCTGAGTGAAACTTAACAGTCGACAAATTGATGATGGTGCAGGGCAGAGGATGAGCAGACATAATTGGAGTTTTCCCCTCTTTAACATGTATATTGAGGAGGTGTTGAGTTCCGATCCTGATGACCTTTCGGTTTTCTGCTTTCCATCCAAACTTTCCAGCCTATTTCATAGGAACTCCCTACAGCAGGGTACTTCACTGCAATGCCCAAGGTACACTGACAGCTTCCAATCACTTCAAGTGTGGCTCCCTGACTGTCTCTTTCATTCCCTCCCTCCCTCCCTCCCTCTTTTCTCTCAGCAGGGGCTGTCTAGCTTTGCCTTTTTGTTTGCTTTAGCAGTGGGCCAGCTGCTCTGCTCTGGGCTACCACAGAAGGCTTTGGGGTGGGAAGTCATGCCACTCATTGGCTCCAAGGTAGCTGGGGCTGGGGTGGGTGGGAGAAGAGAATGCAGGAGCAATTAGCCAATTAGCTGTGATGGGAGAGGAGCCCAAGAGAGAAAGAGCAGTGTGATTGGCTAGCCACAGTGATGCACTATGCAGCCACTGGGAGATGGAAGGAGAATTGGATGTGCAGGTGAGAAAGAGAGTAATGTGGACCAATGTAGGGAGTTGCCCCTAAAGTAATGCCTGGAGCCTGGAGCCTGCTTGAAAAAATAGAGAGGATCATTGCCCTAAGTCCACATTTGTCATCAAGAAGGCTGAGCGCTGCAGTTCACCTGTAATGTAAAGAGCATTCCTGCAATTCCGAATGGGGCTGCTGTGCTCAGAGAGGCCTAGTTCAAATGCTTATCAGGCCAGCATGTATCCCTGATCAATGTGCAACCCTAGCTCAGTGGAAGAGTGAGTATTTTGCATACAACATTCCCAGGTTCTCTTCCTGGCATTTCCCGTTAAAAGTAGGGGTGGACGAAACTCACTTACCTGTCCTCAAAGATTTTTGCGGTGGGGGGGAGGCGCTTCGCTGCTCCCCCCGTGAAGTTCAGGCCGGGGGGGGAGGCTTCCCGCCTCGCCCAGCCGAAATTCAGGACGGGGGGGAGGCTTCCTGCCTTGCCCGGCCGAAATTCAGGCCGGAGAGGAGGCACCTCGCCTCGCCCAGCCGTAGGGATGGCGGAGAATTTCTCCCCGAAACTTCGGGGGGCCGAGCGCCAACATGTTCGGCCCCCTGAACATGTTTCGGGGATAAATCCTTCGCACCCCCCGCCCGCCGCACACCCCCCGGGACGGGACTTACCTTTTGTGAATGTCCCTCCTGGTGGCTGGTCCGGCTGGCGGTTCGGCAGGTTTTCAAGTGAGGCAGGAGCGGCAGCCAGTCTTTCGACCGGCTGCCGCCGCCGCCATTGTAATGAAAGAAAAAAAAAACAACTTCCCCTGATAGGCTACGTGACGATTCACATAGCCTATCACGGCTAGATCTGCAAAGTCAGCCGTGATAGGCTACGTGAATCGTCACGTAGCCTATCAGGGGAAGTTTTTTTTTTTTTTTACTTTCGCGTTCGCGGCCGGCGAGGCGAGGCGCCTCCTCCCCGGCCTGAATTTCGGCCGGGCGAGGCGGGAAGCCTCCTCCCCGGCCTGAATTTCGGCCGGGCGAGGCGGGAAGCCTCCCCCCCCGGCCTGAACTTCGCGGGGGGAGCAGTGAAGCGCTCCCCCCCACCGCGAACGGCCTTCGATGACAGGTAAGTGACTTTTGTCCACCCCTACCCCGCCGCGAACTCAAAAGTTTTTTTTAAAAAAAATAAACGCCCCCGTGATACGCTACGTGACGATTAACGTAGCCTATCACGGGTGACTTTAAAAAAAAAAAAGCACGTACGCAAATGGCGGCCCCCATAGGGAGCCGCCATTCGCGTTCCTTATTTGGTCGCTGTAGTCTAAGTAAATATTTACGTAGACTACGGCGAAAATAAGGGCAAGGCAAATAGCGTTGCCCTTATTTTTGCCGTAGTCTACGTAAATCTTTACGTAGACTACAGCGACCAAATTAGGAACAGGAATGGCGGCTCCCTATGGGGGCCGCCATTATCCGTACGCGCTTTTTTTTTTTTTAAGTCACCCATGATAGGCTACGTGATGATTAACGGAGCCTATCACGGCTGACTTTGCAGATCTAGCCGTGATAGGCTATGTTAATCGTCACGTAGCCTATCACGGGGGCGTTTTTTTTTTCTTTGATTGGAATGGCGGCAGCGGCAGCTGGTTGAAAGACCGGCTGCCGCTCGTGCCCCCGACGAACACCCGCCAAACCGCCAGCCGGACCTGCCGCCGGGAGGGACATTCGGCAAAGGTAAGTCCCGTCCCGGGGGGGGTGCGGGGGGTGCGGGGGTGCGGTGAATTTCTCCCCGAAACTTGTTCGGGGGGCCAAACACATTGTCGCTCGGCCCCCCAAAGTTTCGGGGAGAAATTCTCCGCCATCCCTAGTTAAAAGGAACTGGTAAGGGAAAAGACCTCTGCCTGAGATTCTGGGGAGCTTCAGCCAGTCAGAGTACAGAATATTGGGCTAGATGACAAATAATCTGACTAAGGATGGACAAATTTGTCCATTTTGGTTTCTCTCAGTTTCTCATTTTTCCAGTGTTACGTTTGGTTCTTCTTAAAATGTTGGAATTTCTCCAGTCTTAAGTTTGGTGTGTCCTGAACCCTGGGAATTATTTGCAAAGTTTGCATGAAAATTCATATGAATGTTTGTGCACATTTATTCTAATACATCCATTTTTGTCTAATATACATTTTTGGGCAAGCAATTTTCCTGATGTAATATATGTTAATGTTACATCCCATAATACACCACTCTTTTAATGAAGTTTTTAATTTCAAAACACAAATGTAAAATGTGGAGAAATGTGCATTTCAAAGGATAACTATTTTCAGTCACATAATGGTGCAGAAAAGTGACATTAGAGAAGTTTGTATTAAAATGTGAACTGAACAAATTTCTTCCCCATCTCTAAAACTGACTCATAAAGCTGTAGGAGAAGCAAAATACAGATTTAAAGCTACCAACGATGCAGGGTGAATGAGTATAATGTATTCTCAACAAAGGTTAGAGTGAAACGTCCTGTGTTCTTTCTCTCCCCTCTCCTCCCAGCACACATGCACACACATCTGTCTTCTCCTTCTCCTTCTCCTTCTCCTTCTCCTTCTTCTCCTCCTCTTCCTCCTCCTCCTCCTTTCTCATGTTCTAGCAGTCCCTCATATGAAGAGCTTTGCAAACTCTGGCCTTGCTGATTCTCCCATCCCTAATAAGATTTTCTTTCCTGAATATGAATAAAAAGCTGTAAATCCATTCTGGGTTTCAATCAGATGCAGCCAGAACTCTACAGGTTCAGCACCTTGGATAGCCCTTTTAGAGTTGTAGCTGGGTCTGACCGAAACCCAGAATGGATTCGCTGCTCCACCAAAATTGGAGCCATCAGCCTCCACTTGGGTACAGCTATTCTCTGCATGGAGGGGGCCATGATGTACTTACCTGCCATATTAAAGATGAGGAGCCTGTGAAAAAAAGAGAGGTGGCAACCTGAATTCAACACTAATATTATTGAATGCACAGGGATTCAAAACCAGACTTTTAAGAGCTAAGTACTCAAAGCCCTGGGCCAGGATGGACACATCTGTCAGTTTCAGTTTCTCCTATATTCCTTTAAGAAAATCAAGAAATCTCAAGTTCTTTTAGTTCCAAATATGGCAAATTTTGATAAATTCCTACCATAGCCAAATTGAAGTGAAATTCTCACACATCCCTACTCTATATAATGGTATAGAGATGTACGAAAGTCACTTACCATTCTGTAGATTATGTTGATGGTGGGGGGAGGTGTTCTGTCCCTCCCCCCAGAATCCTCGATGGGGGGGAGGCGATCCATTCCTCCCCCCCAGAATCCTCCACGGCCGGCTGGCGGCAGCTATGGCTGCCGCCATTTGCATTCCTTATTTTTGCCATCTTAATCTACGTAAATATTTACATAGACTATGATGGCGAAAATAAAGGGAACACAAATAGCGTAGCAGGTGCTATTTGCGTCCCTTTTTGATTTGCCGTTTCAGCCTACGTAAATATTTACATAGGCTAAAACAATGAATCAAAAGGGGACGCAAATAGCGCCTGCTACGCTATTTGCGTTCCCTTTATTTTCACTGTCATAGTCTACGTAAATATTTACGTAGACTAATACAGCCAAAAATAAGGAACGCAAATGGCAGCGGCCATAGCCGCCACCATTTGAGTACGTGGGTTTTGTTTTTTTTTACCCAGCCATGATAGGCTACGTAAATCTTTACATAGCCTATCACGTCTTCTAAAAAAAAAAAAAAAAACCCGACAAAACTGTAAATGGCGGTGGTGGCAGCCGGGCGGAAGACCAGCCGCCGCAGCTGCTGCCGCCGGCCAGGACATCCGCCCCAGGTATGTCTCATCCCGGGGGGGATCCGCGGGGGGGTGGGGGGGTGGCAGGCCATTCCACCACAGAGTTCGGGGGGCTGAATGCACTGGCATTCGGTCTCACCAAGATCCGTGGTGGAATTCTCTGCCATCCCTAATAATGGAGGTCCAAAACGCTCAGAAGCCCTATCTATCAATTTATTCCTCTCCCAGAAAGGAAGATTAGGGTGAATAGGGTTTCTACAGATAAGGGCATCGGAGTGGAACAGTCAACTCACATGTAAATTATGTGTGCAAGTGAAGAGTGTTCACCCATTTTTCCACCACCCAAATATGCAGGATTATTGGCCTTGTCTGTGTCTGAGCCAGAACAGGGGACCTCCAAGAGTCCATGATCCACATTTTTAACTCAAAACATTTATCCCTGAAAATGCTTTCAGCCCCAAGCTTCATGTCTAAACATGGCTTTGACTTGCAACTTCACTTTTCCATAATTTATGCCACCATTCAATTACTTTTGTGCATTTTTCTAAGTAACCGTCTCCCTTACCAAAAAAAAAAAAAAAGAGAGAAAAAGTTAATTAATAAGGGCTGTGTCAATTTTCCTGGGCCCTGACAATTTATGGTTAGGTAATTAATCATTAATCATCTCCCAGTCAGCAGCAAGCCAAAGGACAATCCGGAAGCCATTTAGCGCCTCTTTGAAAAATAAATGGCACACGCCGCCACACAGCAAATACATCTTGTCTTTCATAATATTTTATCGACACTTTTGCATGTTGTAATAGACTGCAGCAACAAGCAGCTGTAGTTCAATGCAATATGAATATTAAAGGAACAAATGGGAACAGATTTATAGGCTATTGCTTTTCTGTTATGTCAGTTTGGAGATTACACAAGCAAATGAACAGTGAAAAATTACTCTTCCATGTGGGGAATGGTGATTAAACTTGTACATTAATTAGAGATTGTGTGTGTGTGTGTGTGTGTGTGTGTGCGCGCACGCGCGCGCGTATGTGCATGCATGCATTTTTTTCTTTTCAATCAATTTCAAATGAGAATGGCCTGTAAGAAACTGTTTGTCCAAAATGCACCCAGCAACACTGTTTAATATTGATGCTTAGCACAATGGCAAACTAACGATTTTTTTCTGTGCTCCTGAAAACATGTTCTCAGGAGTAAATATGAAGTCAAGCAAGGAAACAGGAGAAAGCATTACTGTACTCACTTATGACAATAGCAGATTTCCTCCCATTTCAAGATATACAGGGCTGGGCTGAGAGATGCCTTGATTCCTACATCCAAGTACATCATTTCATTTCTTGGCCACTGATGATATGAATATCACCTCACATGCAGTCAACTAGTGCTGTGCGGAAAATTTCTCCCACATTTTTTTCGACCATTCTCATTCAATTTGATCAAAAAGAAATTTCTTCCAAAAAGAAATTCAAAGAAGGAGAAATTCTCATGGGTTGGGTTTGGGGTTCTTGTACTTGCCTTACTTGTGAGGTGACTGAGGAAGGTGCATGAGTGTCCTGTCTTTCATCATGCAACAATATCTGGGGCTTTTCCTGGTCAGGAAGTGCAAGTGGCCTGGGAGGCCACAGAGCAAAGGAAGGATGTGTGACTAGGGATGGTGGAGAATTCCACCATGGACTCCAGTGAGGCTGGAACAGCCTCCCCCTCGCCACCCCGCAGAATCCCCCCAGGACGGACCTACCTGGTGGTGGATGCAGCAGTGGCTCTGGCGGCGGTTCTGGCAGCGGATGAAGCGGTGGTGATGGCTCCGGCCACTGCCGGGCTGCTGTGGCCGCAAATGGTGACCGTCGTAGCAGCCGCCATTTGCATCCCTATGCTAGCCTGTGATAGGCTACGTACGTATATATATATGTATATATATATATATATATATATATATATATATATATACATACACGTAGCCTATCATAGCTAAAGCAGGGACACAAATGGCGTCCCCTACACCATTTACATCCCTGCTTTAGCCGTGATAGGCTACTTAAATTAGGGATATTAAAGAATTCTGCCACGGATCCCAGGGGGGGCGAATTCCACTAAATTCGGCCCGCTGGAATCCGTGGTGGAATGGAGCCCCCTGCCCCTCCACCCCGTGAAAGCCACGTGAAACGGAGCCTACCTGGCTGCAGCGGCACCTCTGGCTCCGGCTCAGGCGGCAGCAGCAGCTGTGGCTGCTGCCGGGCTGCTGCGGCCACAAATTGCGGCCGTCGTAGTGGCTGCCATTTGCGTCCCTACGCCAGCCCATGATAGGCTATGTATATATTTACGTAGCCTATCACGGCTAAAGCGGGAATGCAAATGGCGTAGGGGACACCATTTGCATCCCTGCTTTAGCCGTCATAAGCTACGTAAATATTTTAGGGATGGACGGAAGTCCCTTACCTGGTCCCGCAGCTTGCTTCGCGGTGGGGGGGAGGCGCTCAGTTCCTTCCCGCTGAAATTTTGGGCAGGGGGGAGGCGCCCCGTCCCTCCGGCTGAAATTCTGGCCGGGGGGGAGGCGCCCTGTCCTTCTGGCCATGAATCCTCCTGGCCACCTGGGACGCAAATGGCAGCGGCCATAGCCGCCGCCGTTTGCGTCCCTGCAGTCAGCCGCGTGATAGGCTACGCAAATCCTTACGTAGCCTATCACGGCTGACTTTTTTTTGGGGGGGAAAGCACGTACGCAAGTGGCGGTGCCCATGGGCGCCACTATTTGCATTCGTTATTTGGGCACGTGTAGTCTACGTAAACATTTACGTAGACTACGGTGAAAATGAGGGCAACGCAAATAGTGTTGCCCTTATTTTCTCCATAGTCTACGTAAATCTTTACGTAGATTACACGTGCCCAAATAAGGAATGCAAATGGTGGTGCCCATGGGCACCGCCATTTGCGTACTTGCTTTTTTCCCCCCCCCAAAGTCAGCCGTGATAGGCTACGTAAGGATTTACGTAGCCTATCACGGTGTTTTTGGAAAATTTAGCCATGATAGGCTACATAAATCTTTATGTAGCCTATCACATTTGTTGTTGTTTTTTACTGGGAAATGTTGGCAGCGGAGGCAGCCAGTCGGATGACCGGCCGCCGCCGCCAGGAGCCGCCGGGAGCCGCCAGCGCCAGGGACATTCAACAGAGGTAAGTCCCATTCTGGGGGGGGGTGCGGGGGGTGGAGAATTTCTCCAGCAATTTCGGGGGGCCAAATGAGTTGGCATTTGGCCTCCCGGAGATTCGTGGAGAAATTCTCCACCATCCCTAAAATATTTGCGTAGCCTATCATGGGCTGGTGTAGGGACCCAAATGGCATCCCCTACACAGGATGCCATTTGCGTCCGCACCAGCCCGGCAGCAGCTGGAGGCCCTGCTGCGGATAGCCTCCCCCCCGTCGAGGATTCCGGTGGGAGGAACGGATCGCCTCCCCCCACCTGCGGAACCCAGCGGAGCCAAGTAAGCGTGGTTTCGTACACCCCTAACATAAATATTTACATAGCCTATCATGGGCTAGCATAGGGACGCAAATGGAGTCCCCTACGCAGGACTCCATTTGTGTCTGCACCAGCCTGGCAGCGGCTGGAGGCCCTGCTGTGGGTTCGCCCGGCCAGTGGCTCCGCAGCCTGGCTGCGGAGCAGAGCTGGCCAGGCAGGATCCCAGGGGGAGGAACGGATTGCGTCCCCCCACCTGTGGAACCCAGCGGAGCCAGGTAAGTGGGGTTTCGTACACCCCTATGTGTAACAGAGAGAGGAAACACACACAGCCCCCTCGGCCCCTTCGCACAGATTAGGTCAGCTCAAAAATGCCACCAAAAGAAATTCAAAATTCTGCCTCAGAAAAGTGGAAGCCTCAACAAAGCTGATGCTGTTGCCACCCATGGAAGCAGCACAGTAAACCAAAAACCTTTAGGAAAAAAAGAAAGAAGCTGTGCTACAACCCCTGCCCATGATGAGTCCTATCTGTGCAAAACTGCTGGGGAATTTCTCCTCCCCTAGGAGAAATTTGGTGAAATGGTGTCCCCCCCAATTTCTTTGCCCAAAAATTGGCTGGAGAATTTTGAGAGGCCATTTGTGCAGAGCTCTACAATCAACTGAGCAATAAGTAAGTTCTGATGTGACTGTGCATTATATCCAGGGAACTAGAATCAATTGAATAGGGATGTCAGAGAAATCCAGAAATGGATTCACATTATTTTGGATTTTTATGAATTGGATCTGTGGGTTGAGCAGATGTTCAGCATCTACCAAGTTGTGCAGATCTCTGTTTTTAACTTTCCAGAACTGTACATAAATGTATTTGTACAAAAATACTAAAGTTGCTGGAAAATACACTAAAATATATGCCATTTAAACAAACACACACACACACACACACAACATTTTATACATCTCTGATCTCTCTTCAGTCTCTGCTGTGTGGCACTCATTGTTGTGTGTGTGCTGTGCTCATTGACTGTTTGCGGAGCTAAGAAAAATACGCAAAATGTTACATGCCAGTAGGGATGGGTGAAAAACAATGTTCGAGGTTGCTAGGATCCTCCGGGCATTATCTCGCCGCTTGTCTCATGCCTGATTCCTGTTTGCCTCTGCAATCACACCTCACTTTGCGCAAATGGGAAACTTGCACAAATCGAGCAGTGATAGAGTGGGAAATCTGTGCAAATTTCCTCCAGAAACTAAAGTGGGACTGATTCAGTTAACTGAGGAAATTTGCACAAATTGAACTGGGAATTGGGAATGAGACAAATGTGAGCACATGTTCAGCAATTTGCAAATATTTTCAGTGGACTCACATTCAGGGCTTTGAATGGGGCACATTTTGCAAGCCAAAATGAAACCCTCATACATCCCTACATGCCATAGAAAGTTATGTAAATTCTGATGGACTTTTTTTGCATACTTTTCTAAAGTGGCGGGGAATCCAGATCCATCAATGAGCTGACACTGGACAACCACCTGAGAATTGCCTGACAATCTGCAAAACACAGATGGAATGGATTAAACAAAATTTTAAAATTTTAATCAGAACTTTTTATATAGTAGAGCAATATGCTTTTGTTGATACTGGTGCAATGCAGTATTTGCCAAGCCAATCAGTCCAACACACTAGGGACGTACGAACCCCACCTACCTGAGTCCGTTGGGGGTCCGCGGGGAGGGTAGGCAATCCATTCCTCCCCCCAGGAATCCTCCCTAGCTGGCTCCGCTCCGCGGCAAGTCTGTGGAGCTGCCAGCTGGGTCCATCCGCTGCTGGACTGCCGGATTGCGGATGCAAATGGCATCTGGCATAGCAGATGCCATTTCTGTCCCTGCTCTTTGTTGTGATAGGCTATGTAAATCTTTATGTAGCCTATCATGCGAGGGAATAGGGACACAAATATGCTATTTGTGTCCCTATTCCCTCGCGCAATAGGCTACGTAAAGATTTACGTAGCTTATCATGGCAAAGAGCAGGGGCATAAATGGCATCTGCTATGCCAGATGCCATTTGCGTCCGCAGTCTGGCAGCAGATGGACCCAGACCCAGCGGTGGCAGGTAGGATTCGGCTGGTGTGAACTTCATGGGGTGGTGGAGGTGAGTGGTCCGTTCTTCCATGGACTCCGGGGGGGGGGAGATTCTAAGAATCCAGCCTCATTGGAGTCCATGGCAGAATTCTCCGCCATCCCTACAACACACCCTCACAAAACATGGAGAAAGATATATTTTTCTCCTCTCTCATAATACTAGAACCAGTGCCATCCAATGAAGCTGAATGGTGGTAGGTTCTGGACAGACAAAAGGAAGGACTTCTTCACACAACACACTGTGGAATTTCCTTCCATGTGATGTGATGATGTCCGCCAACGTAGGTGTCTTTAAAAGCAAATTAGACAAATTCATGGAGGAGAAGGCTTTCATGGCTACTCTTTGTGATGGCTAGATATTACCTCCAGGATCATAGGCACAATGCTTCTGAATACCAGCCATTGGAAAATAACAGTGGAAGGAGGGCCACTGCCCTCATTCTCTGCATGTGGGCTTCTTGGAGGACCTTGGTTGGCTACTTGGAGGAAAGAATGCTGGATAGACAGGCCTTTGGTCTGATCCAGTGGGGCTCTTCTTATTCTCTTTTGTTCATATTGTGAATTAGGGATGGGGGAGAATTTCTCCCCGAAACTTCGGGGGGCCGAGTGCCAACGCATTCGGTCCTCCAAAGGTTGTTCGGGAGAAATTCTCTGCCCCCCACCCCCCGCCCCTCCCCCCCGGGATGGGACTTACCTTTCACGAATGTCCCTCCCGGCGGTGGGTCCCGGCAGCGGTTCGGCAGGTCTTCGTCAGGTGCGGGGCGGCAGCCAGTCTTTCGACCGGCTCCCGCCGCCGCCATTACAAGAAAAGTAAAAAAAAAACAACGCCCCTGTGATAGGCTATTTGCATTGCCCTTATTTTCGCCGTAGTCTACGTAAATCTTTACGTAGACTACAGCGACCAAATAAGGAACGCGAATGGCGGCTCCCTATCGGGGCTGCCATTTGCGTACGCGCTTTTTTTTTTTTTCAAAGTCACCCATGATAGGCTACGTGATGATTAACGTAGCCTATCATGGCTGACTTTGCAGATCTAGCCGTGATAGGCTACGTTAATCGTTATGTAGCCTATCACAGGGGCGTTTTTTTTTTCTTTTGAAGTTCACGGCCGGGGAGATGGGGCGCTTCTCCCTGGCCTGAATTTCGGCCGGGCAAGGCGGGAAGCCTCCCCCTCCGGCCTGAACTTCGGGGAGAGCAGCGAAGTGCCTCCACCCCACTGCGAAGCAAGCTGCGAGACCAGGTAAGTGACTTTCATGCATCCCTAATTGTGATGGATGTGCAGATGTGTAGCCCAGTGAAAGCAATTTAGTGTAGAGCAATGACACCTTCATTAAGATGCACATTACGACGAGAGGGAATGTTGGCTCAGTTGCCTCATCAGTGGTGCATTCCCATTTTCCTTAAACACCTGCCTGTGCCAAGATAACCCTCTTCACCTTTGGGGCTGTATCTGTGCAAAGTGTCCCTCTAGAAGTTAGGGTGGGAGACATTTCAAACTAAAGGGTTTTTGAAAGTAAGAGTGAAATTTCGCAGGGATGATTCCTCACACCTTAACATGTAGCCCTTGTAGAACTCAGTCACCTTGTTTCTCCAGGGCAGTAACACAAGACACGTGATGGGAGGTTACCAAAGTGGCTGGTGCATGGGAACAGGAGCAGAGTAATGAGAAGAGAGTTTCATTCATCCATTTTAATGGCACACCTTCCTTTCGGCATATGGCACTCTGATGCAAATCCAAATTAGAGCTGGGATGCAAAGAATAATTGGCCATTAAAGGGGCTGTATGTTTTTATGGCTTTGATGGGGAATGTGCCCCCCTGTTGAGTTTTGCATCTGCTACTTTGTCATCTATCCCTGAGCTTCTAAACTTGAATATACCGTTTATATAATATGCATCTCATCTGGGGATTCTCCAGCATGGAGAGATGTGCCTGCTAGCTTCTGTATTTTTTTTTCCAGGGGGCGGGGGTTACAGAATATGTGTTAAAGTTTACTGCTTGATAGCCCTCCAGACAATTCTTTATCTCATTTAGTATGGAAATGAATGGGAGCAAAATTTATTTATTAATATCATTTGGGATAAATTAGGGTTTGATTGCAGTTAAGGTGTGAGAATAATGGTAAGCTCTCCATTTGTGTATTTATCTTCTCTCTTGCAAAGCCTACTTTGCTGGTTTATCTAAACTCTGCCCATATACAGAAATGCAAATATTTGAAGGTTCACATGCTTACTTTTGAACTAACCTGCCTTCTCAAAGTGAGGATTTCACTTTTCTGTGCATGCCCTTTTCTATGACTTTCAATGGTTCATCAGCCAGATGCATTGTTAGATTTCATTTTAAGGTTGATTATACTAAATATAATTTGCGTAGCCCATCACATGAATAGCCCATCAGCACTCACGTCCCCGCCCCTCTGGAATCTGTCCGGGCCAGCTCCTCCGGGTGCTGATCCTGTGGAGCTGGCCGCTGGCTCCACATCGCTGGCGATACGGCCAGCCGCCATTGCCGTGCCGTATCGCTATGCTCAGTCGGGATGCAAATGGCATAGTGGGCGCCATTTGCGGTTGTAAGGCTGTTAGATTAACCTAACTGCAGCTGTAAATGGCTGCATTTAGGCTTGTCAGGGTGGACACTGAGCCCATAGAATCCCAGAATAGTTCTGATGCTGAGGAAGAGCAGTCGCTCCTTCGGGAGAGGAGCGTGCTCCTTTTTTCCCAGGACCAACAGCTGACGGAGATTCCTCCCACCCACATTCCTAGTTTAGAAAGCAGTCCAGGGAGTGACTCAGCACAGATAGCAGACTGGGGGGGATGTGCGGCACAGACGCAGAGAGCGGCGCCAAATGGTTCGCGCTCAAAGAACGGTTGCGCCCAGAGGATCCAAGGGAAAAGGGGAGGGATTCTCCCTAGTCCTTATATTCAGGGGTCTGCCAGTAATTGCCCTTCAAATGGGGACCAACTGTTCTAACTTAGGGCATAGGGATGCTGCTGCTCAGATCTAGTTGCTACCTGTAGAGCTGTTAAGTTGTAAAAGAAGAATAAAGCTTTGAAAAGAATCCCTTTGTCTGTGTCTGGACTTGGCTACTGGATTAGACTGAGAGCCCTCCAAGGAGCCCTTGACAAGGCTAATCTAACAGCTTTATGGCCATAAATGGCACCCACTAAGCCATTTGCATCCCGACTGAGCATAGCGATATGGCACGGCAATGGCGGCTGGCCGTATCGCCAGCGATGCGGAGCCAGCGGCCGGCTCCACAGGATCAGCACACAGAGGAGCTGGCCCGGACAGATTCCGGAGGGTGGGGGTTTAGCGCTCCATTCCACCACGGACCCCAGTGGGGCCTGATTCTTGGAATCCGGCCTCACTGGGGTCCGTGGAGGAATTCTTCAACATCCCTAGTCGCATAATTGGTGGCCGTAAAGGGCCCTTTTACACAACATTACAGGCATGAATGCTCCATTCAGGCCTGTAACGTTGCATACATGGGCCCTTTACGGCTGACAGTTGCACAACAGTACCTCCCCGGAAGTGCCTGAGCTGCCATAGTTGTGTACAATGGTGGCTGGCTAGGAGGGTGGGTGGCCCCACGACTTTGTCAGGTGCTTTCCAGGCCATGACAAAGATTGCATGCTGTCACGAGCAGGGGCGGGTGGCAACAGTGGCTTGGCGAGCACCCTATGGAGCTAGGCACAGGTGAGTTTGTACATCCGTAGCCTACAAAGTCTAAATCCACTAAAACCAGAATATTGTCTAAGTATCAGGATACTTCAGGAATTTTTTTTCATGTTTTCCCTTGTAGGGGTCAGGATAGGCCTTGCCCCCCCCCTTTTTTTTCCTGGCAAACAGAGACAGGGCCACTAAAGGCAAGTTATAAGTGAATCCCTAGACAGGGCATAATAAACTGGGAGGATGTGTGTCTGTGTGTACACACACACGTATCACTGAGGCACTGAAGCTTATCCCCCAAAGTTGGCAGTGCCCACATCACCCACCAGATTATTAGAACTGTACCTGCATTGTGATGACTTCTTGGTAGAGTTCCTTTCTGCCACCCTACAGAGATAATGCAAATTTCTGTAAAGCTTTGCCAGTTATACTAGAATATTTACGCATTGTCATTAATTTTCTTCCATTACCATATTGTCTATTTTCTGCCATCTCTCTCCACATATAAATCTTCTCTGGGTATTGTATTAAGCCCCACGTTGCTGAGAGAATTATTGCAAAGCTTGGGAGGTTCCATGGTAAGGTGATAATAGAGAAGTCACTACATCTTTATAGTAGAATTCCTTATTTATTCATAGTCTGCATATTAACTGAGGATCTCAAGGTAGTTCACAAAATATTTGTGAGTGGGCACTAGAAGAGTGCCCACTCACAAAGAGAAAGAGTATATTCCAGATAATGTGCAACGGATCAGTTGAACTGAAAATATAGAAGACATTAGTGGCTGAGAGATTGTAGGCAAAAATTAGGATGTTATATAGACATGTCTGTAGGGAATTTAGGGGCCAACAAAAACTAAGGCCTAAATTTGGTAACTGAATGGGTGGAAGAGGTTCTTATAAAATACAGTGACATGACGGAAAAGAAACAGCAATCGGTTCAAAAAAAAAAACACCCCTCACAAAGGCATGTGAAATGGAAGCTGAATATATATAATAATCTCTCCAATAAGAAATCCCATATTACTAAAAACAACTTTTGTGAACCGCCCAGAGAGCTTCGGCTATTGGGCGGTATAGAAATGAAATGAATAAATAAATGAATAAATAATAAAAACACGCAGTCTTACTTTCATCAGCTTGGCTGGCTGTCCTCCACTACAAGCTTTTAAGCCACATTCTTGAACTTTCTTTGTTCAAGGTTTATCATGCCTAGTATTCATTAATATACGTCACAGTCATTAATACTTTTGGCTTCATTGATATCCTTCCTATGGTTAAGATTGAAAATGGACTATAAATCTTTCAAAGTGTAAATGTACTGATTCAAATTGTTAGCAAATAGTTTGAATGGTTACATGGTGAATGGACCACATGCTCAACTGAGTGAAAAATAAGTGCCTCACTTCTCCAGTGACCCAGTCCCACTTCAAGAGCAGATAATGTCTTTCCTTGTACCTGCTCAACAGCCACAGTTGTTATGCCATCTACTGCAGGCTGGTCTCCCCAAACTCGATGAAGCAGAGATGTCATGGAAATCTGGGAAGGGGCTGAATTCTGGTGGACATCCTCCTGCTTGGCCCCCTGGATGCCAGTCTGCAGACCCGCACAATTGCCCAACTTGGTGCACACCAAGTCAGGAAAGCGTGGGGATCCCTAATTTCCTGTGAGCCACCATCTTTTGAAAAACTGCGGGTAAGCTTTGTATGTAAATCAGCATTTTACACAAAAAGATGGCTGTAAATAGGCCATTTATGCAAAATTGCAGTGTAAATTGACCATTTATGCCTGCAATTTTGCATAAATGCTCTATTCACAGCTGCCAGTTTGTGTGAAATGGTGATTTGTGTGAAAAGCTTATGCGTGTTTTTCACAAAATGGTGGCTTGTGGGTGACTGGGATGCTGTGAACTCTTGCCAGGCTGGGCAAGAAGCGGGAGTCTGGTGAGCGGTGTGCGGGGCAGGTACGAGTAAGTTCACCCATCCTTACAAGGAATTCTCTCCTGATTTAAGAAGGGCTGCAGTACTAAATTAGATATTCTGTAATTGTGACCTGTTGGCATGACAAACAAGGCTTATATGGTCAAGGGCAGAGCAGGCACAAGCAAAACACCTATTTGTTCACCCCGACATTTCACTGTATCTATGCTGCAGTGTCCTACTTATGTTGTTGTTGTTGTTCAGTCGTTAAGTCGTATCTGACTCTTCGTGACCCCATGGACCATAGCACGCCAGGCCTTCCAGTCCTGCGCTCTCTCCCAGAGCGTGCTCAAGTTCATATTCATTGAATGGGTGATGCTATCTAGGCATCTCATCCTCTGCTGTCCCCTTCTCCTTTTGCCTTCAGTTTTTCCCAGCATCAGGGTCTTTTCCAGGGAGTTTTCTCTTCGCATTAGGTGGCCAAAATATTTGAGCTTCAGCTTCAGTATCTGTCCTTCCAATGAGCAGTCAGGGCTGATTTCCTTTAGGATGGACTGATTTGACCTCCTGGCAGTCCAGGGGACTCGTAAGAGTCTTCTCCAGCACCACAGTTCGAAAGCATCAATTCTTCGGCGCTCAGCCTTCCTTATAGTCCAGCTCTCACAGCCATACATTACTACTGGGAAAACCATAGCTTTGATTTGTCCTACTTACGCTGTTCAATAAACGGAGGGTGCGACGCTATCTGGATGCCCCTCAGCCACCGAACTCGGAGGCTGACAGGCATCCTATGCAGAATAGGAGAAGTGTGGAAGAGGAGGGATGGGTATATTTTCCTGCCTAGCTGGGCTCTGTAGAAGAGGAAGGATGAAGGCTGGGGAAGGCCGAGGACAGCTTGTATCCCCATTTCCCCAGTCCCCCCTTTTCTTGACCCGCCCACAGACCCACTCTTTTCTCCTCCTCTCCGAGGTCGCTTTTGTGAGCTCAGCGACACAGCTGGTGTGGTTCTCTTCTGTTCTTCCTTGTTTTACGGCGGGGGGGGGGTGTTATTGCGTTGATGTTGTATGATTGCATTGTGATTTGTTGTTGTGTTCATTTATTACCTGAAAAGCAGGTAATAAATTGTATAAACAAATGAATAATGTATACATATGTAAATAAATAAACCATCCGGCATGAATAATGTGCTCTATGAATATATTCCCACGTTTCCAGCGGTCTGGCTTTTCTGTCTCTTTTTTCATACACACACACACACAGCATTGTTATTTTTTCATACATATATATTAAACACACAAACACACATGTGTGTGTGTGTGTGTGTGTGTGTATATAACAAGAAACCAGTATACACACACACACACACACACACACAGTGTGTATATATCTATATACAGTGTATCTGTCTGTCTGTCTATCTCTCTCTCTCTCTCTCTCACCAGTAAACTAATGGATCCCCAGATACAAAAGATGTGAAATAAACTAAACCATGAAACAGGCCAAATGTAGGTGTATTTTATGGGCAGCTGTAAAGCATGGATGTCATGATCTACACAAAATCAGTCAAGGGATTCCATTTCGATAGGAAAAGCGTCACATTTGGCCAACTTAAATGTGATAGAGCCTAATTTGATGGCCGGGTAGGGGTGCACGAAAGTCACTTACCTTTTCCAAGTGTGACATTGGCGGTGGGGGGGAGGCGCTCTGTCCCTCTCCCCAAAATTCTCCCCGGCCGGCTCTGCTCCACAGCAACTCCATGGAGCTGCCAGCCGGGGCCACCCGCAGCTGGACATCCGGCCGCTGGGCAGCCTGCACAGGGACGCGTATGGCGGCCGCTGCAGCTGCCGCCAGTTGTGTCCCTGTATTTTGCCGTAATAGGCTACGTAAATATTTACGTAGCCTATTGCGGCAAAAAAAAAAAAAAAGAATGCAAATGGCAGTGGCTACGGCTGCCGCCATTTGTGTCCCCTTTTTTTTTGCCGCAATAGGCTACGTAAATATTTACGTAGCCTATCACGGCCTCCGCAGGGATGCAAATGAAAATGAAAAAAAGAGAGCCAGTGTGGTGTAGTGGCAAGAGTGTTGGACTGGGAGCTGGGATATCCGGGTTCTAGTCCCCACTCAGCCATGGAAGCTCACTGGGTGACTTTGGGCCAGTCACACACTCTCAGCCCAACCTACCTCACAAGGTTGTTGTTGTGAGGATAAAATGGAGAGGAGGAGGATAATGTAAGCTGCCTTGGGTTCCTTGCAAGAGGAAAAAAGGCGGGATATAAATGCAATAATAAATAAAAAATAAATAAATGGCATCCCTGCATTAGCTGTGATAGGCTACATAAGTATTTACCTAGCCTATCAAGGCTATAATGAAGAAGCAAATGGTGGCCACAGATGCGGCCGCCATTCGCAAAGCAGCGCAAACGGCAGCAGGTAAGTGCTCCGTTTTGCGCAGCTTTCGTGGGGTGGGGGGGCAGGGGGCTTTGTTCCGCCACCGATTTCAGGGGGCCGAATGCACTGGCATTCGGCCTCACCAAGAGCCGTGGCAGAATTCTCTGACATCCCTATGGCCAGGTTTCGTTCCGTAGTGACCCAGGCTCACTGCTGCAACTCCCAGGTAAGGACTGTGGGGTGTGTCTCTCCCTCCCGGTGCTGATCGAGCAAGCAGATGTTCTTTTACACAGAACAGAATGGAAGGGCACGGCCAGTGTTCATGTAATTTCTTTCTCATTTATCTTTCTTTAGTGCCGGGCTTCCCTTACCCTGCCGCGACTGCAGCTGCTGCATACAGAGGGGCACACCTCAGAGGCAGAGGCCGCACCGTCTACAACACGTTTCGCGCTGCGGCTCCCCCTCCTCCAATCCCAGCTTATGGCGGGTGAGTAGCTGTGGACTTCGGTGGCCTCTGCCTCGGCACTCTCTGTCTCCTCCTCCCACCCCCCAAAGCAATCAAGCATTTGTGTGAGTGCCATGCATGATGATTGTGTCTCGCCACACAAACCGCACACAGCATGCAACCAATCTCCGTCGCCTGAAGTGGAGCACCTTGCACACGGGGTTGACAAATGATAGTAATTTGCACTGTCATGGTTGGTGGCTTTAAAGCATTTTGTGTGTCCCATGTTGTTATGTAAATTCCCCTTGAGAAGGAACGCTGGAGAGAGAGAGCGGAAGAGAAAGGCACTCCTAGAGGTAGAGAGAGAGGCATTTTTGGAGTGGAAACATTTGGTTATTGAGGAGGCCGAATAACATTTTGAAGCATATATACATTGCCTCGTAACCCTGAAGACTTTAATGTATTGTTAAGTCTAGTGATTAAATCCAGTTATTATTAATTAATATTATTGATATTATTAATTATTAATACCAATATTATTATTGATATTATTGATATTATTAATTATTAATAACCGTATTATTATTGATATTATCAATATTATTAATTATTAATAACCATATTATTGATATTATTGATATTATTAATTATTAATAACCATGTTATTTTTTATATTATTGATATCATTAATTATTAATAACCATATTATTATTGATATTATCGATATCATTAATTATTAATAACCATATTATTATTCATATCATTGATATCATTAATTATTAATAACCATATTGTTATTGATATTATTGATATCATTAATTTATTATTAAAAGTGGTTATTAAATCCAGTTATTATTAATTATTAACATTATTGATATTGTTATTAATTATTAATAGTAATACTATTAATAATATTATTAATTTATTATTCAATCTGGTTATTAAATGTAGTTATTGAGGAGGCTGAATAACATTTCAAACCCTAAGGACTTTTAGTGATTATTATTCCTATTATTATTCCTGCCACGAAAACAATGGCTGATGTGAGTGTGGATGGAGGGTGTGTATATCACGAGGTGTGGTAGGGGGAATGCATCCCTGCGTGCACACTGCATCTCCTTTGGGAGGGAACCCATTTATCCAGATTGGGGTGGTGTTATTAAATGTTGCCCTGACCCCCACAATGTCTCCCAGTGACACATTTATTTCCTAACACAAACCAGAAGGGGAGCACCAAAATGAGACTGAATCCAAAAAGAACATGCTCTCAAAGGTGCCAAAGAATATGTATCACACACAAACCCAATGTGTATCTTTGGAAGCTGGCTTATCCTGTTCCTAAATTATGGGTATGTGAGATTGCTCCTGACAAAGGAGCACTTTGTTCCAAAACACATTGAGTTTGTGTTTTGAAATTCTTCTTTGACACCTTTGAGAATACGCTCTTTTTGCATTCAGTAAATTTTATTTTCTCCCATATAAGTGCGTGGCTCCATTTCACCCTGCTGGAGACAAGTAAAAGGGAACTACCAGATGGGGACTAAACCTGTTCCCAGCCCTTGGTGAATCCAGGCAACGTATATTACGGAAGGAAAGGTTCCTCCTGTGCAAGCACTGAGTCATTGCTGACTCCTAGAGGGATGCCGCTTTTGCTGACGTTTTCATGGCAGACTATAGCGGAGTGGTTTGCCATTGTGACTACCTTTCCCCCAGCAAGGTACCCAGTTGTGACTACCTTTCCCCCAGCAAGCTGGGTACTCATTTTCCCGACCTTGGAAGGATGGAAGGCTGAATCGACCTGAGCCGGCTACCTGGGACCCAGCTTCTACTGGGATCGAACTCAGGTCATGGGGATAGTTTCGGTTGCAGAGCTACCGCCTACCACTCTGTGCCACATGAGGCTCTTAATGTATATTAAGCCCAGATATATATGACTAGCACAGCCCCACTCCATGTTCTGTTTCTCAGTCACTTGTGATTAGGGATGGGGGAGAATTTCTCCCTGAAACTTCGGGGGGCCGAGTGCCAACGCATTCGGCCCCCCGAAATTGGCGGTGAAATTCTCCGCCACCCCCCCGGGATGGGACTTACCTTTCACGAATGTCCCTCCCGGCGGCGGGTCCCGGCAGCGGTTCGTCGGGTCTTCATCAGGGGCGGGGGCGGCAGCATTGCCCTTATTTTCGCCGTAGTCTACGTAAATCTTTACGTAGACTACAGGGACCAAATAAGGAACGCAAATGGCGGCTCCCCATGGGGGCCGCCATTTGCGTACACACTTTTTTTTTTTTCAAAGTCACCCGTGATAGGCTACGTGACGATTTACGTAGCCTATCACGGCTGACTTTGGAAACCTAGCTGTGATAGGCTACATAAATCATTATGTAGCCTATCACGGGGGTGTTGGTTGTTTTTTTTTTCGCGGAGCGCCTCCCCCCCCCCACGAACACAATCCGCGAAAAGGTAAGTGACTTTCGTACATCCCTAGTTAGGAATCATATGCATATACGTTTAGATACAATTTCTACCCAAACAGCATGGCACAAGGGCTACTCCACTTTAGACCCCAGAAAGAGTTCACATGTTTCATGGGTTTGCTGGTCATGCAGTATGTGAAGTTGCTTCCCCAAATCGTCTGTAGAAGAGCAAACTTTACTAATAGGCAAACCTAGGCAACCCTTCTTAGGAGTCAGCATGGGTCAGCAATGTGTCAGTAGCTGCACTCTGATGGGATTTTGACTTTGCTCTAAAAAGTGCATGCTCGTAGGGATGGGTGGGCAGCCCCCCATCTGGGTTCTCCCCCCCATCCAGGTTCTCCATGCACCCACCCAGCCTCTGCCCCCACTTGTGCACATCCGGACTCACGTGCGAGCTCCCTGCCGCTCACCAAGCCGCCCGCGCTCCATCAGGTGGCCTCGTCAAGCTCCGCAATCACCATATTTTGAGAAAAAATAACAATCACAAAAATGCACATATTTTCATACACGCAAAATGGGGCTGTGAATCACCGATATACGCAAGATTACAGGCAAGCAAATGCCTGTATCTTGTTTATATGCCTGTATAAACAACTCATGGTCCCAATGTGCATATACATGAATGTGGGCATTTGCGAGAATGCATATACGTATATGCTTACGTGTGTATGAGTATTTATGTTTCTGCAAATATGCATATTCTCACAAATGCATGCATTCAAGTATATGCAAAATGGGGCTGTGAATACACCATATATGCAAGAGTACAGGCAAGCAAATGCCTGTAATCTTCCGTATATAGGCGATTCATGGTCCCATTTTGCTTATATGCAAATACGTGCATTTTCGCAATCGCCATTCCCCCCCAAAAAAATGGCAGTCGTGGAGCTCAACAAGGCCATTCAGGTGAGTGCAGGTGGCTTGGCGAGCAGGGCCAGCGAACGAGTGGGGGCAGGGGCTCAGCAAGCGCGGCTCAGGGCCACGAGTGGTGGAGGGGTCCTTTGCCAGATTCTTCCCCAAGAAAACCCATTTTCTGTGGATTCGTCATTAGGCCAGTCAAGTATATTTAAATATATTTGTTTATTAATTTGACTATGTTATCATGCTTCAGGTAGCATGAGGAAAGGATAAAAGAGGTACAAGGAACTGAATTTCCATCCTCACCATTGCAAATGTTGTCTTGGTGCCTTCTAGCTGATGAGATCTTATCACTATGCATACTTTTTCTACTTCTCTTCAAAAGGACTAGTGATATAGGGTTTTATTGGTATGGGGGATTAAATCTAGGATTGTCAGAGAATTTCTCCACGAATCTCTGGGAGGCCGAATGCCAACGCATTCGGCCCCCCAAAATTGGTGGAGAAACGGCCCACCACCCCCCCGCCACCCCCCTGGAATGGGACTTACCTTTCCCGAATGTCCCTGGCACTGGCGGCTCCCGGCAGTGGTTCGGCGGAGGTTCGGCACTGGTGGCGCTGGCGGCGGCCGGTCTTCCGACCGGCTGCCGCCGCCACCATTTCCAAGTGAAAAAAACACACAAACACAAGCAAACGTGATAGGCTACGTAAAGATTTACGTAGCCTATCATGGCTAGATTTTCAAAAAACACTGTGATAGGCTACGTAAATCCTTACGTAGCCTATCACGGCTGACTTTGGAAAAAAAAAAGCACGTAAGCAAATGGCGGCACCCATGGGCGCCACCATTTGCACTCTTATTTGGGCACGTGTAGTCTACATAAACATTTACGTAGACTACAGTGAAAATAAGGGCAACGCTATTTGCGTTGCCCTTATTTTCGCCGTAGTCTACATAAATGTTTACGTAGACTACACGTGCCCAAATAAGGAATGCAAATGGCGGCGCCCATGGGCGCCGCCATTTGCGTACGTGCTTTTTTTTTCTCCCCAAAGTCAGCCGTGATAGGCTACGTAAGGATTTACAAAGCCTATCACAGCTGACTGCAGGGACGCAAACGGTGGCGGCTATGGCCGCCGCCATTTGTGTCCCAGCCTGCCAGGAGGATTCGCAGCTGAAGGGATGGGGCGCCTCCCCCCCTGCCAGAATTTTGGCTGGAGGGACGGGGCGCCTCCCCCCCGGCCAGAATTTCGGCGGGGAGGGATGGGGCTCCTCCCCCCCGCCCAGAATTTTAGGGGGAGGGATGGAGCGCCTCCCCCCCACCGCGAAGCAAGCTGTGGGATGAGGTAAGGGACTTTCGTCCATCCCTAAAAATCTTCCCAGCTACCAATTCTTAAAACTTCTATTTTTAAAAATCACAATAGTCATCTCAAGATATGGGAAAACCATTTTAACAAATGGAGAACAGATTTACAATTACTATACCAAGAAAGCAATATTTGATAGAATTTTGGAAACAGTTGCAAAATATAATTACATAAAATACAATATGTTGTTTTCAGAATGATCATGCTCCATCATGATTCCTCCCCCCCCATTGCAATTTTTCTTTTCTTTTACAAAGATAAAGTCAGGAGCACAAGATGTTTACTGTCCTGGTTTAGCTAGGGATGTGCGAAAGTCACTTACCTTTTCGAAGGGGGTGATTCATGGGGGGGGAGGCGCTCTGCGCCTCCCCCCGAAATCCTAACCCGGCCTGCTGTGCTCCGTGGCAACTCTGCGGAGCCACCGGCTGGGTGCATTCGCAGGCATGCAGAGCCTGCGGACGCAAATGGTGGCACCTATGGCGGCCACCATTTGCGTTCCCTTTTTTGCCGTGATAGGCTATATAAATATTTACATAGCCTATTACGGCCTCCGCAGGGATGCAAATGGTGTCCCTGCATTAGCTGTGATAGGCTACGTAAGTATTTACATAGCATATCACGGCAAAAATGGGGAAACGAATGGCGGCCGCAGATGCGGCTGCCATTTGCAAAGCAGCATGAATGGCACCAGGTAAGTGCTCTGTTTCACTCGCCTTTCGTGGGGTGGGGGGGCGGAGGGCTTCGTTCCACCATATTTCAGGGGGCCGAATGCACTGGCATTCAGCCTCACTGAGATCCATGGTGGAATTCTCTGACATCCCTAGGTTTAGCACAGCTAATGTATGGGTAGACACTGAGAATGACTGTGCTACCAAATTAGTGCCGAGAATTGGGGATACAAAGGACAGTGCCTCTGATATGTCACATAATAGGATATTATTCCAGACATTCAAGCCAATGTGCAAATGTACATTTACAGTGCCAGACACATCAGTAGCATATGGGGTAGGAATAAACCATCTATAATAATGTCCTACACCCTTGCAAATCTAACATTTTTATTATTATTTTCAACTTCCTTGCTAGCAAAGGCAGGAGAAGCACTGCTGTAAAGCTGAGAGGGAGATGAATGTTATATGTAGGAAAGTTGGAGAAATCCATTTGAGGGGTGGAGTTCAATGACTTTTTCTTGGTTCATGCCCTGGACTTTAGCTTGTTTTCTGCTAACAGGCCAGACTCAGTCTGCAAGTAGTTGGGCCAGTTAATGAATGTTCTTTATTTGCACAAAATACGGTTAAATTTTGTGCAGAGTTGCATAATTTGTGCAAATTGCACAAGTCTCAGCCACCATTTGTGAAAGTTATGCAAATTGGTTTGACTTCTGGCTGCAATTTGTGCAAATCTCTATTTGTGCAAATTGTGTCTGACACCAAAAAATAGACAGAAGTAGTCCCTGGAGTCTGGGGGGAACCTGCAGCTTGGCCCGTAAGTGCAAGCAGTGTCGGTGGGGTGTAGAAGTCCATGGACCCCCCAAAGGGCCGGATTCCCAAGCAACAGACATCCCTAGTTATAGGGCAACCTGCAAACTTATACCTGGGAGAAAGCGGCCAAATACCTCCTTTTTTATAGGACTAGAATACGTTCATTCATTCATTCATTATTCATTCATTCATGTATTCTAAGTATATAAAGTTCTCAAGGTGGCTTACAGGCAAGAATGAAAGCAAATAAAAATTAATACATATAATTAAAGCGATCAACAGTAAAGCATATAGAGGCAACATAGAGGCATATAGTGGAGATCAAAGCACAGCAGAAGCTAAAATAGTTTAAGAGGCCTGGGAATAGAATTACATAACAAAAGATGCTGGGTGAGGGTCTCTGGGGAGAGCATTCCATAACCAAGATCCCACCACTGAACACACCCCTTCCCTAGTACGCACCAGCTGTACCTTACCAAGTAGGGGCGCCTAAGGAAAGACCTTAGAAGAGGAAAATCTTGTGGTCCAGGCAAGCCCATGTGGAGACAGGTGATCTTTCAGGTACTCTGATCCCAAGTCATGTATGGCTTTCAATGTCAAAGCCAGAACTATGAATTGGACCTGGAAATGGTTAGGGAGCCAGTGAAGATGAAAATATGCTTTTATCTCCCAGTCCCACTTATGAACACACAAAGAGCCATGCTGGGTCAGACTAAATTGCTAGCAAGACCAACATTCAGTTCCTACAACCAGTGGCCAACCAAACGTTTATAGGAAGGTCACAAGCCAGCAATTGCACCCTCCTCCTTGAATTCCCCAGCAACTGGTATTGAGAGGCCAACTGCTTCTGAAACCGCACTATACTATATCCATCATGACTGGCAGGCAGTGAGAGCCCTGTCCTCAATGAATGTGTACCTGTCAAACCCATTTGAGTTGGCTGCCATCGCTACATCTGATGGTAGCAAATTCCCGTCTGCTGTGTGAACGACTGCCTTTATCCTGTCCTGAATCTCTAGGGATGGCAGAGAATTCTGCCATGGATCACGGTGAGGCCGAATGCCAGTGCATTTGGCCCCCCGAAATCTGTGGTGGAATGCCCTGCCACCACCCCGCGGATCCCCCCCGGGATGAGACTTACCTGGGGCGGATCTTCCGGGCGGCGGCGGCTCTGGCGGTGGCTCCGGCAGCGGCTCCGGCCACTGCCATTTGTGTTCCTTAGTTTGGGCCATCTTAGTCTACGTAAATATTTACGTAGACTAAGACGGCGAAAATAAGGGGAACGCAAATAGCGTCATCTATGCTATTTGCGTTCCCCTTATTTTAGCCGTCTTAGTCTACGTAAATATTTACATAACTTAAGACGGCAAAAATAAGGAACGCAAATGGCGGCAGCCGTAGCCACCGCCATTTGCATACGCGTTTTTGTTTGTTTCTCTTTTTACCCAAAGCCCTCTGTGGCCGGAAATCCGGCTGCGGATGGCTCTGGCCTGGCTGGGCCTGGCCAGCTGCTCTGCGGAGCTGCTGCGGAGCACAGCTGGCCGCGGAGGATTCTGGGGGGGAGGAACAGAGCGCCTCCCCCCCGTCGAGGATTCCGGGGGAAGGGATGGAACGCCTCCCCCCCCACCATAAACATAATCCGCAAAAGGTAAGTGACTTTCGTACATCCCTATGAATCTCCCACCATGCAGTTTCATGGCATCGCCCTGAGTTCTAGTATGATGACAGAGGGAGGCAAGGAGTACTACTTCAGGGCTGAGCTGAAATGCCACACACATTTCACTGCCCTACTCACAGGTGGCAAAATGGGGGGCTGTTTCTATTGTTTTCCATAGGTGATGGAAGAATGCAAAATGGGGGTGACTTACCAGCAGTCACAGGGTGCCAACTGTCAACCAGTGTTTGTTTTTCCAGAAGTCCACTAGGAATGACAGTAAATCATCATGTAGTGTTGTTCTCAGATAACTTCTGGGGGAAATAATAGCAGCCATTGGGTAGAGTCGTTACAAGGGATGGGCGAACATGCAGTGTTCAAACTCAGTGAGGTTCTCTGAATTTCTCCTTGAATCTCAGTTCACTTTTTTTTTCTCAATGGGAAAAGTGTGCATTTTTGATTTTGAAGAATGTGCATTTTTAGAAGTGTGCACCCAAAATATGCACTTTCCCCCCATTCAGCAAAGCATGACAAAAGGAAATTTTTGAACACAAATTGGGAAACCTGAGAACATGTGTGTTTGTTTTCCCAAAAATTGTGTGCACGTTCACATTGTGTGCACAGGGGTTGCAAATGGGCCTTTGTTGGACTGATTTGTGAACACAAACATCCCTAGTTGTTGTTACCACATGTCCTCTTTCATACATCTAATACTCACATGTACAAGACAACATATGTGTCAAAAGGATTTTTTGCCTAGTGTCAGAGCATGCAGAGGCAGGAATTATGATGCCCAAGTAGGGGAAAGCAATAGATCCAAAAGTGGGCTCTCCATAGTGGGTAATGAACAATGAGACAGGAGCCTGAGATTAGAATAATCAAGTATATAGTTTATTATAAAAAAGAGAATATACAATTGCAGTGGAACCAGAAACCATTTGATTACATCTAAGGGAAAGCAGGAATTAGGGATGGATGGGCACCCCCTGCCTGGTTCCGCCAGGTCCTTCCCAGCCACTCCCCCCTTGAATGCTGCTGGATCCAGCCCCCTTCCCCCATGCTCACCGAGCCACCTGCAGTCACCTGGGAGCTGTTGGCGAGCGCTGTGAGCACCATTTTACTAAAAAAAAAAAAAAATGGTGCTTGCAAAACATGTGCACATCTAGTTGTGCGCAAAAGGGGGCTGTGAATGGCCCATGTACACAGGAATGCGAGAATGGCAAGGCTGAAAGAGATGAAGCAGATGCCAAATAAAGAGATAAGAGGGTGAGAAATGCCAGATGGATAAGTGGAAATCCCAAATGGGGAAGAGGAAGAAGTCACATATAAACATCACGTTTCTGGGGCAACCTTGATAAGGAGGTGGCTTGGTTAGAGAGGACCTGGATAGGGTGTATGAGATTTTCATTTTTGCTCACAAAGTATGCGAGTGTGCGCCATTCGAAGCAGCAAACATGGGTGTGGGCATGTGTTTCCGGAAAATGTTTGGAAATTGTCAAACGCATGCTCATGTTTGTCTTGTTCCCAATTCCCAGTTTGATTGTGCAAATGTCCTAATTTGTGTAAATGTCCTCTGCAGACTGAATCAGCTCCACATTAGCCCATGGAGGAAATGTCCATAAATTTGGGGAGATGAGCACAAATCTCCTGTTTGATTGCTGCTTGATTTGCACAATTTTCCTGTTCACACAAAGCAAGCAGCAATCGCAGACATGAACAGGAACTGGGCCATGATGAGAGGTGAGAGGATTTTCAGAGACTGCAGGTGATTGTCCATCCCTAGTCCTGAGAGCATGTAGGTAGAGGCTTAGGCTCTAAGCCTCTTTTGGGCCTATTCCTTAGGCTGAATAGGCCCAAACCCTTCTGGACCAATTCTCTTCCGATTCTGGCTATAAACTATAAGGCCCACTGCAACGCTGGGGCTGAGCCACAGGAGAGTCAAAGCATTCAAGGTGCTTAAGCCCATCCCGCAGCAGCAACGTCCCCAAAATTCACCTCACAGATGCACTGTGGCACCAGCGGAGGTTCAAAAAAAATCCTAAATGCAGTGCATGGTAGGGATGAGTGAGAAATTCATTTCAGTCCCCTTTTTACCAGAATTTATCTAGCACGCCCATCCCCAAACTAAACGTGGACCCGTACAAAATCTGTGGGCTGCAGTCTCTACATTTCTGAGGCCACAATGCAATTTCAGCAACATCAAAACATGTTCACAGATGCATACATAAAAATGTGCACAAATGTGCTTTAGTCAATGGGAGAAAAATGTATACAATTAATGCAAATGTTTGGGAAAATGTGCACATATTTTGGTACACACCCTCCTCCCAACCAAGTTTGCTATCTGATATGGACCTGATCGAAACAATCTTTGGGGTGGAAACTGGAGACACTCGAACTGAAGCTTTGCTGATTTGCACAACCCTAGAATTGGGTGGTGGTAGGGGCAGTAGGAAAACTCTAATCTCGAGTCAGCTGTTAGGAAAGAGAGAGAGAAGCTGGTGAGGTAGTAACTCCCCAATCCTCTGTAACCAGTACAGTGTCCCCAAGTTGCAAGCCTGACCAGTATGCTTTTATATGAGTCAGGAAGTGTCACCTTGTCTCATTCTGGCCTATTGGAACTGTTCTTCTATTAGCCAGAATTGAGTAGTAGCAAACAAGATAAATTTCTACCTCCATTCTACTGCACATCTACCTCACATCCAATTTTTATCTCACCTCTCTCCTCGCCTTTCCACCTCACCTCTCTCCATCTCTTCAATTTCTGCCTCACATCTCTCTAGGGGTGGACGAAAGTCCCTTACCTGTCGTCGAAGGACGTTCACGGTGGGGGGGAGGCGCTTCGCTGCTCCCACCATGAAGTTCAGGCCGGGGGGGAGGCTTCCCGCCTTGCCCCGGCTGAAATTCAGGCCGGGGGGGGAGGCTTCCCGCCTCGCCTGGCCGCGAACGCGAAAGTTTAAAAAAAAAATGCCCCCTCATAGGCTACATGACGATTCACGTAGCCTATCACGGCTAGATCTGCAAAGTCAGCCATGATAGGCTACGTCAATCGTCACGTAGCCTATCACGGGTGACTTAAAAAAAAAAAAAAGCGCGTACGCGTTCCTTATTTAGTCGCTGTAGTCTACGTAAATGTTTACGTAGACTACGGCGAAAATAAGGGCAACGCAAATAGCCTATCGTCACGTAGCCTATCAGGGGGAGTTGTTTTTTTTTCTTTCATTGGAATGGCGGCGGCGGCAGCCGGTCAAAAGACCGGCTGCCGCTCCTGCCCCGCTCGAACACCCGCCGAACCTCCGGCCGGACCCGCCGCCGGGAGGGACATTCGGCGAAGGTAAGTCCCGTCCCGGGGGGGGGGGTGCAGGGGGTGGGGGGGGTTCGGAGGATTTCTCCCCGAAACTTGTTTGGGGGGCCGAACACGTTGGCGCTCGGCCCCCCGAAGTTTCGGGGAGAAATTCTCCGCCATCCCTACATCTCTCCATTCACCAGTTCAGTACTCCCTGTGTGCCTAGATCCTGACGCAGTGGAGTAAGGAAGCTTCTCTTTCAACCTCAAATGTATATGTGTTTCTACAGATAATTCATAGAATCATAGAATCATAGAATAGTAGGGTTGGAAGGGGCCTGTAAGACCATTGAGTCCAACCCCCTGCTCAGTGCAGGAATCCAAGTCAGAGCATCCCTGACAGATGGCTGTCCAGCCTCTAGTGTGGGAGAGCCCACCACCTCCCTAGGTCATCGGTTCCTAGGGATGGCGGAGAATTCTGCCATGGATCTCGGTGAGGACGAATGCCAGTGCATTCAGCCCCCCAAAATCCGTGGTGGAACGGCCTGCCCCCCCGCCCCCCGAGGATTCCCCCCCCAGGACGAGACTTACCTGGGGCAGATGTTCCAGGCAGTGGCGGCTCTGGCAGCAGCTTCGGTGGCGGCAGCGGCGGCTGGTCTTCTGACTGGCTGCCGCCGCCACCATTTGCAATCTGGTCATTTGGGTTTTTGGTTTTTTTTACAGAGATGTGATAGGCTACGTAAAGACTTATGCAGCCTATCACGTCCCAGTTAAAACAAAAAACTAAAACACATACGCAAATGGTGGTGGCTACAGCCTTCGCCATTTGCATTCCTTATTTTTGGCCATCTTAGTCTACGTAAATATTTACATAGAGCATAATGGCAAAAATAAAGGGGAATGCAAATAGCATAGTGGGCGCTATTTGCACCCCTTTTTGATTCACCGTTTTAGCGTATGTAAATATTTACGTAGGCTAAAACGGCAAATCAAAAAGGACTGACTGACAGAAGACTGACTTCTGAGTACACATCTATAGGTTTGTTCTGTTCTTGTCTCATAAACTTTCATGGAGTAGACACCCATTACCTGATATATGAAGTGAGATCTATGGCTGTGCACCACTTCAGCCCAAGGCCTGAAGCCCGAGTCAAAATGCGCTGTTTTGAGTCACTCTGAACCCCTTCTGAGGTGAAGCAGAGGGGGCACAGAAGGGGTTCAGAGTGTCAGGATTTCTTTAGCCCCCACTTTATTTCAATGCTGAAGAACAAACACAGATGAGAGGCTTCAATCTACAGCTTTTAACCCATTACTTCACAGGGTCATACAGATGCAAATTCTCAGTGACTCTCAGTCTACAAGAAAAGGCCTTCAGGGGAATTCAAAAGGGAGTTAGGAGAGTTGCCCACCATTTGAAGAGGAATGGCCTAAATTAAGTTAGGCTAGTGGTCTCACTAGCCTAACTTAAGGGTGGAGGGGATCCTCTCTCTCGTGAGGCTTCTGAGCACAGCTTCCCACACAAGGCCAATCAGGTAGACCATCTAAGTTCCACCCCGGCCTTCTCTCTCTTTGTCTGTGCCTGCACCTGGCATCTGTTAGATCAGACTCCCCAACCCACCCACCCTCCTTCTGTTTGCTGCCTCTCACAGGGGTGTATGAAGAGGAACCCTCATCCTCAGCCAGCTGGACATTTGTAACCTGGGAAACCATGTCTGGACTACCCTGGGAAAACACCTCCCCCATGTCTGGCTGTTCTCTTTCAGAATCTGAACTGCTATCCCACTCCCTGTGCTCAGAAACAACCCTGACACAAAGTGACCCAGAGCAGGTTGAGGGCTCTCTGAAGCACCTCAGCATGCTTTGGGGCATTAGTACCCCTGGCCCAGCTGTGCTGGTACCTCCAGGTCCTTACCTGAGAGCCACTCCTCACCACCGCTGCCACGCTGCCTCCACCACTGCCTCCATTGTTGCCGCCTCCACTGCCGTCATTGCTGCTGCCAGCTTCTGAGGCCTGGACGCGCTCAGAGGGTTGGACTCGATGGCCTTGTAGGGCCCTTCCAACCCTATGATTCTATGATTCTGATTGAAGACAGTCACCGTTTTTAAAATGGCAACTTCCTGGAACTTCCAGGAAGTTGCCATTTTAAAAATGGCGACTCTCTGCAATAACAGCTGATGCATGTTCAGGTCTCAGGAGCTGGCAGTGGCCATGACAGTGGCAGCAGAGGTGGTGGAGGAAGAAAAGGCAGCAATGGAGGAGGAGAAAGGGCAGAGATGGAGGAGGAGGAGAAGGGGCAGAGATGGAGGAGGAGGAGAAGGGGCAAAGACGGAGGAGGAGGTGGTGGCAGCAAAGTAAGGAGCTGGGGGGTTGCACGCAGGTGTTGGGGGGGTGAAGCAGGATTCATCCATCCAAATCCCACTTCGGTTTCGGGGTCAAGTCAGGCCTCCTCCCCCTACCCCATATCAGCTCGAGTGGAATTGTGACTTCTGAGCCAGATTGGGGGTCCCAGCCCTAGTGATATCTTTCATTTCCATAAGGATTGGTGAGAAATTTGTTTGTTTCACATTTGAATATGGACTTTCCTAGTGTTATTATTTATTTTATTATTATAATAATAATTATTATAACCTTTCTATACTGCCCAACAGCCGAGGCTCTCTGGGCAGTTCACAAAAATAAAACCATAAAATACAACAGGATAAACATAATATAAGACTTTAATAGTAGGGATGTACGAAAGTCACTTAACTTTTCACAGAATTGATTTGTGGTGGGGAGGAGGCACTCCATCCCTTCCCCTGGAATCCTCGATGGGAGGGGAGGGGATCCGGTCCTCCCCGCCAGAATCCTGCCTGGCTGGCTCCGCTCTGTGGCGGCTTCTCAGAGGAGCCATCCAGGACCGTCCACAGCCAGAGTTCTGGCCGTGGACAGGCTGCTGCGGATGCTAATGGTGGCCACCGTAGCGGCCGCCATTTGCATCCAGCCAGACTTCCGTGATAGGCTACGTAGCCTATCACGGCTGGGCAAAAAAAAACAAAAAACCCAGCGTACACAAATGGCGGTAGCTACGGCGACAGCCATTTTCATTCCCTATTTTTCGACATTTTATCTTACGTAAATATTTATGTAGGCTATTACAGCGAAAAAAGGGGAACGCAAATAGCGTAGTGGACGCTGTTTGCGTTCCTTTTTTTTCCCGCCATAATAGCTTACGTAAATATTTACATAGGCTAAAATGGCAGGGGGGGAGGAACGCAAATAGCGCCCACTACGCTATTTGCGTTCCCCCTTTTTTTTTTGCCATAATAGCCTATGTTAATATTTACATAGGCTAAAATGGTGAAAAATAGGAATGCAAATGGTGGCTGCTGTAGCCACCACCATTTGCATACACCTTTTTTTCTTTTTTTTGCTTGGCTTGCTGTGATAGGCTACGTAAATACTTAAGTAGCCTATCATGGCAAAGACCAGGATGCAAATGGCGGCCGCGGCAGCCGGTCGAAAGACAGGCCGCCGCCGCCAGAGCCACCACTGAAGCTGCCACCATCCAGAAAATCCACCCCAGGTAAGCTTCATCCCCGGGGGAATCTGTGGGGGGGTGGGGGCAGGCCATTCCGCCACGGATTTCGGGGGGCCGAATGCCAGTGCATTCAGACTCACTGAAATCCGTGGCGGAATTCTCTGCCATCCCTATTTAATAATAGCATGTAAAACCAAAGTAAAACCAAACAGCAGTTACAAGTACAACCAAGAGAAAGCCTGGGGGAAAAGGTGCATTTTTAGGAAGCACTTGAAAGATGCCATGTTTTCTGCCTCCCAAATTGCACGGAGGAGGGTTTTCCAGAGGGTGGGTGTCGCTACAGTGAAGGCCCACCATCAGGATTTTTCATGGAGACATTCCTTTCATTTTGGAATGACCAGCAAGGCCTCCTCTGATGATTTTAGATGTCATCTGGATATACATAAGGAAGGTGGTCTGTTAGGTATCCTGGTCCCAATTTTTTTTAGGGCTTTATATGATAATAACACAACCTTGTACGTGGCTTGTACTTTGGGACCAATGCATGAGCTCAATTGTCCTTCAAAATTTGCACTTCTCTGAATATTGCAATGGAGTTTCCCATTCCAAAACACATATAGAAATATGTATGTTGGAGTGGGGGTGAGGGGAGTGCATGCAAAAAACACCTGTTGGTGGCAATAGCATTAGAATGCATTATATTTGGAAAATTACTTGAAAAATGTCTATCTTGGGTGAAATTGCTTAGAAACATCTCATGTATTAGGAGATATGCACACAGAAACATGTGTACACAAAATGCACACACATTGCGTGCATGTGCAAATGTTCATGCAAACTCAAAGTTCAATGCAACCAAACTTAAGACTGGGGGGGAAAAAAAGGAATTTGGGATAAACTGGAAAACACTGGAAAATACTGGAAAAATGAGAAACTGAAACTGACAGAATGGTTGGCAGCTGTATGGACATGGATATGAATGATAAACTGGGAGCAAAAAGCTATGAAGAGATACAAACTCTGATATTTCTGTGAAAAGCTCAGAAGTACGTTAGGGTACAATCCTATACATGTTTGGGGCATGCTGGAGTTTGTAGGACTTTTTGTGTCTAAACATGAATAGGATTGCACCCTAAGATTAAGGATGACTCAACTTACCCCCTGTTGCCTTGTGCGCCACTCACTGGACCCCTGTTGGCTGCCTGGCAGTGCTCAGCACATGGTGCAAGGCGTCAAATGGTCCATGAGTGTCCAGCAAATGCTGCACGGCATCCACTTACCTGCGAGCTGCCATTTTGAAGAAAACCGTGGGTAAGCTTTTTATGTAACTGTCAATTTTCTGCAAAATGGCAGTCGTAAATAGTGCTATTTGCACAAAAATCATCTAATCAGGCCATTGACACCTGCAATTTTGTATAAATGGCACTTTTTGCAGCTGCCATTTTGCACAAAAGGGCCATTTTTGTAAAAAGCTTACTGGCAGTTTTCCACAAAATGGCCGCTCATGGGTAAGCAGAGATCCCCGAGCTTGCCTGACTTGGTGCATTCCCTGGACTGGTGTTGGCAGGAGGGGCAAATGGCAGGATGTCCAGCAGACTCCACCCCCTTCCTAGACATCTGCGACATCCCTATTTAAGATAACCACAGTATATACATCCATGCATTATTAAATATGTGAGTATTGATATAACTGCCTAGCCATATCTATCATCCAGCTAGACATATTTGCTACCTGATGATAACATCATGCATCTAACATACATTTTAGGGATGCACTGCTTGCCCAAAACAGGTTGAACCTTTGCAGATGAATACCAGCAACGGCTCAAGCTTTTTGATAACATTCAATACGAATGCTTGGGAAAAGTCCAGTACGGTGAAATCAAAAGTATTTTTTTTACTTAGAACTACCCCCCCCCCCCATTTTAATGTGGTTTACTCCTTGGTAAGTGCTTTTAGGATTTTAGGCTTTGAGATATCTCAAGACTATGTATGTTTGTATGTATTTAATAAAATTACTGAGATATAAGCAGCAACATATCTGCAAGTTGAATGCACCATCCACCTAAGGGCTTGAAAACTGGGAGTAACCTGGCTTAGCACTATGAACTTCTTCAACAGGGCTGTTTCTCCCAGGATGATCTTAGGGCAATCCTTCATGTCATTAACCTGTTTTCAGAAGTTTAACCTCCATGCTTTCAAACAATGCATGAGGAGTGAATCCCCCAAGGTTCCTGGACCTTTGTGCATTGAGCAGAAGATGTAAAGCAGATCCTATTCACATTTAGTTGAACGTGCATGGGCTTCCCCCACATGATCAGCAACCTTGTGCAATTGGGGTTTCCACTAGAGCTGTGCACAAATGACCTCACAACATTCTCCACATTTGTGGGCAGAGAAATTTGGGAGACAATTTCACCAAATTTCTCCAGGGGGTGGAGAAATTCCCAACCATTTCTCAAGGTAGGGCTCCTTTTTAAGCAGAGCTCGCAGCACAGTTTCTTTCTTTTGGGGTAATGGTTTTGGGGTTTATCGTGTTGCAACATCATCAACTGCACTGGTAGGCTGGCCTCCATTTTAAATCTGATAAACCAAAGGAGAAGGTTCCCAAAACAACACAGCCTGAACAAAAAGATAAAGAAAGGAACCAAATAGTTCTAAGGTGGGTATTATTGTGACAGTACAATATAAATATAGTGTGTTTGTTATAAGATGATTACAATTGTTGTAGGGATGGCAGAGAATTTCTCCCCGAATCTTCCCCCGAAATTGGTGGGGAAATTCTCCACCGGTCCCCCGCCCCCCCCCCGGGATGGGACTTACCGTGGCCGAATGTCCCTCTCAGCGGCGGGTCCCGGCGGCGTTTCGGTGGTGTTTCGGCGGGGGCAGCGGCCGGTCTCCCGACCGGCTGCTGCCGCCGCCATTGCAAAAAAAAAAGTAAAGTAAAAAACAAACACACACCCGTGATAGGCTATGTAACGATTTACGTAGCCTATCACGGCTAGATTTCCAAAGTCAGCCGTGATAGGCTACGTAAATCGTCACGTAGCCTATCACGGGTGACTTTGGGAAAAAAAAGCGCGTATGCAAATGGCGGTGGCCCATGGGCGCTGCCATTTGCCTTCCTTATTTTGGCACGTCTAGTCTATGTAAACATTTACGTAGACTACGGCGAAAATAAGGGAACACTATTTGCATTGCCCTTGTTTTCGCCGTAGTCTACATAAATCTTTACGTAGACTAGATGTGTCAAAATAAGGAATGCAAATGGCGGTCCCCATGGGAGCCGCCATTTGCGTACGCGCTTTTTTTTTTTCAGAGTCACCCGTGATAGGCTATGTGACGATTTACATAGCCTATCACGGCTGACTTTGGAAATCTAGCCGTGATAGGCTACGTAAATCATTACGTAGCCTATCACGGGTGTGTGTGTGTGTTTACTTTTTTTTTCGTGGCCAGGTAGACAGGGCGCTTCTACCCGGCCTGAATTTCGCCGGCGAGGGATGGGGCGCCTCCCCCCCAGCCTGAATTTCTGCCGGGCGAGGTGGGGCACCTCCCCCCCTCACCTGAACTTCAGGGGGAGAACCAAAGCGCCTCCCCCCCACCTCAAAGCAAGCTTCGAGAACAGGTAAGGGACTTTCGTCCATCCCTAAATTGTTGTAGTTGGTCGAACTGTTATTATTTATTGACGAGATCCACCACTCATGTATGAAAGTTTGGTCTCCTCATTGAAGCTCTTTGCAGCAGGAGGAGGAGGAGAAGGAGAAGGAGAAGAGAACCCCAATAAAATATGTGTTTAGAGATTTGTTTTGTCTCCCACACTGAAGGTTTGCTTGGGACCATAAGAAAAATGAAAGAACCCTGACTAGGGATGTATGAATCCCCTACCTGACAGTCCAGGAGGGGTCCGCGTGGGGGGGGAGCTGATCCATTCTTCCCTCCGGAATCCTCACCGGCCAGCCTTGCTCCACGGCGACTCCATGGAGCCACTGGCCACCTCTGTACAGCAAGCAATACAGCTGCTATTGCCATGCCGTATCGCTGAGCACTCACTGCAGGAAGGGATCCGGACGCAAATGGCGTCTGCTATGCCATTTGCATCCATGTCTTCTCATGCGATGTGTAGCCTATTGCGTGAAAAAACAGGGATGCAAATGGCATAGCAGATGTCATTTGCGGATGTAAAGGTCCTAGTTTAAGCTAAATGCAGCCATTTATGGCTGCATTTACCTTAATCTAAGACCTTTACGGCCACAAATGGCATACTGGATGCCATTTGCGTCAAGAGACAGTCCCCCTCAGCCAGTGATATGGCAATGGTGGCCATATTGCTGGTGCTCTGGAGCCAGCTGGCGGCTCCGCAGGATCGCCGCGAGGAGGATCTGGCTCCGGATGGGTCCTCAGGGAGCGGGGGTGAGTGGTGCCATTCCGCCATGGACTCCTTTATAATCCAGCCTCATTGTGGTCTGTGGCGGAATTTTCCGCCATCCCTAACCCTGACAAATTCTGTGGTTAGAGATTTTTGGAAGCTTCATGAGTGGTTTGTAAGAGGTATACTATAGGGTGGAGAAAGAATTCAGCTGTCCTCCATGAGTAAGAAATGTGGGTTTAGCTGAGGAATCTGGTTTTAAGTTGGTTTTGACAAAGTAATGAAATGGGATATAATCCGGAGATCTTGTCAACCAATAATAACAGCTGTTCCACTGACTGCAATAATTGTACTTCTTGTCTTATAATAAACACACTATATTTATATTGTACTATCACGATTACACACACGTTATAGCTATTGGTTCCTTTCTTTATCTTTTGTACAGACTGTATTTTGCATCCACCACAATGCATGTGTGTCTGTGTGGGGTGGGGGGCAGTGTTGTGTCTAGCTGCAGGGATGAGGTGGAGTTAGTGCCCTGCCAAAATCTGTCCTCCAATTTCCTGAAAGTTTTCTTCTTCCATGAAAAGGGCTCCCATTGTTCTGCATCATTCTCAGGGTGTTTTATACCTCTTTTTAAAAAGGTGTTTTTGAGCTACCCTAACCCCGCTGGCCACCCAGGCTGCCTGAACTTCCTGATCTGAAAAAAAGCTCTGTGGGAGGAATGGCCTCATGATGCCTTCCACTGGGCTGTAAGTAAAGTGTAGGAAGCTGTGGAGGCTACAGACTGCCAGAGAGAAGATTGTGCAATGAAAAACAGGGCACTTGCGCTCACTCCTCGGCCACCTCCTGAGTAACGTAAACCCAAGAAACCCAAACCCAAGCCAGGAAGATTTCTCCAAAATGTCTTCACTATTGACTTGATGACATTCAAAAAGCCATTTTTCTTTTGTCAAATTGAATGAGAATGGTCAAAAAAATTCTGGGAGAAATTTTAGACAAAACACTAGTTGCGACTCTTACGGAGGACTTTGTGTTGATTCAACCCAACGTACATAGGTTCCACCATCAGATCTTCTGCTCAACACATGGAAGTCCAGAGGATATTTGCAACATTCTGCAAGGCCATGGATGGTGGGGTGTGGCCAATTCATGTGGCCCTGCTCTCCCCTCCATGTCTTAAAGAATGCATGGAGGACTAACTTCAGAAGGGGGTTATTCTCATGTCTAAAAATGGAACAAAATCATTGTCTAAATGACAATATATGTCATGAGCTCCAAGACAGAATCCCTGGACTACACTATTCATAGGGCCATGTTTGCACCAATTTTAGTGCTAAGTCAGGAATTATAACAGATGTGAGACAGATGTAAGATAGGAAGATACACAGTGGTAGCCATATTTTTAAATAAATATTATGTCACACACTTACCTTACTGAAAATGCAGGTAAATGTTTACATTTACAGCTTTCCTTATCAATGAGAACAATTATGAACTTCCAAACTCCTTTATCAATGTGAAAAGTGCCCCACCCTATGCAAATTTTATATACATTTACATATATTTCAGTTTGATTTGGTTTGGTTTTTCTTGTTCCGTTTTGTTCTTGTGATGAGACTAACCTCAAGAGTTCAGGGGTTGGTGGCATTTGCATGTGGAAATGCACTAATATGAATGTTTTTCTTTATGTGTGCATCCTTGCAGTGTTGTTTACCAGGATGGATTTTATGGTGCAGACATTTATGTAAGTATTCACTGATGTGCATGCTGTCCATGGTATATTGTTGGAATCACTTGTTTTTGTTTTTTACTTATTTATTTTGTGGGTCTGCTGCATAAGCTTTGACTGTGTTTTGTCCATTTTTGCCATCTCTGGAACATCTTAAAAAAAAAAAAAAAGCAAGCAAGCAATTAAAAATGGTTAATTGTCCTTGGAATCTCTCTGTATTCATTACATCTATCATCATTTGGCTGGTTTCACTCATCAGTGACCTTTAAGGAGGCTCAGTGGGTAAATTTAGACCTGTCATGGCCACAGTGTTCTCTGGCAAGGCTCCTAGGCCAAGAGCAGCCAGGCACATGAAAATTAAATGGGTGAAGTTTTACCCATCCTGTTAACTTCTGCTGCTAATTTCTGCATCTCAGGATGCTGTTAAAAGTACAGGAGCAAACTGCCTCAGCTTCCCATTCTCCTTGCTATTTCTAGGGATGGCGGGGAATTCCACCACGGACCCCAAGGAGTCCGTGGCGGAACGGAGCACTTACCTCCGCCTCCCTGCAGAATCCTCTTTGGCTGGATCCTCCAGCTCCGGAGCATCAGCCATCACTGGCTGAGGGGGATTGACTGTGGCTGCAAATGGTGTCCAGTACGCCATTTGCATCCACAATCCCCCTCAGCCGGTGATACGGCATGGCGGCCATATCGCTGGCGCTTTGGGGCCAGCCAGCAGCTCCATGGAATCGCCGTGGAGCGGAGCCAGCCAAAGAGGATTCCGGGGGAGGAACGGATCGCCTCTCCCCAAGGGCGGATTCCCAGCTGGAACAACAGGTAGGGAATCCACCCATCCCTAGCTATTTCCCATCAGATGGACAACCCATGCTCAAAGGGAGGCTTATACCGTCCACATCATGGGTTTGTCTCTGGGCTTCCACAACTCTGGTTTCTCTCTTTTGGCAGATGTGCATGCAGCTCCAAATGAATAATTGTAGAAATCCAGCAATCTCACCTTCCACCACTGAGGCACTGACTTCCATAGCCTCTTTATCCACATTTTTGATCCAGTGTCAGTGTAGCAGTATCTTCTGCTGTTCCTGCCTGTTCCAATAATAGGCCCATTGGCCTTTCAGGTTCCTCTTTGATCACACGTTGGTATGACCAATATATAGAGCAGTAGGTAGGACCCCATGGGGCAGATACATGAACTTGTGTTTCAGGGAACCTTGAGGTTTCTTGGAAGCTTATCAAGACATAGTCTTGTTGGATAAGCTTTCCTGAGATTCAGCCTTCTTTCCACCACTGATCTTCCTCTGCAGCTAGGGGTGTTAGAGAATTCTGCCACGGACTCCAGTGAGGCCAGATTCTTTAGAATTCTTTAGAATCTGGCCCCCCAGAGTCCGTGGCAGAATGAAGCCATCCCCCCCCCGCCACCCTGCAAAACTCCCCCGGGACAGATCTGACCTTGTGTCGGCTGTCTGGTCCATCTGTTGCCCCTGGTCTGCAGCCATGGTGGCTCCCCTGGTCTGCGGCCACCATTTCCCTCCCTGCTTTAGCTGTGATAGGCTACGTAAGTATTTACGTAAGTATTTACATAGCCTATCACAACAAAGAGCAGGGACACAAATGGCAGCTGCTATGCCATTTGTGTCGCTGCTCTTTTCGTGATAGGCTATGTAAATATCTACGTAGCCTATCACGGCTAATGCAGGGATGCAAATGGCGGCCTCTATGGCAGCTGCCATTTGTGGCCGTAGCTCTGGCAGTGGACAGAGGTCTGGCTGTGGGCAGCCCCAGCCGGTGGCTCCACGGTCTCACCATGGAGCATAGCCAGCCAGGGAGGATTCCGGGGGGAGGGATGGATTGCCTCCTCCCCACCGCGGAAGCCCCGGACCGGAACCAGGTAAGGGATTCGTACATCCCTATCTGCAGCACACAGTGATAGGGAAATAAGAACATCAGAACCTGACTTATAGTGAGTGAGACCCTGGGTCCATCTAGCCAAGTGGTGTTGACACTGAGTCGGGCAAGAGCTCAGGTCCGCGAACTGATATCCAGGGGGGAGAACTGCCACTTCTCACCAGGCTTTGAGCCCCAACTGGATGCTCACACCATTCCTAGCTGGATGTTATAGTTCATGTGGGCCAACAACGAAATTCAATAGACTTGGCTTGTGCGCCGTAGAACACTCCCCGGAATCTTGCACAATGCACAGATGGGTTCAGTATCGCAGTAGATTCAGGTGAAAAGAGTTCCTTGAATTGGACATTCGAGTACAACTGAGCTAAATCATCTTCTGACAACTTTGATGCCTTAGAAAAGCTTCAAAAAATCTTTTTCTTTCCTTCTCCCTGAATTTGTACCTTTATAATTCCATGAAGAATTAAGCAGTCACTAAATGGCACTGTAGTTTCAAATCTTTGAAACATAAGACAGCTTTCACTCACAAAGCTCCTTTGTAGTCCTCCATTTGAAATTGGATTTTTAAAAAATTGGATCCTAAAAATAGAGGTAATTAAACTTCTTTTTTATTGCTACATAGAGCTCTCTGTAAACTAATTGTGTTGCTGTTGCATCATCAGCGTCGAGATATCAAGAGATTGATTACCTTAAATTGGAATGAACATTAAAAATTCATTAAGTGGTACTTGGGAAAAAAAATGTAATTTTTATTTATTACCAATGATACTTTTGAGACATTTAAGATGAAATCATTTGCATTTTCTGTTGACAGAAGGAAGGGGAATCTGAGCTTCTAGGGAAAAAGAGGACTTTTTTGTAGTAGGAAGCAGTGACTGTATATCTTGGGGGGAAAGAATTAAATGCAGTCTGAATAGTTATTAGCACTAGAGAACTATAGAAATGACTGGGACTAGGGGGGACATCTTCAGTTGCTCTTGCAGTATACCGAGTCGCTACTGATATTTTGAAGAAAGTGGGAATTCGAAGTGAGTTTTGGAATTCTTCCAAATGATGTTCTCCATCTATCCTAGCTTATCTGGAAAACCATCTGGATTTTGCTGGCATTCTTGAGGGGTATTTGAAAAACCTTGTGGAGCTTTGCAAGCACTCAAAAGGAGTGTGCATGCTAGATGCTGTTCATGAAGCCACCCTTTCCAACTGGCTGTCTTCCTTTTTCACAAGCAGCCCCTCCCCCCACACACACCGGACCGTTGCAAATGGGAAGAGGTAGCTAACTTTAGGGCGGTCTGCTTCAAAAGAGATATGCTTGCCTGCTTGCTCAGTTCCTAAGCTTGAAAAGGTGCTTCTGAGCATATTCAGGGCCAAATGAGACATTCTCCGAATCACACATAGCAGAGCTATGCGTGAGCTGTGTGTGATTTCTAGGGCTGTGCATGGACCCCCTGACTTCCCCGATCTGACTTGGAAGCTGCTTCACAGCTTCGGGGGTGGGCCCGATTCGGCTCAGGCTGATTCAGGGGCCCCCTGACCCGACTCAGCCCTGAACCTGAAGCAGGACTCGGATGCCGAACCCTGTTTTGGGCACCCCCTGATGCCCCCACGCAACCCCCAGCTCCTTACCTTGCCACCACCTTTTCCATCACTGCTGCCTCTGCCTCCTCCGATGCTGCTGCTTCCACCGTCGCCTCCTCCTCTGCTGCCACTGTCACCACCGCTGCCGGGTCCTGAGTGCTGGGCGTGCGCTGACTCCTAGTGCAGGGAGTCGCCATTTTTAAAATGGCAGCCTCCTGGAATTTCCTGGAAGTTGCCATTTTTTAAAAGGGCTGCTCCCTGCACTAAGAGTTGGCACATCCAGGGCTCAGGACCTGGCAGTGGCAGCGATGATGGTGGTGGTGGAGAAGGTGGCAGTGACGGAGGTTGCGGCAGAGGTGGCAGCAGCAGAGGAGGTGGCCAGCTCAGGTAAGGACCTAGAGGCGCTGGTGCAGCTGGGCCAGGGGTGCTGAAGCTCCAAAGCACACTCAGTGCTTCGGAGAGCCCCTGACCTGGTCCGGGTCACTTCGTACCCCCTCTGCTTTGCTTCGGAAGGGGCCCAAAATGACCCAAAGCAGCCTGCTTTGACTTGGGGTTTGGGCCTCGGGCTGAAGCAGTGCACAGCCCTAGTGATTTCCTTATTTATTTTAGTCTGTGTGTGGCACATGACACTCAGAGGGGGAATTTAAGCTTCACCCCTCTCATCTGCATCCTGAAATTCCACCCCCCTCCTCTATGGGTTGGGGGAAAAAAACCTATAAGACCAGCTACGCTGGATCAGACCAAGGGTCTATCTAGTCCAGCGTTTTGTTCACACAGTGGCCAGCCAGCTGAATGTAGGAAACCCACAAGCAAGACATGAATGCACCAGCACCTTCCCACCCATGTTCCCCAGCAACTGGTGTACTGCCTGTCATACTGGAGGTAGCACAGAGCCATCAGAACTAGTAGCCATTGATAGCCTTCCCCTCCAGGAATTCGTCCAATCGCGTTTTAAAGCCATCCAAATTGAAAAAAAAGAGTCTTCATTGGAAACTGGGGGGGGGGAGTTTAAATCCCCCCTCCTAGAGTGCCATGGTCCCAACCAAAATCAGAGTGGAGCACACTTACACTGAAGTAAATAATTCAATTTGACAAATGTTTAGTTTGGTCCACAGGAGAACCATTTCCTGCCACGTTCATATAGGGATGTATGAGAAATTCAATTCATTTTTTAATTAGGATTTATGCAGTTCACACCTTCCGAACCAAACACAGATTAGGACACAATCTGTGGTTGAAGTCTGTACATTTTCAAACCTGCAATGTGTTACACAGACCCCCTAAATGTGTTTGACAGCATGCGTACATTTGAAGACTACAGCTGGAAAAATGCACACAAATATGTTTTAATCAATTCATTTCAAAGATGCACACCACTGATGTATGAAAATGCACATAGATTTTGATTCAAAAAGAAAGAAACCCCAAAGCTTTCAATAAGATATGGATGTCAAGCTCGGGTGGCTCAAAACACCAACGACCAAACATGTGTTAAGAAACAGCGAACTCCCTTATTACAGCAGGACATCAGCACAACTACCCCACCAGGGTCCATGGATCAGAGACCTTAGTGAACCCAAGTTCAAATAAACACAGACAGTCCAAACAGGAGCCAGAAACTGGGTCTTAAAGTCTAGCAGTATACTCCAAGACAGGGTCCAAAAGCATGGGATTCCAGGCATGCAATAGTTCAGGGTTCAAGAGTACTCCATGCACAGGAGTGTCCAGTACTACTAGAAACATTGTATCCACAAAGCTCTTTTACCTCTGTGACAGCTCTTATGCAGGGGCAGGGCAACTAGAGTTCCTCACTTGTCACACTAGCCCTACAGGGAATCTTAGCCTGGAGTTGAGAACTCCCATCTCACTGGGTATTTTTCCCCCTTGCCTTTTCAACCACTAACATTGTCTAGGAGACAGCCTTGGGCATGCCCCTTCCTCAGCCGAGTCTGCCTCTTGACCACTTATCAAGGAATGTTCCTCAGGCTGTGGTGATTCAGGCATTCCTTATAAGGCTAGGTCTGACTGCACTTGAAAAGGAGTAGCTGCCTCACCTTGACTGCACTCCTCTGTGAAACTAGGCAGAGACGAGTTCCCAGCACCCTAACATTCCACACCTTGACTAGGGATGGGCAGATCACTTACCTGTTCCAGGAGGGGGGGTCCACAGGGGGGAGGCAATCTGTCCCTCCCCCCAGAATCCATCCAGGCCAGCTCCACTCCGTGGTGATCCTGCAGAGCTGGCTGCTGGCTCCACGGTACTGGCAATACGGCCAGCCACCATTGCCGTGCCATATCGCTGTGCTAAGTCCGGACGCAAATGGCATCCACTATGCCATTTGCATCCCTGTTTTCAAGCGATAGGCTACACAGATTATATTTACGTAGATATTTGCATAGCCCAAAGCATGAAAAAACAGGAACGCAAATGGTGCAGTGGACGCCATTTGCGTCCGGACTTAGCACAGCGATACAGCACAGCAATGGCGGCTGCCTGTATTGCCAGCGCTGTGGAGCCTGGACACAGCCTGGACACATTCCAGAGGGGCACGGAGGTTCTTGGAATCGGCCTCATTGGGGTCTGTGGTGGAATTCTCTGACATCCCTAACCTTGACTAGGCCCCAAATCAGATACTTCCATTTTGGAATCAGGTTCTTCCTTTGAGACTGTGGCATCTGTCAGGAGGCCCTAGCCGGCTTCTTTCAGTCTACTCCAGTAGCCAACTCCAGACACAGACAAAGGATTCTGTTCAAGGCTTTATTCCTTTTACAACTTAATAACTCTATCACCAGCGACTAAGCTATGAACAGCAGAGTAGCCTATGCCCCGGGTTGGAAACAGTTGGTCCCCGTTTGAACGAGAATCACTTGCAGACCCTGAACTTATGGGCTAGGGAGAGTCCCTCCCCTTTTCCCTTGGGTCCTCTGGACGCGACCGTTGCTTGTGCGCCAAACAGGCGCTACGCCTCCTTTCCGCGCCCTCCATAGCATGTCGCTCTCTGCATCTGCGTCGAGCATCCAGCCAGTCCTCCTCCTGCGCTCTTTCACTCCCAGGACTTCTATCTATGTCTGGAATGCCAGTAGGAGGAATCTCTGCCAGCTGCAGGGCCTGGGAGGGATGAGCGGGCTCCTCTCCCATGGACGGCTGTTCCTCCTCAGAATCAGAACTGCTCTTTTTCTATGGGCTCAGTGTCCACCCTGACAGCATCAGGGGAAGGTGTGACAATGGACTTGAGTCAGAACAAGCTGCAAGATGGAATTTGGAGAAATTCAGTGAGCTCGGGTTTTGCTGGTTCACATAACCCTAGGTTCACAGGATGTGTTCTTTCTTTGGTCATGGAAGGTTGGCCCTTTCACAGGTATAAGGTGTTTCTGCTTGCAAAGGAGCGGGCAAATGGTAGGGAGGGATAGCAGTAGGGGCAGGGAGCAAATCCCATTTCGAGCTGAATTCAGACTTGAATGGATCTGGGCCTCATTCAAGACACCCTACTCCTTTTTGAGTGGGGAAGGATTTACTTTCTGAGCCCCCACTTGTACTTCATCGGTGTCCCTCATTCCTCTGGAGGTGAAACGTCTGAGAAATGCCATGGGAAGTCCAAGGATTTTCATTAAGACTAGCAGCATTTCTCAGTGGGCTTCCGCACATCCCTAGACTGTCACCAGATTTAGTCTGATGCAGAACAGCAGCAGAAGTCAAAGTGAAAGCTCATGTTTGCAGGAGTTCAAGAGGGGGATGGAGTCTGGAGGATTCCCCCTGCACTTGGCCTCCTGGACTCCAGTCTGCAGACTGCCACGCTGGCCTGACTCGGCACGCAACGAGTCAGGCAAGCATGGTAGTCCCCACTGGTCCACCAAGCCGCCATTTTACATAAAAATGGTGGCTCAGCCTTTTTTGTAAATCCCCATTTAAACAAACGTTAGCTGTAAAGGGCCATTTACACAAGATTGCAGGCGTAAATGGTCCATTTATGTCTGTAATCTCACATAAATGGCTGCTTTACAGCCTACATTTGCATAAATGGGGATTTACAAAAATGGCTGAGTCACCATTCTTACATAAAATGGAGGCTTGGTCAGGGATTGGGTAGCCACATACCACTAGCTGGGCTCCTGCAGACCACCTGGCAGCTTGCCGCATGCAGCAAGTGGTGCAGGCAGCCTGCGGGGGTCTGGCATGCTGCACATGGCACGCGGTGTGGGACCATTGAGTTCATCCATCCCTAGCTCATTTTACTTAGCCACTGTGCCATACCTGGCTTTCCCAGGGGAAAGACAGACAGCTGTCAAAGGAACTGAATTTGAGAGAACAGGGAGAAATAGCCCAACAGAAACTGCACATAGTAGGTTGATGGTGGGGTAGATTTCATTCAGAAATCAGGTTGGCCCTTTGCAACTACCAAGGCCTGCATTCAAATGAGAAAAAAAGGGGGCAATGGACATCCTGTCGATCCCAAATGAGGAGCATAGGAAGTCTTATATTGAGTCAGATCCTTGGTCCATCTAGCCCAGTGTTGTTGACACAGACTGGCAGCTACTCTCCAAGTTTCAAAGAGGAGTTTTACCCAGACCTACCTGGAGATGCTAGGGATTGAAGCTGGTATCTTCTGTGTAGGGGTGGACGAAAGTCACTTACCTGTCGTCGAAGCTTGTTCGCGGTGGGGGGGAGGCGCTTCGCTGCTCCCCCCGCGAAGTTCAGGCCGGGGGGGGGAGGCTTCTCGCCTCGCCCGGCCGAAATTCAGGCCGGGGGGGAGGCTTCCTGCCTCGCCCAGCCGAAATTCAGGCCGGGGAGGAGGCTTCCCGCCTTGCCCGGCCGCGAAATCCAAAGTTAAAAAACAAAACAAAAACGCCCCCGTGATAGGCTACGTGACGATTAACGTAGCCTATCACGGCTAGATATGCAAAGTCAGCCGTGATAGGCTATGTTAATCGTCACGTAGCCTATCACGGGTGACTTAAAAAAAAAAAGTGCGTACGCTAATGGCGGCCCCCATAGGGAGCCGCCATTCCCGTTCCTTATTTGGTCGCTGTAGTCTACATAAATCTTTACGTAGACTACGGTGAAAATAAGGGCAACGCAAATAGCGTTGCCCTTATTTTCGCCGTAGTCTACATAAATCTTTACGTAGACTACAGCGACCAAATAAGGAACGGGAATGGCGGCTCCCTATGGGGGCCGCCATTACCCGTACGCGCTTTTTTTTTAAAGTCACCCGTGATAGGCTACGTGACGATTAACATAGCCTATCACGGCTGACTTTGCAAATCTAGCCGTGATAGGCTACGTTAATCGTCACGTAGCCTATCACGGGGGCATTTTTTTTTTCTTTTATTGCAATGGCAGCGGCGGCAGCCGGTCGAAAGACCGGCTGCTGCTCCCGCTCCGCACGAACACCCGCCGAACCGCCGGCCGGACCCGCCGCCGGGAGGGACATTCGGCAAAGGTTAATCCCGTCCTGGGGGGGTGCGGGGGGCGGGGGGGTGCGGAGAATTTCTCCCCGAAACTTGTTCGGGGGGCCGAACACGTTGGCGCTCGGCCCCCCGAAGTTTCGGGGAGAAATTCTCCGACATCCCTACTTCTGGGTGCCAAGAAGATGAGCTTTATCACCAAGCCACAGCCCTTCCTCATAAACAGCAGTAATAATGTCTGGTTTGGTGCATATTTGACTTACGCAGTGGAATTTACGCAGGTCTACCAACAAAAATGGAAATAACTAATCCAACTTACTCTAACATATTAGGGTACTAACTTAACCTAACGTATTTATGCTGTGTGTTCCTCCCTCTGCCTCCAACCACTGGTACCCAATGCTGAATATTGGAGGTGGGGAAACATACAACATAATGATGTCAGGCCGTGGGGTAAGTTGTTCTATACACAAGGCTACAGTTTTCAGTGGCAGTCCTGTGTTTCTTGTAATGTTTAGTTCCACCTTTAGTTGCAGATTCTCAGTGCCCTTGATTGACTGATCGATTGAATCATCCTCAACAGGCATTGTCAAGTGTGAGAGTGATTCAAAGTGATTCAGATTTAAATTGTAATGTCAGAATTTTCCATCTCAAGGTCATGGCTTCACATAAAGGTTCCTTTTCTCTACCAAATTCCCAGTGAAGATCTGCACAGAAATCTAAAGCAATGATTCATCTCTTACAGGCTCTACTGAGCATTTTCATATTTCATAAAAGCTCTTGCCTAGACCATTGTACCACACAGCACAATTTCCTCTCCATGGTTGTTTCCACTGTGCCCCTTCCATTGTTTGTCAAGGAGAATAAAATCTGGATGTGTGTGGGGGAAAGAAAATATGTGATTCAGAATTTATTAGTTCCCTACAGAGTCCTGAGCTATTGACTGACTCCAAGATCGATTACTGCCCAGCTTTGGCTCAGTTAGCCATTTTAAATGGAGAGAACTGAAGCACTGTGGAATAAAAAAAACCCACACACATAGAAGATGCTGACAGCAAAAACATGCCTCAGAGAAGAACAGCAGGAAATAAAGACAGCTGCAGTGGAAAAAGAAGAAAGTATGGAGATATGTGAATTTACACATAACATGCAGAGGTGGAAAACAAAGAACAGATTCAGGAAAAAAAGAGGAAGACTAAAACAACAACAAAAAAAGAGCATATAGGTAAACTCTGTTAGAAAAAAAAAAATCAAAAACTGATTTCCTAGATCTGAACTGGCCTTGTGGCATGGGAGGCAAGAACATCAGAATGATTGTGCTGGATCTGATTGAAAGTCATATGGCCATATGTGATGATTGGTCCATCTAGCCCAGTACTGGATGTTTTGACTGGCAGTAGCTTTCCAGAGGTTTGGGCAGAGCTCTTCCTTATCACAGGCTGTCCAGTCCATTTACTTTGTGATGGGGACTGGACCTGGAACCTTCCAGATACAAAGAATGTGCTATGGCCCTTCCAAAAGGAAGTGAAAATACGAACATAGGAGTCAGACAACTGGTCCATCTAGGCCACCAGCATTATCTCCTCTTGCTGGCCACCATTCTCCAGAATCTATCATCCCACTTCTCCAGAATCTTTCTATATAGAGATGCCATGGAGTGGTCTTCTACATGTGAAGCTTGTACTCTACCGCTCAGTTACAGCTACTGATGAATGAATCTTGGATCTATGTTTCTCTCCATTTCTTTTCTTCCTTTCTTTTTTCAGTCCTAAATTCAGTTTGTGCTGAACATTGAGAATGTTTTTTTTTAAAAAAAGCATAAACATGTTTACACATGTTTGTGCATTTTGTCTAATGCACACGTTTTTGTACACAATTATGTGAAATATACGCATTTTTGCAAGTATTTTCCCCCAATATAATGCATTTCAGTATGTTATTTTCATGAAGATATGCATTTTTGTGTACACATTTCCCTAATATACACATTTTGAAACTTTTTGTTTTTTGGATTGGAGAATTCTGTTGCAAAATTTGGGGAAGTGTGAATTTTGAACGATAACTGAGTTTCAGTTCATGTCTTGGTTCAAAAGTACAAAATTGGGCTGAATGAATTTCTCCCTCATCCTAGCTACAGCACCCCCACCCTAGTCCACTTAGTCAACACTCTGCTTCCAACCAGATGTTTCTGGGAGCTCACAGCCGAAGAAGAAAGCAGATGCCCACAGCATCATGTATTCACAGCTGTACTGAACTTACATGAGGATCCCATCCAGGAATCATGGCTAACATCCACAGCAAACTTAGTCTGATCCACAAGCCAATTCTTATGTGCTTAGTTTCAGCATGAATACTTCTCCTAGGAATATCCAGAACTTCTACCAAAAATTCCATCTGTTTTACTGAAACTCGGAATTTTTCAGATCTTTCTTCCATGAAATTTGCTCTTGAAAGTTTCCTTTGGGCTAAATTTGGCAGCAGTTCAAGGCCCAGCAGGCCTTACCAGCTTGCACTTCGAAGAATTTCTACACCAGTCCTGGAATCCTAGCATTGGATCCTGTACTGATGATAACCAGATGATACCCAAATAAGAGCTTGGCTTAACAGCCCTATTCAGCTGTTATGCTTAGTAGCATGTCTAAACATGGGTAAGAGGGATGGGGCCATGCATGTTGGCCCTGAGCCTAATGTTCTTGCACATGACAGTCCCACCCTCTTCAGTCCCAGCCTCCATGACTTAAGTAGAACCCTTCAGGTTCCTGGTCTCATGGAGGCTTCTGATCATATTCAAGAAAACACAAAGCCCCCTGCAAACCTATTCACTCAACACAGGGAGGTCAGGGATGTTAGGGGCAGAGCTGGCATGTCGAGCCCCATACCTCTTAAGCAGGACTTACAACAACCAACAATTATGGTTTCTGAAACATTTTGCTTGCTTGCCTTCTTAAGACTCTTTTTGCTTCCCTCCATGAGAATGGTTCAGAAACAGGGATGCAGAGGAGTTAAATGAGTTAGAGCAGCTTTGCCCAATGTGGTGCCCTCCAGATGTGTTGGGCTACAGCTCCCATCAGCCCCAGCCAGTGTAGCCAGTGGTCAGAGATGATGGGAATTGCAGTATAAAATATCTGGAGGGCACCAGGATGCGGAAGGCTGATCTATAGTCACAGAATTGGCAGCAGTCCACTTGGGTTGCTTTGGTGGGGGGAGGGATGAAGGTAAAAATGTCTCTAGTTTCTAGTCCAGATTCAAAATGCTAGGTGGATATGTAAACTATTCCTCACTGAGTTTTGTTATCTGAACTGAATACTGGATATGTAGCAAAGTAGACTGTCTGACTATGGTTTCAACAGTTTTATTGGGCGAATACATAGCCTACACATATTCGACACAATAAAGTTTGTGCAAATGGACCTGAACATTCTATGTTGTTATGATAGTATCTTTGTCCAAAATTTGAGTGTAGAAGAAAGGAAATGGACGTGATAACTTCATATGGAGTCAGTTTCTGTAGATCCTTCCCACCTTCCATTTAGGACTGGGTTAATAATTGTTGTTGTTCAGTCATTCAGTCGTGTCCGACACTTCGTGACCCCATGGACCATACCACGCCAGGCCTTCCTGTCCTGCGCTCTCTCCCGGAGCGTGCTCAAGTTCATATTCATTACATCGGTGATGCTATCTAGCCATCTCATCCTCTGCCGTCCCCTTCTCCTTTTGCCTTCAGTCTTTCCCAGCATCAGGGTCTTTTCCAGAGAGTTTCTCTTCGCATTAGGTGGCCAGGATATTGGAGCTTCAGCTTCAGTATCTGTCCTTCCAATGAGCACTCAGGGTTGATTTCCTTTAGGATGGACTGATTTGACCTCCTTGCAGTCCAGGGGACTCGTAAGAGTCTTCTCCAGCACCACAGTTCGAAAGCATCAATTCTTCGGCGCTCAGCCTTCCTTATAGTCCAGCTCTCACAGCCATACATTACTACTGGGAAAACCATAGCTTTGATTAGACGGACCTTTGTCGGCAAGGTGATGTCTCTGCTTCTTACTATGCTGTCTAGGTTTGCCATAGCTTTCCTCCCAAGGAGCAAGTGTCTTTTAATTTCATGGCTACAGTCACCGTCTGTGGTGATCTTGGAGCCCAAGAAAGTAAAATCTGTCACTGCTTCCATTTCTTCCCCTTCTATATGCCAGGAAGTGATGGGGCCAGATGCCATGATCTTAGTTTTTTTAATGTTGAGTTTCAAACCAGCTTTTGCACTCTCCTCTTTCACCCTCAACAAGAGGCTCTTTAGATCCTCTTCGCTTTCTGCCATTAGGGTGGTATCGTCTGCATATCGGAGGTTGTTGATAATTCTCCCAGCAATCTTAATTCTGACCTCTGATTCATCCAACCCAGCATTTCTCATGATGTACTCTGCATATAAGTTAAATAAGCAGGGTGACAATATGCAGCCTTGTCGTACTCCTTTCCCAATTTTGAACCACTTGGTTGTTCCATGTCTGGTTCTTACTGTTGCTTCTTGACCCTCAGACAGGTTTCTCAGGAGACAGGTAAGGTGGTCTGGTACTCCCATCTCTTTAAGAATTTGCCACAGTTTGTTGTGATCCACACAATCAAAGGCTTTAGCGTAGTCAATGAAGTAGAAATAGACGTTTTTCTGGAATTCTCTTGCTTTCTCCATGATGCAGCGAATGTTGGCGATTTGATCTCTAGTTCCTCTGCCTCTTCGAAACCCAGCTTGTACTTCCGGTAGTTCTCGGTTCGCATACTGCTGAAGCCTAGCTTGTAGGATTTTGAGCATCACCTTGCTGGCATGTGAAATGAGCGCAATTGTAAGGTAATTTGAACACTCTTTGGTGTTCCCCTTCTTTGGAATTGGAATGTAAACTGACATTTTCCAGTCTTACGACCATTGTTGAGTGTTCCAAATTTGTTGGCATATTGAATGCAGCACTTTAACAGCATCATCTTTTAGGATTTTAAATAGCTCAGCTGGAATACTGTCATCTCCGCTAGCTTTGGTGTTACTAATGCTTCCTAAGGCCCACTTGACTTCACTCTCTAGGATGTGCGGCTCAAGTTCAGTGACCACACTATCATGGCTATCAGGGACATTAAGATCTTTCCTGTATAGTTCTTCTGTGTATTCTTGCCACCTCTTCTTAATCTCATCTGCTTCTGTTAAGTCCCTGCCTTCTTTGTCCTTTATCATGCCCGTCTTTGCACAAAACGTTCCCTTGAGATCTCCAATTTTCTTGAAGAGATCTCTAGTCTTTCCCATTCTGTTGTTTTCCTCGATTTCTTTGCATTGTTCATTTAAGAAGGCCTTCTTGTCTCTCCTTGCTATTCTCTGGAACTCTGCATTCAGTTGGATATATCTTTCCCTTTCTCCCTTGCTTTTCGCTTCCCTTCTTTCCTCAGCGAGTTGTAAAGCCATTTGGCTTTCTTGCATTTCTTTTTCTTTGGGATGGATTTTGTTGCTGCCTCCTGAACAATGGTATGGACCTCCATCCATAGTTCCTCAGGCACTCTGTCTATCAGGTCTAATCCCTGAAATCTATTCCTCACCTCCACTGTATATTCATAAGGGATATGATTGAGGTCATACCTGAATGGTTTAGTGGTTTTCCTTACGTTCTTCAATTTAAGCCGAAATTTTGCAACAAGAAGCTCATGATCTGAGCCACAGTCAGCTCCAGGTTTTGTTTTTACTGACTGTATGGAGATTCTCCATCTTTGGCTGCAAAGGACCTAATCAATCTGATTTCGATATTGACCATGTGGTGATGTCCAAGTGTAGAGTCGTCTCTTGTGCTGTTGGAAAAGAGTGTTTGCTATGATCAGCGTGTTCTCTTGGCAAAACTCTATTAGCTTTTGTCCTGCTTCATTTTGTACACAAAGGCCATGCCTGCCTGTTATCCCGGTGATTTCTTGACTTCCTACTTTAGCATTCCAATCCCCTATGATGAAGAGGACATCTTTTTTTGGTGTTAGTTCTAGAAGGTGTTGTAGGTCTTCATAGAACCGATCAACCTCAGCTTCTTCAGCATCAGTGGTTGGGGCATAGACTTGAATTACTGTGATGTTGAATGGTTTGCCTTGGATTCGTACTGAGATCATTCTATCATTTTTAAGATTGTACCCCAGTACTGCTTTTCCCACCCTTTTGTTGACTATTTATTTATTTATTTATTGCATTTATACCCCGCCTTTTTTCATCTTGCAAGGAACCCAAGGCAGCTGACATTATCCTCCTCCTCTCCATTTTATCCTCACAACAACAACCCTGTGAGGTGGTGCTACTCCATTTCTTCTAAGGGATTCTTGCCCACAACAATAGATATGATGGTCACCTGAATTAAATTTGCCCATGCCTGTCCATTTTAGTTCACTGATTCCCAAGATGTCGATGTTCAATCTTGCCATCTCATGTTTGACCACCTCCAGCTTACCTTGATTCATTGATCTGATATTCCAGGTTCCTAAACAATATTGTTCTTTACAGCATCGGATTTTCTTTTCACCACCAGACACATCCGCAGCTGAGTGTCCTTTCGGCTTTGGCCCAGCCGCTTCACTCTTTCTGGCGCTACTTGGAAATACCCTCTGCTCTTCCCCAGTAGTATATTGGACACCTTCCGACCTGAGGGGCTCATCTTCCGGCGTCATATCTTTTAGCCTTGTGATATGTTCCATCGGGTTTTCTTGGCAAGAATACTGGAGTGGGTTGCCATTTCCTTCTCCAGTGGACCACATTTTGTCAGAACTCTCCGCCATGACCTGTCCGTCTTGGGTGGCCCTGCACGGCATAGCTTATGGCTTCACTGAGTTATGCAAGCCCCTTCACCACAACAAGGCAGTGATCCATGAAGGGGAGTTAATAATAGGGATGTACAAGAATTTGGTTTCTCTTCACAAATCATGCAAAAATGTCTTGTTCGCAATCCCAATTACAAATGGGATAAGGGATGTATTTTTTTCAAGAAATGTTTATGAATTCCTGAAATTGCAATCATGTTCAAAAAATGTGTATTTTTTTTTTATAAAATATAGGCACTTTGAAATGTGCATTTAAAAATATTAATACGCAGTTACACGCTTTAGTCAATGTGGCAAAATTGCAAACTTTTGAAGAATACACACAGAAATGCATACTTTAACTGTTCTAAATATGCATTTCTCCCATTCGAATGAGCTGAAAAACAGATCAAAACGAAAATGGGAGGAAGTTGAAATAAGCTTCAAAGTAATTTTTGGAGAGTTTAGGTGAGATCTAAATCACCTAAATGATGAGTTAGGTTAATAAACAGACTGCCTTGGTCCCTGTTGGTGCATGGCTGTACCTCCCATCCACTATACCCCTCTCCTACATAGAAATGAAGAGACAACCCCCTACACACACACAAAGAGAGGCAACACAAGCCCTAGGTAGACCCTTAGACCATTTATGCCTGTAACTTTGCCTAAATGGAGCTATTTATCTGCTGTGTTCACCCATCCCTAATCAAGTTTCTTTTTCTCTGGCGTTCCCCCACCCCACCCCAATGTACAGGAGCACATTTAAAACACCACACCTAAGGAACATCAATGCATATACATTCATCCACATCAATACTGTTTTGGGTTGTTTGATTTGTGTTTGTGTGTTTGTTTTTGCAGTGTTTAATCAATGCATATGAGTGCTTCAGTATCACAGTTGGGGAAAGGCTACAAAGGAACAGGATGAACTGAAACTGAAAAGCAACTGAACATACTCCAATTCTGGAATTAATCTTAAACAGTCTCCTAATTAAACTGGGATTCAATAGGGTGAAGGGTTAGGGTCCAAAAGAGGGATGCTAAAATAACTCAGTGGGGGAAATCTTCCCTTCCCTAAATTCCAGTGCTCTCTCTGACAGCAAAAGCAAGGAATCAGGAAAACCTCAGACAAAGCCAGGGGATCTCTCCCCTCCCTTCCTATACATTCCCTGTTAAGTTATGGGAGCACCCTCAAATCCCATAGGAGGATGGGCTTTGCAGACTCTAATTGGGATATAAACGTTGTTTGCCTCATCTATGGAGACCCAGTTCTGGCAGTTAATTGGCATGTTGTGAGATCATTTCGATACGGGTGATAGAGCGCCGTGCTCCATTGAACAGGAAGTATGGCTGTTTTCACAGTTCGATCATCAGTGCATCACTGCACACAGGTCCTTTCCAAGATATGCAGATATAAGTGTGTGTGTGCATGCGCGTGTGCATGCATATGCGAGCACACATGCTCTTTCTTTGGCTTGCTTAATGAATTTCTTTTGCTTGCTTAATGAACAGTTTTCTTGTCACATACAAGTAAACGCTATTTCCAGGGGAAAATGAGTCCTTTGTTACAGAGTGTTCTATAACCCAGTAAAGACTGTGTATATGTGTTTTAAATATGGTTATGCTAGGATTCTGTGCATGTCCCTGCACAGCTCTAATTGTGGCTCACTTCCAAAGCTCTCTTTTGCAGTTCTTGTCTTCTCTGGGCGACAGGAAATTTCAAGGCGGGTGGGAGGCAGTTTCCTTGTACTAGAGACTGGTGGCCTTTCTCTGATATATATCTTCTTTTACAATTTCAAAACACACTCACAATGAATATGGAAATGGAGGCAGACACTCAGACACCATTAATCTTTTCCTGTAGCTACATCTTCCTTAATTTCCATTTAGAATCAATTATTACAAAACAATTTATGTAATGGCATAAAAGATCCAAAATTAAAGTTACCCATTACACTATCTCAACATGAATATAGATCATCTTAGTTCTTCCCTCACCATATCTCTATTCAACTGACTTGAGATCAGCCCAGAAATGATATATTCCTTTGTTGCTGATTAAAAGATGAGGGTTCAATAAGCAAATATAGAGGCAAAAGTTTGTAACTTCATAGCAAGTGCCTTAATAGCTTCTACATCAGCTAGAAATGAGTATTAAAATAATATATTCAGAATTAGCATGGTGCTAATCTTTAAAATAACATCCGTTTCCTCCAAAAACAATGTTATATTAGAGCCTCCCAAACCAGATGCACATCCTCAATTCTCAGGCTCTTTTGCTGGCTAAATGCTAACATTGGTCACATTCTCACAGAACAGTAGGCCAGGATCCCAGCGGATCCTGGATTACATTGAGCAAGCTGTGTGCTGGCGATACCCACATCCAGAATGGTGGTTTGTTGCTTTCAAACAAGCTAGGATTCATAAACCAAGAATAAATCCTGGTTTATAATTCTGTCTTGTAAAGGGTACAAAACACCAGGACCTTGTATTAAAAAGGCATGGTAACCTTTCAATTTGATCTTCTTGCAATCCAAGGCATTCTCAGAATTTTCCTCCAGCACCACAGTTCAAAAGCATCTATCTTCCTTCGCTCAGCCTTCCTTATGGTCCAGCTCTCACAGCCATAGGTTACTACGGGGAATACCATTGCTTGAACTATGCAGACAGTCCTTTGTTGTCAGTGTGATGTGGTTGGAGGCAGAGGGAGGAACACACAGCATAAATACGTTAGGTTAAGTTAGTACCCTAATATGTTAGAGTAAGTTGGATTAGTTATTTCCATTTTTGTTGGCAGACCTGCGTAAATTCCACTGCGTAAGTCAAATATGCACCAAACCAGACATTATTACTGCTGTTTATGAGGAAGGGCTTTAGCTTGGTGATAGAGCTCATCTTCTTGGCACACAGAAGATACCAGCTTCATTCCCTGGCATCTCCAGGTAGGTCTGGGTAAAACTCCTCTTTGAAACTTGGTGAGTAGCTGCCAGTCAGTGTCGACAATACTGGGCTAGATGGACCAAGGATCTGACTCAATATAAGACTTCCTATGCTCCTCATTTGGGATTGACAGGATGTCCATTGCCCCCTTTTTTTCTCATTTGAATGCAGGCCTTGGTAGTTGCAAAGGGCCAACCTGATTTCTGAATGAAATCTACCCCACCATCAACCTACTATGTGCAGTTTCTGTTGGGCTATTTCTCCCTGTTCTCTCAAATTCAGTTCCTTTGACAGCTGTCTGTCTTTTCCCCTGGGAAAGCCAGGTATGGCAGAGACATCACACTGACAACAAAGGTCCGCATAGTTCAAGCAATGGTATTCCCCGTAGTAACCTATGGCTGTGAGAGCTGGGCCATAAGGAAGGCTGAGCGAAGGAAGATAGATGCTTTTGAACTGTGGTGTTGGAGGAAAATTCTGAGAGTGCCTTGGCCTGCAAGAAGATCAAACCAGTCAGACTGTTTGCTTGAGGGAATGATATTAAAGGCAAAACTGAAGTACTTTGGCCACATAATGAGAAGACAGGATACCCTGGAGAAGATGCTTATGCTAGGGAAAGTGGAAGGCAAAAGGAAGAGGGGCCGACCAAGGGCAAGATGGATGGATGATATTCTGGAGGCGATGGACTTGACCTTGGGGGAGCTGGTGGTGGTGACGGCCGACAGGAAGCTCTGGCGTGGGCTGGTCCATGAAGTCACAAAGAGTAGGAAGTGACTGACCGAATAAACAACAACAGAAGGTGCCAACCTGGAGCTAACAGGCTCTGTGTTCTATGGTTCACTATGACCCTGTTCAGATGCACATTGGAGCAGGGTGGTTAGCGCTAACTACTGCTACAGCCCCTGCCACACCCACAGCTGAACATGGCTCGCAGCGTGGTTAGCCTAACCACTCCCTAACCACCCTCCCACCTGCAGTTCTCCCACCTCTCCCTCAGCCTCAGCAGCTCACAAAGCCATTACAGGAGTGGAGCTTCTGATGGATGTTGGCTGCCATTTTCATAGAATAGTAGGGTTGGAAGGGGCCTATAAGACCATCCAGTTCAACCCTCTGCTCAATGCAGGAATCCAAGTCAGAGCATCCCTGACAAATGGCTGTCCATCCTCATCTTGAATGCCTCCAGTGTGGGAGAGCCCACCACCTCCTTAGGCAAGTGGGTCTATTGTCATACTGCCCTAACAGGTAGGATGTTTTTCCTGATGTTCAGCTGGAATCTGGCTTCCTGTAACTTGAGCCCATTATTCTGTGACCTGCACTCTGGGATGATCGAGAAGAGATCCCGGCTTTCCTCCCTGTGACAACCTTTCAAGTAATTGAAGAGTGCTATCCTATCTCCCCTCAGTCTTCTCTTCTCAAGGCTAAACATGCCTGGTTCTTTTTTCTTCTAAGTCCATTGCAAAAATATGTAAAACATAAAACTGTTGAAAAATTGTGCAAAATTGCCATATTTCACTAAAACATGCATTATCCCCGTATGTCGCTAAAATGCATGTTTTAGCGATCTATGGCCATTTTGTGCAATTTTTCAACATTTTAATTTATTTTTTGCTTATTTTTGTAACAGAATCAGAAAGAAGGAAGAAAATGGCCAACAGCTGCCCCGCTCCTGTTATGGCTGTTTCTGGCCGTGAAGCTCTATGGAAGTGTTAACCACCTGTTCAGACTTTATGCTAAGCCATGGTTAGTACCACTAACCATCTTGCAGCAGGTGGTTAGTGAGCATGGTTTGTGTGTGGTTAATAAACCACCATAGTTGTGTCAGATCAGATGTCGCACTAAGCTACCATGGTGGTTAGCTCAAAAACACTAACCAACATGCCTTGGCATGACGTCTGAAAAGGCTTTATGTTTAATTGAAGACTATCTGGCTTATCATGCCATGCTGAGAAGGAAGGGTAGGCAGAAGACTTGATTACATCTCAGCTTGGTAAGCTGAGATATCTACATCTGAACCAGGCCTATGATGAGAAAAGCCACACATAGTAAAATACTTGGTTTGCAACTCTTAACATAAAATCCTCTTATGGGCCATGTGGGAAATTTGCTCCATGGACTTTTTAATGAATATACCCAGTTTGCAGCTCCTGGATCTGAACATGGATCCAAATGCAATTTGTAGTCAGAAATCAGTACATTTCCAAGCTTGTGTGATACATTCCGCAACACCTCCGTGCACAAAGAAATGTGTTCAATAGCATGCAAACAACTGAAAAATGTGCAAAGAAAAATGTGTACATTTCCAAAATGCACACCAACATTTTTAAATGGATCTTTAAAAAAAAATCACAAGCTAAAGTGGGACAGAATGAGTTTGACCTCAAAAGACTGACAATCTCAGTGAGACAGAGGCTGACAGACCTCTCTGTCCCTAGAGCAGTCTTGGAAACCCTAAGGGGGCATGAGACTAAGGAGACAGTGCATTGCTAACCAGCCAAAGCAGCCACAGAGGGAATAAGTCAAGACACACCTTGGACTTGGGTTGCTCTAGTCTAGACAGAATATGTCTGCATGGAATGAGAAATTGCCATGATCAGCTGTAGCACCTGGCTTGGTTGGACCTCCATCTCTGGCAGCAGCTCTGCTGTCTGAGAGGAACAGGTGTCAGAGAGCTGCAGCTGCTGAAGGAAACTGGCAAGGTCAAAAGGAACCCTGGCCAAACCCATGTGTCTTCTCGCTTCCCTTTTCTGTGTTACAGTCACAGGCTGGTTGCAACAGTGGTGTTATACTACTAACAATAGTGTTATGTCCTTGGAGGTAATGACAGACGGCAATCGCAAGTGGCTTCCTTGGATTTTTAGTTTCCAGTGCAACCAACTCATGGAAAGGGTCACTGCTCTCTTAACCTGAAGATTGCATTGAAACATCTGAGTGAGGTCCATTGTTTCCAGTTTTGCTTCCATCGGTAGCCAGCTAGTTGCCTCTTGGTGTTTGTTTTCATTAATAATATTTAATGCCACCTTGTTTGCTAAAAACAACATCAAGGCACCACATTTTAAAACAATAAAGCCTTAAAAAGATAAGAAACTAGAATGTTAAGCACACTACAGATGTCCTGCGTTGACTGCAGCAGACACTGAGTGAATGAAGGGACTAACCAAAAAGCAAGGTAACAGAACAGGCAAATGTCCAAGCACACAGGGTTCAGCTCAGTGGGGGTCAGGCTAAGGCAGACGTGGTGGACAACAGAGCAGGCAAAGACTGAAACACAGGCACACACATGGGGTCAAGCTAAGGCGGGGGGGGGATCAAGAAAGCAGGTAGACATCAAAACAGTGGTAGGCAGCCAGAGACGTTATACAGTCTAGAAACAGAGTCAAGCAGGAGTCCAGGGGACACTAGCATGGAGCATCAATCACAAGGCAAGGTCCAGGAGATAAGGTAACAAACACCAGCACTGAAGGAACTGCATTGCTTCCAGTACTCAGTAGCCAGCCACTGAAGCATTTTATCACCAGAACCTGCTCCGACCCACCCAGTGCTCAGCTGCAGTACATTAGAGCTCTCTGGCCAAAGCCCTACTCATGAAGAATCACTTTCTCCTGAGGAATCACTTTCTTTGAAGTGAGTACTCCTCCTCACAGGAGGCTTACTGGCTTGCCACTTGAGGCAAAGACACTCTTGGGGGCTAGGTAGTCACCCAGCCTCTGCCTCAGAGGCAGAACTCCCCTCCTCCTGTGGGGATGGAACCATGGTCATCTCCCCTGAGTGCCCAGGCTCCCCCAGGTCTCCTGACATGAGTGGCTCCTTGGTTTGGGCTGTCTCTGGAAGCTCAAGCTCCTCCTTAGAATGGGATGACCTCCAGCAGGGCCACAAAAACAACATTAAAACAGCAATATGATTTTTTTAAAGTTTTTTTTTTAAATAAAAACAGTTGCATCTTCACACACCTTTCTAAAAGTGAAGAGAGTAGGGACCAATCACAGATCTTGAGGGAGCACATGCTACAGTTTGGGAATGACCCAAGATCCATGCTCTGATAACTTCTCGTCTGGATTACTGCAATGCGTTATACGTGAGGCTGCCTTTGAAAACGGTCTGGAAACTTCAGCTGGTCCAAAATAGGAAAGCAAGATTGTTAACAATGGCTGGCCGCTGAGCTCATATTATGCCAGTACTTTTCCAGTTGCACTGGCTGCCAGTCCATTTCCGGGCCCGATTCAAAGTGCTCGCATTAACATTCAAAGCCCTTAATGACTTGGGACCAGGTTATCTGAAGGATCGCCTCCTCCCATATGTGCCTGCCCGGACCTTAAGATAATCATCAGTGGCCCTTCTCCATGAGCCCCTGCCAAAGGAAGTGAGGTGGGTGGCTGCTAGGAGGAGGGCCTTTTCTGCTGTGGCACCCCGGCTGTGGAATGAGCTCCCTAGTAAGGTTTGCCTGGCACCTACACTGTATTCCTTTCAGCGCCAGGTGAAGACCTTTTTATTTCCCCAGGTATTTTAGCATTTTAGCTTTCTAGACTTTTAGCTTTGCTGTTTTAAATCTGTATTTTAAACCCCTGCATTGCTGCTAGGTTTGATTCTGGTTGTACTGTTATACTGTGGTTTTAATGTTTTAATGTTTTATATTGTTTTATTGTGTGCTGTTTGGTTTTAATTTTTGTGAACCACCCAGAGAGCTTCATCTATTGGGCGGTATAGAAATGGAATGAATGAATGAATGAATGAAAGATAGATAGATAGATAGATAGATAGATAGATAAGACAAAGCCCTTTCATGTGTGACTAACAAATGGGCATCAGTGGGCTTCTCCTGCAGATCTTAATAACTGAACAGGTACACAGTGAGACAGATTTGATAGCCAGGTCCTGGGCTGTGTAGGGATTTAAAGAACACACACACACACACACACACACACACACCACTTTGAATTGGCAAAGCCCGGGAAGCAGTTTATTTTTATTTATTTCATTTCTATACTGCCCAATAGCTGAAGCAGTTGTCAAACAGTGCAGGTTTTTCCATAATCAGCTTAACAAAAGTTCATGGGACTGATTATCTGTATCCCGCCTTGAGTGCCATTTTTGGTAGAAAGGTGACGTACAGGCCAAATAAATAAATAAATAAGTGATCACCTCTGCTGTTTATCCCTGGCATCTGGTACTCAAAGGTATACTGCAGCTGTACGTGAAGGTTCCATTTTATTTTGGCATCCATCCCTCTCCTCCATGACCTTACCGAACCCCTGTAAATAGCCATCACCACGTTCTGTGGCTATGAATTCCATACAATGTTCAAGGCTGCAATCCTGTGCACGCTTGCCTTGGAATAAGCCCTGGTGAACTCTGTGGGGTTTACTTCTGAGTGGACCTGTACAGGACTGCTCTGTAACTTAGTCTTCCATGAGTACATCCTCTGATATGGTGTGAGCAGTTCTTTATGCCTCTCAGCTCATTCAGCTAATGGAGAAGCCAGATTTCCATGCTGTCATTACACCATTTGAGAATCTCTGTAGCAGAACATGAAAATCATAAACCAACTAATTGTTGCTAATTAGGTGGGGTGTTTGGTTGTGTCCCCCCCTCTAAATGCTGTCTGTATTTCCAATCTGATTAGGATATGTTTGTGTTTCAGGGTGGTTATGCTGCCTACCGGTATGCGCAACCCACCACAGCAACTGCAGCTGCCTACAGTGACAGGTAAGATGTAATTTACTGCTGAATACATACTTCACTTGGAGATTACAGTACTTAGAGATCTCAAAATCTGCCTTGGTTTAATGTCACCAAGCTGTTTTCTTGTTCTGCACATCTCTATAGTCTTTAAGACTGTATAGTTATAATCCACGAAGAGCCATGAGTAGAAAGACGAGCTGCTCACCTTACAACACAGACAATTGTGTAACAACCTTCTCTAACCTGGTGCCTTCTAGATGTTCATAGAATCATAGAATAGTAGGGTTGGAAGGGGCCTACAAGGCCATTGAGTCCAACCCCCTGCTCAATGCAGGAATCCAAGTCAGAACATCCCTGACAAATGGCTGTCCAGCCTCGTCTTGAACGCCTCCAGTGTGTGAGAGCCCACCGCCTCCCTAGGGAATGGGTTCCATTGTCGTATTGCTCTAACAGTCAGGAAGTTTTTCCTGATGTTCAGCCGGAATCTGGCTTCCTGTAACTTGAGCCCATTATTCCGTGTCCTGCTTTTAGACTACAACTGCCAGAATTCCTGAGCATTGTCCATGCTGACTGGGGCTGATAGGAGTTGATGTCCAAAACATCTGGAGGGTACCAGTTTGGGGAGGGCTTCTGTCTAGTCACAGATAACCCCCTTTTTTATTATGAACTAAGAGAGGGTCACCACTCTTTCTAGGAACAGACTGATGCAAACGAATCTCCAATGTACCATAACATCCTTCTCTAGCCTGACTCCCTCCAAAAGTGTTGGACTACACCTCACTTGGCTGGGGTTTATGGGAGTTTTAGTCCAACACACCTGGAGGATGTCAGGCTAGGGAAGGCAGATTTATATAATAAATACGATCATTTAGTTTGAGGATCTTCTATGTTAAAGACAAATCCCTGTTAAACCCTGACTGAAGTCAGTGGAAATCAAAGGCACTCAGATCCAAACAAGACCCGGCTCTTGCAGAACAATGCACAAAGACTACCCAGCAAGAAGAGACATTCACACCTTGCCCCAACCCACCTTGTCCCTGGACAAATTTCACAGGCCTTCTTGAAACTAAAGCTGTGCACAAACGGCCCCTCAAAATTCTCCACCCTTTTTGTGGACAGAGAAATGGGGAGGGGGGTTCCACTGCATTTCTCCAGGAAATCCTCAACAGTTTCTCACAGGTAGGGTGCACTGCTGACTGGGGTTGTAGCACAACTTCTTCCTTTTTTCATAAGGGTTTTTTTGGGGGGCGGGAGGGGGTTGTGCTGTCACTGCAAATGGCAACAACATCAACTGTGTTGGCAGGCTGGCCTCAATTTTGCATCCAGCTCAAGGTGTGAGAGAGCTAGTGTTGTGTCCAGGAAAGAGATGATACTAATGGCGAGCCAAAATCTGTCCTCCAATTTCCTGAAAGTCGTCTTCCTCCATGAAAGAGGCTCCCATTGTTCTGCCTCATTCTCAGGGTGTTTTAAAATTTATTTTTGTGGTGTTTTTGAGCTGACCTCATCACAGACAGCCTCCCAGGCTGCCTGCACTTCCTGATCTGAAAAGGCCCTATGAGAGGAATTACATCATGATGTCTTCCCCTGGGGTTTAACTGAAGTGTAGGAAGCTGAGAAGGTACAGGCTGACAGAGAGATGATTGTACAGTGAGGAACAGGACACTTGAGTACACTTCTCATCCACCTCCTAAGTAAGGCAAGCACAAGAAAGTTTCCCAACCGCAACCCAGGAGAATTTCTCCAAAATTTCTTCACCAATGAATTTCTTTTTGGGAGCAATTTCTTCTTCTATCCAATGGAATGAGAATGGCTGAAAAAACTGTGGGATAATTTTTCGGCCGAATACTAATTGAAACTCTGTTGGATTTTCCTCAAGCCAAATTCCTCAAGGTCAATTAATATATTCAAAAGAACCAATGGTGATACTTTGGCGGGGATTGTGCTACTTAAGTCTGGAGGTGGTTGCGTATTTGAATGTCACACACACAGACACACACAGAGACACACACACACGCTGCACAAAGAAAAAATGGCGAGGCTGAACCCTTTTCACAGACAAAACACTTTTGTATTCGTAGGGAGGTTAGGTGGGTACACCTTTCAAACATATGATTCCTCACCTGCAGTTTAAAGTGGTACAATCCAGGAAAATTTCTTTAACACGTTATTCTACTGGGTGTGTACCTTAAATTGACCCTCAGATATTTTGCTTGATGAACCGCCAAATTAGTTTCAAATTTCGCTTTGGACAATATTCAGTGTAATCATAGGGATGTCGGGGAAATGCATGAGAGAGATCACACACGCACACAGCAGATATATCTTTGTTATCCCCAGAAATGCATCAGATACCTTGCTTGTGAGGGACACACTTTAGGTGGCTTTTTGATAGTAACACAAGTTGAGTGTTCCCTGCTGAGAAGCATTTATCTTGAGCATCTGAAGAAAAGGGAGAAAGCAGTCGATCAGGTATCCTGGTCCCAAGTTGAATGTGGATTGCAGAAAATGGCAGATATACAAACACACATTTGCAAAATGCAGAGCAATACCAGCTCTACACTTACGGGCTCTGTGTTTTTGTTTATATATTTGAATTTGTGATCGGACTGTAGTAGGCTCAGTCAGTGTGAAAGCCTCACAGAAAAAGGAGGAAGAGAAAGAAATACAGGACGTCTAAGTACTTCTAAGCTTTCTTCCAGTTTAAAACCTGTAACTAGCATAATGTGCCATGGGGCAACCCTGTATGTCTGATATGCACAGACATAACTTCATGGTAGTGGAGTGGGGGGAGTCTGCATTGGACTTGAGCAGGTCCATCCTGTCACCTAAAGTGTATCTTTGGATGCTGGTTAGTAGGGTAAAGTCCAGCAAACTTTAGCCATCATTATATTTCATTGAATGCAATGGACCAGGAATTAGTCATGTTCAGCTTTGCCAAATTGAACCCATTGGCCAAGATCCTGAAAGCTCCTTTGGGTAAGCACATGAGTTTTGTTTGTATCCCCTGCCCCGCTCCCCAAGCAACAGACACCCATTCCTAGGGGTGTATGAGAATTTTGCTTTGCTTTGTTTTTGACCAGAACTTGCCCCCTTCACTCCCCAAACATGAACACGAGAGCATTTTTCTGGCAAATTTCACATGTTCCTGAGCTTGCAATCACATTTGCGAAATCTCTTCATTAGAAGAATGCACACTTTAAAAATACACAGGGGGGCAGGGGATACACATTTGCACAGCTTAGTGTAGGGGAAAGTACAGATTTGGGTGCTTCAAAAAATGTGTACTCAAATGTGCACTTTTCTTGTTTGAACACTACCACTACCAGTCAGGACTCAGGAGCAGGAACAAGACAGGTCGAGCTTTGAGGTGGAACTCGGAGAATATCAACAAGCATGAGCCTCACTGATTCTCCTGTCTTTACCCATCCCAGATGCCAAACTGCTTTCAAAAATCTGTTTCATTACAAAAGGTGTTTGGTACATGGCCTTGGGGGTGGGGGGAGAGGACAGGAGCCTAAAGCTCTGTTGGATGTTCAGAACAAGTTCTTTGGCTTGTGGCTGGTATGTGCTGCTGCCTGCTGCTTTTCAGGATTAGAGCAGCAAAAACACTTCACTCACATCCCAAGGAAGCCTCTTTTTAAAATCCACCAAGACCTTTGGAATTTGGCTTTCTGTCCTAATTCATATTTCAAGCCCAGCCCAAAGCTTCAAGGCAAGTGATTAGCCATTACACACACACACACACACACACACACTTCCATCCAAGTAAGTTTTAACTAAATAAAAGACCTTGCATACCAAAGTTGCATCACAAACATAGATGTTAGAAATGGCTCAGTTTTTGAAATATGTATTTATATATTTTATCAGTTAAAACCTCACTTTATTTTCTTCCGAATGGAAATTGAATTAGGCTAACAACATCAAGACACCAAGAAATTTACATTTTTAACAGCAGCAGCACCTAAATCCCCAGAATAGTTTTATTTTTCTTCTGAGAAAGTTTTCAGAATGTTTCTCATTCTTCTCCAGGAGAGATTCCATGAACTGTCCCAGAATCTCTGATAGGAACATCTGTTGTTTGAAAATCACCATTTACCAGCCAAGCAACAGGCCTATTCCTGAAACCTGGGAACTTTTTGCATTGTTTTTTTTCCCCCTCATCAATAGAAAGTTGTGCAAATTGCAAGCACAAATTGCATAATGTGTGCAAATCAGCTGCAATTTCAGTCCCGGCCACAATTTGCTCACCTTTCTATTGATGAGAAACACACACACACCCTCCGCAAAATCTGCAAGCAGGCCTGACTCGATGCAGATCCAGTCAGGCCAGCTCATGGGGAAGTGAGCTGCTGAAAGTTTGGCAAACTGCACCCCTTGGACGGATTCCTCTGACATCCTTAGTCTCTGACCACAAATAGGGTGGAGAATGTCAATAAACCCTTTGTGCACAGGAATCATCATCAAAACAAACAACAGCTGAAGTGAAAACTGCTTAGCTTTGCAATCCCATACCCACTTACCTGGGAGTAAACCCCACTGAACTCATTTAGACTAAGACTGCCCTGTAAAGCTACAGTCCAAAGTACACTTAAGTGGAAACAAGCCCCCGTTGAACAGGGATATATTTTGGAGTAAAAATGCATAGGACTCTAGCAGTACAATCTTGTTTACCTTTATTCAGAAGTAAGTTCCACTGGATTTAACAGACCCAGTTAATTGTGCATGAGATTGCAGCAAATCTCCTGGGGAGTATGCCCCATTGATCTCAGTGGGGCTTAACGTGGGAGTTAACATGCTTGGGACTTCACTGCACATCACATTGATTTCAGTAGGAGAGGTAAGCACATCCTTCAGTCAGTGGAACATATAGATACTTAACTATAGCAGGATCATGTCCAATATCTATGAAATAAACCCAGTTTATGCTGAATGCCTGCTTGAACAGAAAACTTTCTTGTAAAAGAGCAAGAATTTAAAATTAAAACTTAAAACCCAAATAAAAATACAGGAAGTTTGGCAAAAGGAATAAAATACAGGATTGGTTTGCAAAAGGTCTTCGAACTGTTGACAGTTCTATAGGATGCTTCAGCTTCACAAGTTGCCTGGGGCAAGGAGTTCCAAAGTTACACGGCAGCTCTGGAGGCCTAGCTGGAGAGAGAATACGTCAAGGAAGCATTGTTACTGAATATTATGTTTCTTTTCCTCTGGGTGGAAAAATTAAGAGCATGCAAAGGTGGAGCAAATGCTTTTTCGGTTGATTTTTGAAGTGCTGTTCATGGATTCAGTTTCTTAAAGGAATATTTGTATCTATATGAATGTTGAACTGCTCTGCATGCATAGTTGCCTTCCCAATGTGCTTATTATTCTGGTAATGAAGAAACACACACATGTTTGGTGAATAAAATCAATTTGCATGAGCTGGCTGAGGCATGCTGTGTCTGACAGGTAAGCAAGTTAACCTTTTTTTCCCCCTGATTTCCGGATTAGACTTATTACTCCAGCTCTGCTGTTTGTGCCTGATCCATGACTGGAGTTAGGTCTTGTTTTGTTTTGTTTTGTTTCCTACTTTGGATAACCCGATTGTATGGAGTGCAACTCAGTAATTCTCATTTCATTTCCACAAAGGTGTGTCATTGGCATGTGGTGGCTAAAAGTATTTTCTCTGTGAGCTTGCAGTGCTAAAAAGGTTACTGAATATCCCACAGTCATTTAGAGGCAAAGATGCAAAAAAAGAAAGAGAAAGAAAGAAAGAAAGGATCCCTGTTAACCTCAAATTCGTGACTTGGTTCTCAGCAAATATTCCTCAGGCCTCTCTCTCCCCTTTCCAGGGATTTGATATGTTTCGTTACAAAGAATGGTTGTAGGTTTTGCATGGTAATCTGTGTTCATACAGGAACTGAACGCTCTGGGCATGCACAGAGTAGGGTGAAGAATGGTCCTGCAAAGGTGCATTACAGCACTCCTCTCGCTTGGCAAGCTGCCACTGCAAAGGGTGATACACCGCTGGCATCCCCACCCACTCACGTCAAGCAAGGCCATCTGTGCTTCCTCTGCAGTCGGACCTGTGGGTGAAATTTGACCCACCTGTGATTCCAGTCTATCCTCCCCCTTTCCCATCTGCCTTTCCCTGCAACCATTGATAGTTGGGCGGTTTCCCGGTTTTTCCACAGTTATTTCCCATTCTGAAAGGTTGAAATGCCTCTCTTACAGTGTAGCAACTAGTGCTAAGAGCTTTAAGATAAACTATGCTGGTACTTGGGGCATTTTGACCCCGCCCTTTTGGCCTTTGGCCTTGCCCGCTGTTAGACTGTGGTCCCTGAGAGCTTGGCCATAATTGAATTCAGCTCTTGGGTTGGAAAAGGTTGGATGCCCCTGCTCTAAGCTTATTTGCTCTGTCACACAATGCTCTTACGAAAAGCATAAGAAAAAACATGTTGGATTGCTCACAGAGGAGGCACAGAGGAGTCTTGCTTGACTGGAATTTCGTAGGGTGACAGGCAGCCATAACGGTTAAGCAACAAAGTACAAGCCCCTCAGATGTACAACCAACGTATGGATCAGGTGTCCTAACCACTGCAGATCCCCACCCCAAAAAAGGCTCAGTACCTTACATATACAGGCTATGAGGAAATGAAGAATGAGATGGGCGCAATCAAAACCTTTCCTGGGTTCCAATGCATACACAGATGTCCATGCCAGCAGGAGGGCTTGCAGTGCTCTGCAGTGTTGGGGGAGGTTTTGGGGTGCAATGGGACTCTCCGTTTTATGAAGGGAGCATTCCTTCAATTGCCAAAGAGAATAGCGTGCCCCCTGCTTGTGCGGGCTCACATCAAATCCACCGCTCTTGCATATGGCGGAGGGCTGCTGGACTTAATTTGGCAAAACCAGGCCTATGCATTTGGTAAACTGCAGTCGCTTACAATCCAGCTCTCCACGTTAGCTAATTCAGTCCAGCGATGTGAAAGCAGCATTCCATGGCTTCCCCAGGAAGGAAATGCATCCATTCCAAAGTGTTTGGGAAGGCTGGGGGCAGGAGTGAGGGTTCTCAGAGCTGTCAGCATGTTTTGCCTGAAGCAAAAAATAAAAGGAACAAATGAAAGGAATAAAATAAAACAACAACAACAATGAGGTGAATTTGCAATGGGGGATGTGCAAAACCGTCCCATTTTGTTTTGTGGCTATTTTCTCCTCAGCTAACAAAAGTGCTGTATCTTGAGGATATTTCAGTTCACAATGGGAGGATTTTCTGAGCATTTCTGCATTTCCAAAGCACCCTTCAATTACTATTACCTGGTAAAAGCAGCTGGTGTTCTCTCCACATTTTGCCTATAAAAAGGGAGAGCAGCTCACTCCTGCCTCCCCAGGGTCTCTTGGGACTGAATGACTTAGCAAGAGTTAACTGCTCACAACCCAGACTCACAGGTACATTGGCATTCCAAACAGTTCTCCACTTGCCCTCTAATCCTGATCTCCTTTCTTTTTTTATGGCTTGCTTAATTGGCTCTGGGGCTCACTAGAGTTGTGCCCTTGAATTTGTTTTCAGTTCCCAGTCTTATTTATTTACTTCAAGGTGGCCTACATGGTGTTCCCGGGCAGTGTCCCATATAGGCTCTGTGCAGGAGGGATGGAACAGTCAGTAACAAGGATGGCGTGAGAGTCCAGCTGGGTCTCAAGCTCAGCGATTTCTCACTGGCTCGGCCCCCTGGATGCCAGTCCGCAGATCCCTGTGCTTGCCCGACTTGGCGTGTGCCAAGTTGGGCAAGTGTGGGGATCCCCATTTGTCCGCAGGCAGCCATTTTGCATAAAAATGGTGGCTCAGCTATTTACGGAAATTGCCATTTGCATAAAATGGCTGGCATAAGTAGCTCCATTTATGCAAAATTAATTAGTCTAATTACAGTGACTTTTGGACAGGGCATGTGCATTTCCCCATTGCACCAACCCAGCTCAGTTATGAGAATCAGGCAGACAACAGACTGAATTTTGGTCAAACCCATCTGAATCAGGTAATAGCAATGCAATAGTTACATCCCCACTCCCACCCCAAAAGTACAATAAAATATATCTAGCATGCTAAATTTTCAAATACACTCTTTACGTATAATTAGAATTGCAATAACATCAGTCTTTTGCATAAACATAGGTATTTTAAGTGGATTTAGTTTGTTTGAGTATTATGGTTTAAAATGTGTTTGTCCCCAGCTGAATAAAGATTTGTGGGGGGGGGGGGTAAGTTGCAAATCAATACAATTTTAATTGCTTTTCTCTCTGGGGGAAATTATAAAACTACTTTTAATAAGTAACGTATGCAAATACTACTTTGCAGATAGGAAACTTTATGCAAACACAGATACCTCAAATTATGATTTAGTTGCAAACTGGTTGATTTGATTTATTAACTTTAATGATTTTTCCCACTAAAAGAAAGATTTGGATTTTGCATCTGAATAAATTAGCTTCTTCATTCCCTCTGGATATTTGGCCTTTCTAAATTCTAAGATGGCAAAAACTTGAGTTAATTGCTAATTCTGCATTTAAGTGAAGTGCCACTTTAAAACAGTTTGCATCTTTTCTTCCCAATTTAATCCTCCCTTGGTGTCCTTTGCTATAAATGAGTATTATTTATCTGGTCACAAGAGTGAATTATGTTCCCTCCAGCCAACTCTTATCATTTTGTAATTGTTTTACAACAACCAGGGAAATACAAAAATATATATGCATGCTTTTCTACATGCGTACCTTTGGCTGAAATCATCTAAGATGAAAATATGATTACCTTTAAAAATAAAACAGCTTATTGTTGGAATATAATTCGCAAACATAAGCAGTGACAAGGTTTTATCTTATGAGTTTTTAAAAAAAATAATAATGAGGTGGATAGAGTAATCAGATGGGTTGCATAGTTGTTGGACATGTAAACAGAAGGTTAAATGTGAAAATCTACAAGTATAAGGTTAATAAACTACAGGATAATGATAGCTTCCATGTAGAACATTGATTATGATGGCATTCAATGACATCCCTGTTTGTCGTACACTTGGAAATATTGCTGAACAGAAGCATCACCTAGTAGAGAAATATAGACAGTACCAAGAGGTGACAAACCATGAAAGAATTTTAAATAGTTATCCATGAAAGAAGATGCATTGCTATAATAAAAAAAGTCCCTTCCAAAAATGAAGTAAGCAATACGGTTGATGATGCGCCACTGAGTTATGAACAAATAATTTCTGATTTTATTTTTTAAATAAGAAGCTAAGTATCAAGAAACTAACTTTGCAAGTTCCATCATGTCTCTGTTCAATAAGAGGAATGAAACAAAGAAAGACTAGATCGGGTGCATTCCACATGTTGAGGGGAATAATGTATGACTGAAATTTATCCAGATGTCCTTTTTATGTTCAGAAGAGTTGCATATGAATTTGATATAGTGTAATATATTTGCACATAAGATATTTACCCCAAAGAATGCTTGCCAGCACCGAAAGGAACAGAGGCTACCTCACATATTACCTTCTTGGTAAGGAAACATGTAGAATCAGTTCTCATTGTGCCTGTGATCCAGGGTTTGCACTTTCTCCCAGAAAAGAATACAGCTAGAGAACCCTTACAAATCTTCCCTGTCCTCACCTTTTCCAAGAGAGAGATGCTGTTGGTCGCTCACTCTCAGGAGAAGCATTGGAGAAGAAATGCAGTTAGGGCAGCAACAGGACGCTGTGACTGAACAAAGCCAGATCTTCGAAGCATGATTGAGCATTGACAGTTTTCATCTCGCTGGAGTGTCAGGCAAGATGGTGGGTGACTGAAGGGTTCTTCAGCATTTGCCACCAGGGGAAAGGAGTCTGGGGACGGGGGACAGAAGGCGCTTTGATTCCACGTGATTCCTCATCAAGGGATGAGTGTGTGAACTGGCCCGAAGACTGAAGAAAACAGGCCAAGCTTTTCAGTGGTGTTCTTTGTGGCATAGGACCAGTGTCCGCATGGCAGTGGGGCATATTGTCATTTTGTCATTGCATGATCACCCAGTGTGTTGCTAGAATGTATGTAATGCTGTTACCGGATTTTGACAGTTCCATCACATTGGCTCAGTGAATGGCTTGCTTGAATTGAGCCCCAAAGCAGACCTCCTTCACGTTGACTGGCTATTCCCTCTCCCTCCTATTTGCGTTTAATGACTTGATCTGTTGCATCTCGGACCAGAACAAGACACTGTTCCTTTCTTACATATCAACATGAATGCTAAATATGTATGGGATCGGGATTAGAGATGTGGGGATACATGGGTGTGCTGTCTGATCAACAAGACTCTCGCCTGGTAGACCTTTCCATCCATACTGCTTGCTAATATGGTACACCCTGGAGTAAGTATATATTTGTGCAGGGGGCTATTTCACAATGCTTGGCTTTCCGGGGTAAGAGAACATAATAGGCCCCATGCACATGCCTAATAATAGATACTGCTTGAAAATAGAACAGCAATACAATTAGTGCTGCCATGTTTGTTTATTTAATTATTTATTTATTTATTTAAAATATTTCTTGGCCACCCCAAGGCAGCTTACAGCCATAAAATACATACAAAGTTAAAATATTAAAAGTGATAAAAACATAAAAAAACAATAAAAGCCAGCAATAAAACCAGCAATAATGTTAACAGCAGCAACAGCCAACATTATCAAGAGAAGGCCAAGGTAAAATAATATGTTTTCAAGGTCTTCTTAAAAGTCTGCAGTGATGGAACATGGCAGACCTCCAATGGCAGCTTGTTCCAAAGGTGTGGGACCACTGCAAAGAAGGCCGTCCCATGTGTGGTCACCCACACAACTGCTCTCATGGGTGGGCAAATGAGAAGGGCCTCTCTTTCTGATCTTAAAGTGCGGGGCAGGCTGATATGGGTGAAGGCAGTCCTTCAAGTAAGGCTTCTGAAAATATCCTTCTCCCTACCCCACACAGAGTTGTATTAAAAATGCCATATTCTCATTATTACATTTGCATCGTGTCTTTCGGCCATGATGGAGCTCAAGACAGCATCTGTAGGGTTCCGAGGTAGTCTTGGATCCAGGCCTTGAGCAGATCCTGACTACATGATTGGCTTCAGAAGAGCTGCAACATCCTGGGCTTTCGGACCATGTCCCAGGACTGTAGCCGTAGTTCCAGAACTCTTTATAGTGCCGGAAGGGAATCACAACAATTATCATAAGCCAGCATCAGTTATATTACTGTTAAGATTACCATAGTCTCCCAGTTTTAAAAAAAGAACTCTAGAAGGGCATATCCACCCCTAATATGGAGTTCTGTGTAAATCACAATATGGAACTCACCTGTTTGCTACAATTACTTTAATAGAAGGAGGTGGTTGTGTCCACAAAAGGATGTCGGCATGCGGGGGCCCATTCCCTTGATACGAATAAAGCAGCCATTACACATGAGGAATTCCCCCACCCCACACACAGCAAAATCATTGCACAGGGAGACTTGCTAGATAATGTTATTTATAACAGAATGCTTGTGCGGGGATCTAAAGGAGGGGAGTTCTGCTTCACAGAATGGAACACCCTGTTTCTAAGATTTTGCCCCTGGTTCTGTTCCATTCCTATGCACCCCCACCCCCACTTCCCAATGTTAATTAATGTAGTTTACAATGATATTTTGTAATGAGGTTGCTTAATGTATCGTTATGTGTATGCCCAAAAATTAGAGTCCACAGAAGTTAAGGAGAGTCTGCTTTAAGTCGGTCAATCAGTCACTGGAAGCTGGTTATTTTTTCTCTTTTTTTGTAATTCATATGCCATTTTTTAAAAGAGCGAACAGAGTTTCTAAGGGAGATGCAATGCAATTTGAAGCACCTAATAGCTCAAGCGCTGTTTATTTTTAGTGACTGTTTCTGAGGCAACATTTGGAGAACAGAGTGCTTTATTTATTGCCGTAGATTATAGCCTGCCCCATCCCAAAAGACTGGGGCAGAAAATGAAACACAAAACACATCTTTTGTATTCTAGAACCCTCACCTTTTCGTTGCCTGCATTGCTAGCGAGCGTCTCTGGGCACGGTGGGACTTACATTTAAGTCAGGTTTCATTGTTAGTTTTTCTTCACAATGACCCTGTGAGGAGGGTGGCCAGATGAAAAAGTGGGCAAGGCACCAACTCCTTTAATAGTTGTATAGAAGAGGGAATTTTGGCAGGTGCAGCCTATGCATGCAACCTAGACATGCTGAAATCCCCCCTTCTGCATGACTACTGAAGGTGCAGGAGCCCTGGTTTGCATCTGGTTTGCATCTGACCACCCTGTTGCTGCAGCAGGTGAGGCTGGGAGATTATGTGGCCAGAGCAGATTGGCCAAGGAGGGATTACAGCCCGGGCTTGTAACAGTGGAGGCGAGGGGTGACTCTGATGTTAGTGGGGTGGTGAATCCACTCTGGGTTTCAGTCAGAACCAGTCAGAACTCTAGAGTTCTGACTCATTCTGACTGAAACTGAGAGCAGATTCACTGTCCCAGTGACATCAGAACCATCAGCCTTCACTGGCCTGCAAGGTCCAAGCCCTGGCCTTCTGTTTTTCTAATTTTCTCTGACCACACTGGCTCATCACAAGGTATATATTTGTATGACAAGGTTTATATATTTTATAGGAAGAATTGCTTTCATTTATTTGTTGCTCATTCATGATATGCAGTATTATGACCATGTCATATGGACTCCCTTTCATAAAAGCCACGAATGTCTTTTACTGGGCTCCGAAACTGCTGTTGGCAGAAGAGCACAGCTAGAGAGCCAGCTATCAATTAAACAGATTCCCCCTGTTCCATGCATCTATCATTCCATGGGTTCATGCTGCCCTACGTCCCACCCCTCCCCTCCTGAATTCCGATTTAACTAGAATAATCTCTACAATACATTCTGGAATTAGAACATGCACAATTTCCTGTAGCTTCCACTTCCTTTGGCGTGTTTGCATTTCTTTCTTTCTTTCTTTCTTTCTTTCTTTCTTTCTTCCTGTCTCCCCTATGTGACTGATGTGGACTGTGCAAGATTCTGTTTGTTTCTGGTGGCAGTTTAATGGCACATTCTCTGATACATTGATAAAGCCCCAAACAAATAGAATATTGAAATGATCTTATGTACAATCACATCAAAAGTGCTCTTATACAATATTCTATTCAAGGGGACATATGCATCAGTAAAACACTACACAAAAAGGTGTGTAGTGATGCATTCATGTGATCACATCAATTGCCTTTTTAGGGGCATGTTTTATCAATGCATAGAGGAAGGGGAAAGATAAACATGAACAGAAGGAACTGAAAACTGATAGAATTGTTCTGTACAAAATTTGGAAATATAAAAATAAAACAAGGGAGATTTCCTAAGGTATCTTTCACTTGGAAACACCACCAGGTAACTGCAAAATCAAGAGAGAAATTTGGATGATGAGGATTCTCAAAACCATCCCTGCATCTCATCTAGAGCTTCCTCTGTGTTCCAGTTTCATAGAATCATAGAATAGTAGGGTTGGAAGGGGCCTCTAAGGCCATCGAATCCAACCCCCTGCTCAGTGCAGGAATCCAGATCAGAGCATCCCTGATGGGTGGCTGTCCAGCCTTGACTTGAATGCCTCCAGTATGAGAGAGCCCACCACCTCCCTAGGGAATGGGTTCCATTGTCGTATTGCTCTAACAGGGAGTTTTTCCTGATGTTCAGCCGGAATCTGGCTTCCTGTCACTTGAGCCCATTCTTCCGTGTCCTGCACTCTGGGATGATGGAGAAGAGATCCTGGCCTTCCTCTCTGTGACAACCTTTCAAGTACTTGAAGAGCGCCATCCTATCTCCCCTCAGTCTTCTCTTCTCAAGGCTAAACATGCCCAGTTCTTTCAGTCTCTCGTCATAGGGCCCTAATTGGCACTTACAGAATCATAGAACAGTAGGGTTGGAAGGGGCCTACAAGGCCATTCAGTCCAACCCCCTGCTCAGTGCAGGAATCCAGGTCAGAGCATCCCTGACAGACGGCTGTCCAGCCTCATCTTGAATGCCTCCAGTGTGGGAGAGCCCACCACCTCCCCAGATAATGGGTTCTACAGTCGTATTGCTCTAACAGTCAGGGAGTTTTTTTCCTGACATTCAGCCGGAATCCGGCTTCCTGTCACTTGAGCCCATTATTCCATGTCCTGCACTCTGGGATGATGGAGAAGAGACCCTGGCCTTGTTCAGATTGAGTTAAAATGGTAGGTTTGCATGGGTATCCCTTGGCATAGGTGAAGACGACTCCTCCAGCCAAGTGAATGGAGAGATATGCACGTGTGCATCACTGCATTGTGTGCTTCCCTCACTCACAATTTGGAATTGGCTCACTTCTTTTTGTCCCCCAAAATGCAGCACAGCTGAGAGTATATTTCAGTTCCTGGCGTAACTGCATCCTTATTTTAAATTAGGGATGTTGGAAAAATCCACACCATAATCAAATGAGTTCAGATTTTTATGAATCCAACCTGTGGATTCTACAGCAAACCAGCTTTTCCCCAGTCGGTCGGGAAGATTCCACATACTTGTGAACCATTTTTCTACCTTTCCAGAATTTTGCACTGATTTAGTAATAGAAAAATATGCCACATGTTAAAATGGCCAAAAATGCACATTTACCCCATAGGCAAAAGCATAAAAATGCACATTTTGGAGGGATTTTCACATTTTGGAGGGATTTGCACATTTTGGAGGGATTTGCACATTTTGGAGGGATTTGTACAGTTTGGGGGGGATTTGCGAATTTTCACAAACAAAACTTGAGCAAATGCGACTTTGTACACATTCAGAAACTAAAACAAATCTGATTCCATCAATGAGCAGATGTCAGAATGAAAGGTGCCTGGCAATCTGCAAAATGCAGGCAGGACAGATTTTACACAATCCATATGTCCCCATTTTAAATAGAGAATAAATTAAACACACACACACATGCTTATTTGTTGCAGAGGAAGCTCACATTTTTAGAGTTCTAAGCAAACTTCACCTAACAAGAAATTAGATATATTTCTGGGCAAAGTTGGTGGTTCTTCATGAACCAAAACATCTCCAGAATGCTGACAGTCATGATACAATTTTTGGAAAGACTAGAAATTTTTTTCAGGAGAGTTCTGCAAATCCTTACCAGTCCAGAACACATTAGAGCAGGCTGTGTTGTGGGTCCCCTCATCATCTGCTTTACACTGGTACTGGAAACCCTGTTGGAATTTTGGATCAAGTGAAGAAAATTTGCACACAGTGGGAAATGGTAGTCAGATTTAGGATGGGATTTTCTGCCATTGAATTTCTCCTTAAAACAAACAAAAAACAATCACAAATTAGAATGAGTTTGGAAGTGCTTACTATGAAGTTGAAAATCCTAACAAAAAGAAGTTTTCTGTGGTTGTGTCCTGCACATCTTATTAATTAGTCCTTTCAAGTAATTGTGTAAGGATCATACCCTTAGACTCACTAAATTCTATGGAAGTCAATAAGCATGCAGATGTACTCTTTGATATTCCCCCCCCCCCCGGAATGATTTTGTTTTAAAAAATGTTTGTACAAAATTCTAATACTGACATGTCCAGTCATCACAGAGATTGCATCCATGAAAAATATTCAGGTGTTCCATCCATCCATCCATCCATCCATCCATCCATCTCCACACACATATAAAGATATACAGAGAGAGAGAGAGAGAGAGAGAGAGAGAGAGAGAGAGAGAGATCTTCTGCAAGGGGAGAAGTGTGGAATGCACATGTAGATTGTCACATGTATATATTTTGTTCCATCTAGATGAAGTAGAGCTGTGAGCAAAAGGCCTCTTGAAATTCTCCACCTCACTTGTGGGCAGAGAAATTTGGGAGACATCTTCACCGAATTTCTCCAGGGAGAGGAGACATTCTCAGCAGTTACTCCCAGGCAGGCTTTGTAGCACAGCTTCTTCCTTTTGGGGGGAAGGGTTGTGGGGGTTTTCATGCTGCAACAGCATCAGCTGTCTTGGCAGGCCAGCCCCCAGATTGCATCCACCACAGTGCAGGTGGGGGCAGTGTTGTGTCCAGCTCCAGGGATGAGGAGTTAGCACTCTGCCAAAATCTGTCCTCCAATTTCCTGAAAGTTTTCTCCCCCCATGAAAGAGATTTCCATTGTTTTACCTCATTCAGGATGTTTTATAATTTACTTTGGTGTGTTTTTGAGCATACCTAATCACAGCTAGCCTCCCAGGCTGCCTGCACATCCTGTTCTGAAAAAAGACCTGTGGAGGTATTACCTCTTGGTGCCTTAAACTGGGCTTTAATTGAAGTGTGGGAAGCTGAGGAGGCTACAGCCAGCCAGAGAGATGACCTAGCCAGGCAGACGAACCATCCAGTAACAGTATCTCCATCTTGCTTGGATTGAGTTTCATTTTATTGGCCCTCATCCAGTCCATTTCCATGCTCAGGCACCGATTCAGAACAGCCACTGCCCCACCTGGGTTTGATAAGAAAGAGAGGTAGAGCTGGGTGTCATCTGCATATTGATGGCACCTCAGCCCACACCTCCAGATAACCTCCCCCAGCGGTTTCATTTAGATGTTAAACAGCATGGGGGATAAAATAGAGCCCTGTGGAACCCCATTGCACAATTGCCATGGCACAGAGCAATAATCCCCCAGCACCACCTTCTGGATTCAGCCATCCAAGTAGGAGCGGAACCACTGCAGTGCAGTGCCTCCAACTCCCAACACAGACAACCTATCCAGAAGGATACCATGGTCGATGGTATCGAAAGCCGCTGAGAGGTCCAGGAGAATCAACAGGGTCGCACTTCGCTGAAGCCTATGCATCCTGTTGTTTGCTTTATCCATTTATTTTTCCATCGTCTGTCCTTTGTAGGGATGTGCGAACTCATCCCCATCTGGGTTCTCCAGACGCCTGCCTAGCCCCTGCCCCTGCTCGCCAGTCTCTGGACCACATTCAAGCTCCTCTGATGCTCAGTAAGCCACCCACACTCACCACACTGGCCTTATCGAGCTCTGCGGTCACCATTTTTTAAAAAAATATATAAAAGTGATTGCAAAAATTTACATGTCTTTGTATGCAAGAAAATGCGCATTTTGTGAATGCGCATATTCTCATGTGAAATGCACATTTTGTGAAGGTGGATATTTGTGTCTGTGCAAAAATGCATATATGTTGAAGAATGTGCATGTTCATGCATATGCGAATATGTGCATTCGCAAAATGCACATTTTGGCGTGTGTGCAAATACGTGCATTTTTGTGATTGCCTTTTTATTTCTCAAAACATTGTGACTCTGAAGCTCAATGAGGCCACCAGGGTGAGTGCAGGCTATTTGCCGAGTGCGGGCAAGGGGTGAACGGGGCTCGGGGATATGGGCAGGGGTGGTTCTGCTGGATTCCCAGACTAAATTGGGCACCCGTGCCATCCCTAGTCCTTTGCTGATTTAAAAACCAAGAAAGTGCTCCATTGGTTCAATTGGCAACTGATACATTATCAACAGTTCAAAACCTACCTCCAGGACTGCATGTGCAATCTGAAGTGCCTTATTAGGGATGTCAGAGAAATCTACAATGGAACCAAATAAGTTTGGATTTTCATGAATCCAGCCCACAGATTCCACAGCAGACTGGCTTTCCCCATGTTGGGCAGACTCCACAGACCTGCGGACCGGTTTCTCTAACTTCCTGATTTTTGTGCAAATTTATTCGTAGAAAAAAACTAAAAGAAACTGGCCAAAAATGTGCATTTCCCTCATACGCTAAAGCATGAAAATGCATATCTTGGGGGAATTGGTTCATTTTCACATGTGTGACTAAGGAGGCACACAGGTCACCTAGGGTGAGATCTATTGCATTTCTATTTACATGATAGCAGTTCTTTCTAAATTTGCATCTATCTATCTAGTCATTAGCATAAACACATTTTATACAAAACAGTGTCCTCTTTTTTGGTGATGCATTCTCGCTTTTTTCATGACAAGGAAGTGGCTACCTCAAGTGGCAAAAAAAGACACCTGGATTTGGAACACCACTGCTTCTTTCATGGTGCACAGGCTCCTGGGATTGAATTATTACCTTTGGACTATATTAGCAACCTGAAAGGCAATTTCTGGGAGCTGAAGAAAGGTTTCATTTTATCCACTCATTCTTCTCTCTCTCTCTCTCTCTCTCTCTCTCTCTCTCTTTCTCTCTCTCTCACACACACACACACACACACACACACGCACACATCGATAGAAAAATACCTTGTAGGGGTAGCCTTTTTTAATGTATTTTTAATCTGCAGTATATCAATATTTCCTGGGAACACGCTGGTAAGCATTAGATCCCGCTGCACCTCCTTGTTTCAAACAAGAAGGAGTTATAGAAAGCTACAATGGAGAATTCATGATTTTCATTTGTCAAGAAGCAAAGGGTTTCTATCTCGGGGCTTCCCAAATAATTTGCTAGCGGGGCATTTTAACTTCTTTGAAGGCACACCTAGAAGGTTCCTAAAGACCCAGGATCTAGGCTTTATGCTTGTGATAGCTCTACTTCAGACTACAGGTGGTGAACTACATAACTGACTTCTCCGCATATATGTGTGTAGGGTGTGTGTGTGTGTATTCGTAAATCCATATAGAAAATTAGATGTCAGGGGGAAAGTTTGTAGGCTAGTCTTCTCTCCAGCCCACTAATTTTCTCCGTGAAAGGATTTTTCATTAAAAACCACAACTATACCTTATATCACTAACCAGTGGCCCAAAGTCCTACAGTCCCAAAAGAGGTTTCCCACCTCATCTGCTGTCCCTGTGAACTAGGCCTGTATTTTTCCTGCCTACTTAGAACATAGTGGTTAATTGATACAATTAATGGAACCAAACTGTAAAAATTTTCCTGGACTGTACAACTTCAGTTTGCAGGTGGGTGGGTGAGGGTTTGGTCCCCTGAAAAAAATTCCATCCTGCTTTTCATTTAAAAATAAATACATAAATCCTAAAACATTTAACAAGATGAACTCATGATAAAATACAACAAAACTAATTATAACAAAAACAAAGCAGTGATAAAACAATAAAATATCATGACAACAACCAGGGGTAGTTGGCAAGGACATGCCTGGGCAAACAAAGGTATCTTAAGTTGTCTATGGAAATACTCCACATTAGGAGCCCTTCTGATTTCAGTGGGGAGGTCATTTCACATGGTGAGCACCACAGTTGAGAAAGCCCTCCTCTGCACCATGGCCAAATGAACCTCACTAGGCCACGATATGGAAAGCAAGCCCTCCCCTTCAGAAGGGCTGGCCCATACAGGAGAAGGTGGGCTCTCAGATAAGAACATAAGAAGAGCCATACTGGATCAGGCCAAGGGTCCATCTAGTGCAGCATTCTGTTCACAGAATGGCCAACCAGCTGCCCATGGTAAACCCACAAGCAGTGCAACAACACCCTCGTGCCCATGTTCCCCAGCAGCTGATGTACCTAGGCTTACTTACTGCCTCTGATACTGGCATAGTAGCATAGAGGCATCAGGTAGCAATTGATAGCCTTCTCCTCCAGGAATTTGTCTAACCCCCTTTTAAAGCCATTCAAATTGGTGGCCATCACTATGTCTTGTTGTAGTAAGTTCCATAGTTTAACTATGCACTGTGTGAAAGAGGACTTCCTTTGATCTGTCCAGAATCTCCCACCAATCTGCTTCATGGGATGACCCCACTGGGTTCTAGTGTTATGAGAGAGGGAGAAAAATGTCTCCCTATCCACATTCTCTACACCATGCATAACTTTGTACCCCTCTGTCATGTCTCCCCTTACCCTCCTTTTTTCCAAGCTAAACAATTCCAGCTGTTGTAACCTTCCCTCATAGGGGAGTTGCTCCAGCCCCTGGATCATTTTAGTTGCCCTTTTCCAGCTTTACAGATAACCTGTCTTAGGGATGTGAGAACACATCCCTGTTCATGTTCTCCAGGCACCCCTGAGCTTTCCCTCTGCTTGCTGGCCCTCTGGGCTGCAGTCGAGTTCCCCCTCTGTGCTTGATGAGCAACCTGCAACTTACCTGGGCCTGTTGTCTCTGTGCCGATCACCATGTTTAAAAAAAAAATGGCGATCGGCAGCACTTGCCCATAGAGCTATACGCAAAATAGCTCTGTGAACCAGAGTCTATGGGCGATTCACAGATCTTTTTGCGTATAAGTCTATGTGCCTTATAAGCCAGCAATGCCACCTTGAAGACGACTCAGTAGCTAATTGGCAGCCAGTGCAGAGCATTCAGCATTCTTCAGTAGCTGCTGCTTCTGAACCAGTCTCAAAGGCAGACATATGTTAAGCACATTACAATGGTCTTGAGGTTACCAATGCATGGATCAGTGTAAGTCAGTATTTCAGTGTTTCAATCACACACAGGAAGCTCCCATTCTCTGGTGTCATGACTTGGACCCATCCTCTGCACTTGCCTGGGGCAGAAGAAGCCATCGACACTGCAGTGCTAATCCTAGGGATGTAGGAGTTTCTTCAGTCCCCATTTGGAAATGATCTGACCTGGTTTGCACCACCTGAAGTATTGTGTGGATCAGAACATAGTTACCCTTCCAATTCTGCACTACTCCAGATTTCACGATAGAATTTTTGACTTAGAAAACTCTCTCTCTCTCTTTGTCACACACACACACACACACACACACACACAATAATATTTTAGCATAAGATGTATGTAATGCCATAGAATTGTCATAAAATGCCTATTTTATCATCATCATCAGATCAAATGCTTATGAAGTTTCATTCCGATCCTTTTAAAAACAACACCCAGACTAATGTGGAAATGGAATGGGACAGGCTTATGAAAAGAAAAAGAAACACATATCCGAAACTGACACAGACCCAAAATAGCCTGGTCAGTACAGTGGGGGAGCCTATGACCTCTGGGGGTGCTTGGTAACTCCTTGCAGCTCAGCAGAGGATTCAGACTGCCTTAGCAGTAGCATTCTGCTAGATTACCAGTTTAGGCTACTTCCAACAACCCCAGCAAAAACTGAAACACAGCATAGCTTGGAAGGCAGAATTTGGCATTGCTTGCTGTCCCTTTTAAATCCTGGGCACAAGCAAACAGTGTTTTAATGTGTTAGCCAAGACCCATTGGGTTGTGGGGGAGGGTACACAAACTCTTAACAGGTGATGTTTCTCCCAGTGATCATAGAATCATAGAATAGTAGGGTTGGAAGGGGCCTTCAAGACCATCGAGTCCAACCCTCTGCTCAGTGCAGGAATCCAAGTCAGAGCATCCCTGACAGATGGCTGTCCAGCCTCGTCTTGAAAGCCTCCAGTGTGGGAGAGCCCACCACCTCCCCAGGCAATGGGTTCTACAGTTGTATTGCTCTAACAGTCAGGAAGCTTTTCCTGATGTTCAGCCGGAATCTGGCTTCCTGTAACTTGAGCCCATTATTCCGTGTCCTGCACCCTGGGATGATGGAGAAGAGATCCTGGCCTTCCTCTCTGTGACAACATTGCAAGTCCTTGAAGAGCACTATCATATCTCCCCTCCGTCTTCTCTTCTCAAGGCTAAACATGCCCAGTTCTTTCAGTTTCTCTTCATAGGGCTTTGTTTCCAGTCCCCTGGTGTAGAGGAGCCAGGGTTTACAGGGACGTGGTGTCACATTCCTTCATCCTCTCCCTTTACAGTCAACACACTCCAGGATACCAGGCTTCAGGCTCCCCACTTTATTAGTTAACAACTAGCTCCCTTACAAATGCAAATTCTAGGAAACTCTTTGACTGCAGTAAAAACAGCTACTCCACACAATTACAGATATAAATAGAGGAGCCAAAGTGAACGTTAGAGAAGTTGCCAGCAGTCTGAGCAAGAATGTCTTGGCCAGACGTGCTTCTCAGGGATGCCCCTCCCTCAAGGTGGCTCCCTCCTACCTAGGCTTTCACGCAGAGCCAACCTGGCAGAGCGTCTGAACTCCACCTCTAACTTTCTGCACTTCACTCTTCCGAGCATCCCTCAAGTCTTGCCCCTTGCTCTCCTCCCCCCAAAAAAACCTGGGTTCTCATGGAGGAGGAGGAGGGAGTGTTCAGGCTGTGTGTCAAGGTCTTGGGGAGAAGGCCTTGCCATATCTGAGCTCACTAGGGAGGGAGTCTCCCTGTCCCCGGTTCTGTCTGTTCCCATTCTGAATCTGAGCTGCTAGACATCTCCACATGCTCAGATGCATTCCTGGCAGGATGAAGCACTGGCACTTTCTTATTAGCTGCGATCCTGGTGTCATCTGCCACCCCTCCCACCCCCACATCCCCACTAGGTTTCCTTGCTTCCTCTGAGCTTAGCTGTAGTCTTCACAGGAAGCTGGGGGAAATGGATTTCCCCAGCAATATTATATTGTACTTCCTTGTGATGCAAAGTATGTTGGGGTGACCTTACGTTGAATGGGCAATCAGGACCCCTTAGCTTTACAAAAGCCCTGCTCCTGGTAGAGATGAAAAGTGCTAGAACTGGTGTGTTGATATGGATTAACACAGCTGCGTGAGATTTTGGGCCTTCCTTGGGGCTGGGCCATGGCGTCTGTCAGGATGAGTCCCTGCACTTCAGAGTTTACCACTGCATCACTGGCTGCTTCCAGGAGCAGCTGTTTACTTCTTGCCATCAGAATGAATGAGAGCCCTTCACGTGTGGCAGAAACTAAAGATGTGCACTACTGAGCAATGGAACCACTAGCATTCCTAATATCGGAAGGGAGTAGCAGGATTTGCCTCCATCAGCTGTATCCCATACTGAGGCCAATTTACTTTGCACCACTGATCCCAGCATGTTCCAGTCTGCATTACTCTGTATGGCCTAGCACTGATATAAAATGTGCCCTTCCAGTTCTACACCTCATATGGGCAGGAGAGAGGTTGTGGGACATTTTGGCTTTGGGGTGGTGGTGATGGTGGTACGAACAGCACTGAAATATGGAACAAATTTACCAGTTACAGCCATTTTGCTGTCGACTGTTGGTTGCCACTATTTATTTTAACCCCCAAGACTCTGGTGAGAGTGCAGGGAGCTTTGCCCTCACTCTGAGTTGACTTCGTGGTTGTTCGCACTCAGTAATCTTTATTTTTGTTTGCTATTTTTTAAAAATTGTATCACATATTGTAGTAGTAATAGGGGACTTCAATTTCCCCGATATTTGTTGGGAGACAAATTCTACAAAACATGGCCCCTCCAGGAAATTCCTGACTTGTGTGGCAGATAACTTCCTCCTACAGAAAGTAGAGGAAGGAACGAGAGGATCGGCTATCCTTGACTTGATCCTAAGCAACAGAGATGACTTAGTGGATAAAGTAGCAGTTACAGGAACTCTGGGGGAAAGCGACCATGTTGTACTTGAGTTCTTGGTTCTAAGGGAAGCAAAAGCTGAGTGTAGTGAAACGCGTACCCTGGATTTTAGGAAAGCTGATTTTAATAAACTCAGAACAATGATCAGGAAGGTCCCATGGCAAGCGACGCTAATGAGAAAAGGAGTCCAAAATGGGTGGAACCTTTTAAAAAAAGGAAATTCTCAAGGCACAATCACAAACAATTCCAACAAGAAGAAAAGGTGGAAGACAACAGAAGAAGCCAATGTGGCTTCACAAAAAGCTTAGGGATGACCTGAAAACAAAAAAGGACACATATAGGAAGTGGAAAGAAGGCCAAGTAACAAAGGAGGAGTACGGGCAGGTAGCACAGAATTGCAGGGATGGCGTCAGGAAGGCTAAAGCTGAGAACGAGCTGAGGTTAGTGAGGGATGCTAAAAACAACAAAAAGGCTTTCTTCAGCTTCGTGCATAGTAAAAGGCAGAGGAAAGAAATGGTTGTTCAGCTATTAAATAAGGATGGCAAAACAATAACAGATGACAAAGAAAAGGCAAAGGTGCTCAATTCCTACTTTGGCTCAGTCTTCTCCCAAAAGAAGGTCTATGACCCCCCTGGCAAAGGCGAAGTACAGGCTGAAGGGGCAGGATTGCAGCTTGAAATCAATAGGCATATGGTCAAGGAACACCTAATGACTTTGCATGAGTTCAAATCTCCAGGGCCAGATGAACTGCATCCTAGAGTCATAAAGGACCTGGCAGAAGAACTCTCAGAACCACTGTTTATTCTCTTTGAGAAATCATGGAGGACGGGGGAAGTGCCAGATGACTGGAAGAGGGCTAATGTTGTCCCTATCTTCAAAAAGGGTAAAAAGGAGGAACCTGGGAACTACAGACCAGTCAGTCTGACATCAATCCCTGGGAAAATTCTGGAGCAGATGATAAAGCAATCCATCTGGAAGCACCTTGACAACAGTGCCATGATTACTCAAAGCCAACATGGATTTGTCAAAAACAAGTCCTGCCAGACAAATTTGATCTCATTTTTTGATCAAGTCACCTCCCTTGTAGACTGTTGGAATGCTCTAGACATCATATACCTCGACTTCAGCAAAGCTTTCAACAAAGTGCCCCATGATATCCTGATGAGCAAACTAGCTCGAAGTGGGCTAGATGAAACAATGATCCGGTGGATCCACAGTTGGCTACAGAATCGGACTCAAGGAGTGCTTATCAATGGGACCTTCTCAAGCTGGGGAGAGGTAATGAGTGGGGTACCGCAGGGCTCAGTCCTGGGCCCAGTGCTCTTCAACATTTTTATTAATGACTTGGAGGAGGAGGTGCAGGGAATGCTGATCAAATTTGCAGATGACACAAAATTGGGAGGGATAGCTAATACTTTGGAAGACAGAAACAGAATTCAAAGTGATCTGGATAGACGGGAGAGCTGGGCAGAAAACAACAGAATGACATTTAATAGGGATCAATGCCAAGTTCTGCACCTAGGAAGAAAAAAACAAAGGCACAGTTACAAGATGGGGGATACATGGCTCAACAACACTACAAGCAAGAAGGATCTTGGAATTGCTGTCAATCACAAGCTGAATATGAGCCAACAATGTGATGTGGCTGCAAAAAAGGCCAATGCTCTTTGGGGCTGCATTAATAGAAGCATAGCTTCCAAATGCCGGGAAGTACTAGTTCCCCTCTACTCAGCACTGGTGAGGCATCATCTGGAGTACTGTGTCCAGTTCTGGGCACCACACTTTAAGAAGGATGCAGACAAACTGGAGAGGGTTCAGAGGAGGGCAACAAAGATGATCAGGGGACTGGAAACAAAGCCCTATGAAGAGATACTGAAAGAAGTGGGCATGTTTAGCCTTGAGAAGAGAAGACTGAGGGGAGATAGGATAGTGCTCTTCAAGTACTTGAAAGGTTGTTGTCACAGACAGGAAGGCCAGGATCTCTTCTCTATCATCCCAAAATGCAGGACACAGAATAATGGGCTCAAGTGACGGGAAGCCAGATTCTGGCTAAACATCAGGAAAAATATACTGACTGTTAGAGCAATACGACAATGGGACCAATGACCTAGGGAGGGGGTGGGCTCTCCCACACTGGAGGTGTTCAAGAGGAGGCTGGACAGCCATCTGTCAGGGATGCTCTGACTTGGATTCCTGCATTGAGCAGGGGGTTGGACTCGATGGCCTTGTAGGCCCCTTCCAACCCTACTATTCTATGATTCTATGATTCTACACATCTACAATGTTAATATAATATATTTCAACAAAGATAATGCCACATGATGGCATGTAAAGTCAAATCAGAGTGAGGGCAATACTTCACAAACCTCTACTTCGGAGTCTGGTGAATTCAAAAAAGGAGAGTGTGAACTACTACTATAAAAATATGTTGTATGTGTGTGTCTGGGGGGGGGGGAGTTTCACAAAACCTTTCCCACCAGAACCAGAGCTCCCACGTCCTAGCCAAAAAAGTTCTGAAGAGAATTTTCACCCCAGCTGTAGTTGTAGATTGGCTTTTGGGCCATGTTAGAGTAGGACAGAGTATTGGGGAAGTTGGCAGATTGTTGGAAAATGGCTTTCCTCCAGATCTCGGTCTTCGACTTTATTGTGTAAAACATGTGACAAGACACAAGAGTATAATTTTTTTCGAACAGCAAATATGTTGGTACTGTCTTTGGTGGTGATATAAACATTGTTGAGTTGCTAATAGGTTTTGAGCTTATAGTTACTGGTAATGTAGAGGAAGAAAAGAGCAAGTTGGTCTTCTTTTCTTTTTACAAACCATATTAAACCCACATTGGAAGTAGTTTTGACTCTGTCAAATGGCCTTGGTATTAAGGTGAAGGTTTTGGGGCTCAAAGGCAGGACTGTCGAGGGGGAGGGGGCACTATGGAATGCTTCTCCATCAATTATAGTAGAAAATCCCACTAAGTCAGGCACTAATGTGACTGGAATTTACAGTAGTAAGTGAATGTTTCAGATTACAACACATACACTAATTCAATAGAATTACCCATAGGAAATGTATATACTGCATTATTTGTATAAACCCAGAATGGCTACCACAGTGGGGGTACCAAATCATCATTTGTATAAATGGACCCTATTTCCTTCCCTGCACTCTCATTCAGCAACAAAATGAAAGCTGGTCCCACGTGCCTAAATATTTAACAGAAGGGAAATTGGGGTGGGGGGGGAAACAAACAAATGAGTGGATATATATTCTCTGCAAACATTAGTTATTGCACACGTGCATGCATGCACACCGTAACAATAGGATATATAGGATATTTATTTTTATTTTAGCTTTGCTACTTTAGAAATATCTGCTCTTTATATTCAGGCAGTTGTCAACGATTTTCACAGGTTTTTGAATCCCTGTCACCTCCAGCATGTTATCTTGGGCATACAGCCAACAACAGGATTGTTTGCATGTCCCCGTGTCCTATAGACATGAGGTTGTGACATGCAATTGTCTCCCTACACAGCACTCATTTTGTGATGAATGTTCAGTGGTGTGTTACCATGCAGCTATAGACACCCAGCCATCCTGTATATCCAAGATAAGATATTCTATAATACAGGTATCAAAAGACTGAAGAAAATGCCTGGGCATGAAGATTCAGAAGTGGCAGATAGCATGCGCTTTTTCCATCTGCATACTCCAGGAATTAATTAATTAATTTACTCTCCATGCAGTCAATTACCCATGCCCCCCCCACACACACACTTTATTTCCCCAACTATCATTTATCTTCTTCCTATTCTGTTAAAAATATGCAAAACACCTTACTGTCCTTGAGCTGGTTTACATGCCAATTTCATGAGTTGAGGACAGCAGCATCAAGTGGTTTGAATGAACCTTCCCAAATCAAATGGCAGCTTAAACGACATATTTCATATCATCATGCGACCATGTCGAAAACAATGCCCCTCCTCCAAATGGATTTGGTTCACACATCAAAGAGTGAGTAAGCAGGTCTTGTACATCCACACTTCAGTCTCCATTTTCTTTGGAAAATGTTCCATGTGACTTTTCCGAGACTATGAGACTATGATCCGGTTCACATGGCATAACAGCCCACTGTGGGTTAATTTAGCTGTGGGGGCTGTTGCATTGCACAGGGCACCCTTTTTACATAGTGCCCATGGGCTCCCTTTTTGCTAGGAGCCCACAGGGTCCCTGCTTGCTGTTGTTTGCTGTGTCATATGAGTCCATCATGGGCTGTTTGAGGGATAGACAACCCTCAGACAACCCTAAAATAAGGGCTATGGGAGGGTTGTCTATCCCCACAAAGAGAACCTGTGCAGGAAAGTTGGCAAACCAAAGGTGGAAATACGGCCTACCCTTCTTTGCTACACGTGGTCCCTTTCAGAATTACAACCATACACTTCCCACAGCTGTGGAAGAATCTGGCTGTGCTTCTTTGTGAGCTGGTCTCAGTTGCGAGCATACGTACTGGATATACCAGCACAGAGGGAAACACTGCCATGGCTGACGTTCCATCAGGGTGGGATCCTTAGCCTCAGCTTCTTCATTTAAAGCCAAACCGTTGGCCCACATACAGCAAACAGAGATACCCCAGAAAGATATAACCACAGCTCAGAACGGTGGTAGCTCCCAATAATATTTTAGCCATAGGGTCTACTTTAATCATAGGATCTGTGGAACTGAGGGTTCCATGGGGCTATTCCCAGGTGATCTCCCAGGCACTGAACAAAACCAGACCAAAGCCTCAAGGTTGGTGGGACAGGTGCCACCAAACTATTCTCTTTGTCCAAAACAGGCTTGTATTTAACAACTCACCTGGTAACCGTGATCCATTTGAATTCTGTGCAGGTGAGCGGGAAGGATGATAAAAGAGGGATAGATTGTTCCATCCTTCTTCCATGCTAGCATGGAAACAGTAGCTACGAGCCATGTAGGGGGCTAGTATTATTATTTGCAGGCTAGACACTTTTCTGGGATTATTTGCAAAACTGGCATTTGCATAAATTCACCCTTGTGAAAATGCGCACATCCCCCCCCCCCCCAATGCACATTGGCGTGCTTTAGTCTATGGGGGAAATGCACATTTTTGGCCATTTTTATTTAATTTTACATATTGTTCTATGACGACATTTGCATAGAATTCCAGAAAGTAGAAGAGCCAGTCCACAAGTCCATGGAATCTATGTGACTCAGGAAAAACTTGTCTGCTGTGGAATCTGTGGGTCAGATTCATCAAAATCTGAACTCATTTAATTCTGTTGCAGATTTCTCCAACATCTCTACATCGGGAATTCTATCTGGGGCCTCCAGAATGCAAGGCACATTCTCTACCAATGAGCCAAGACCCACCCCTTGGATTTCCAGGGCATTCTCCTACTTGTTCACGTGCATCTGGCCTGGGGATCTTAGGTCCCCTCTTTTATTTTTGAATACTGTTTTCACCTATTACTCTATCTCTCTGTGTTTAAGCTCTTTAAAGGATTTCCTAAGGTAGAATGTGAACTGCAAGAATATTTTTTTTCTGAATATTTAAAAGAAAACAAACACACACATCAGATCAAACACACCTTGGTTGACAGGGCTATGGTGGTGTGCTCCTTCTCTCTGGAGCTCTGGCACCTCACGTTGAGGTTGCAGAAGCTCTTTCAGCCCAAAGGTTGAATTCCATTTCAGAGAAGCTCTCAGGGACCATGTAGCAGCGGTGGGTGGGGCCAAAGGCAAAAGGAAAGGGGCCAAAAATGCCAGCATATTTTAGCTTCAAGGTCTTACTGCCAGCAATTAAGCTTTAGGAGAGGCATTTCAACCTTTTCAGAATGGGGGAAAAACTGCACAAATGCTGGCAAACCGCCAAGCAGTTGGTGGTTAGGAGAAAGGGGGTGAGGCCACCTGAAGTGGGTGTAGCTTCCTGGGGAACCTGGAGGTCTGTAATGGGACCTGTGGAGGGCCAGAGGTCCTGAGTCCCTGCCTTACTTGTTGTCTCCTTAGAAGCCACGGCCCTCACTGCTCTTTTGCCCTTCCAGGTCATCCAGAAAGAGGCCATCCATATTGCCCATGGGTGAAATTCAGTGGTGACTCTATTGCTCCGTGTATGGTGGAGCGATACTGGAATAGACTGAGATCTTCATGGAACTCATGGTGACTCAGTCATGATTCCAGAAGCTTCTGTGACACTGGACACCTCAGCCCACGTTCACAGGAGCGTTCCAACCCAATGTGATATGCTGACAGCATTGTGCCAGACTGGTGTAATGTGCGTGCACGACTCTTTCGTCAGGGGTTTTTCCAGAGCTTCCAGGACACCCTAGAACATGCTGTATGCCACTTTGTGAACCAGCAGAACTGGAATCTGTAGAATAGGGGAAGACAATCTGGTGTACCCAAGATGTTTTGGGCTACAGTTCCCATAACTAGGGATGTACTACAAACCCTGTGACTTCTGGTCTGGGGGGGGTCCTCAGCAGGGAAATTGAGGCTGCTTAGGGCCCCACAGATTTCCCCAGAGCATTAACACATCTGTTGGATTTCACAGGGCAGCTGTCCTCCATTCTAAACAACACGATCAGCTAATAGTGGCTGTCATTAGCCATTCACTGGGAAAATATGGCCATAAATTGTGTAGTTTATGGCATTTGCAGCCATAAAGCTGTGGCCATTTACACCACAATTTACATAGAAGGAAGTGCTTTATGGCCGCAAATGTCATAAACTACACAATTTGTGACCACATTTTTCCTGCGATTGGCTAATGATGGCACCATTAGCCAATTGTACCATTTAGAATGGAGGAGTGCCACCCCACAGGAAATCTGACAGACTCAGTGGGGACTGTCTCCTGTGAACTTTGCAGGTCTGCTTTGCAGCGGATTCTCTGCCATCCCTACCCATAACCCTTTGCTGATGGCCATGGTGGCTGGGGCTCATGGGGGTTGTAGTTGAATAGATCTGGAGGGCACCAAGTTGCCTACCCCTGGTCTAGAAGATGGAAAAATCTGAGTCCACCAAACTTAATTTCTGTAGGAGAATGGTTCTAGGGATGCATATATGGTAATACATAAATAATTGGCCAATGCACAGTACAACACCGTTTCTACAATTTTTACAACAAAATTATAAAAATAAAGAGGGAAAAAGAGAAAACAATATATGCATATATACATATGGGTATATACAAATCCATGTATGCATACTTTTTTCTCTTTTGTCCTCTTCTTTTTGTAATGTTATTATTGTTGAAATTTCACAATGAAAAGGTGTTTGTATGACTGCTTTGACACAAGGCCAGCTATAAAATATTTGGGATTTGCCACTTGCCAGAAACCTTCTGTATATTTTCCAGCACAGAACACCCCCGCCCCACCCCACCCCCAGATCCCTGGATCCCTGAATTAAACTTCTATCTGTAAACCACCGAGAGAGCTTCAACTATGGGGTGGCATAGAAATGTTAATAATAGTAACAACAACAACAACAACAATATCCAGTTTTCAGGCAATAAAAAAATAGTTGCTGAGATCATATTTGTTACCTGTGGTCAACAAGTACTTAGATATGCCCTAAATTGACCCAACATCATGCAATGGAGCAGATCTTTTTTTGACATTAAGAAGGGAAGAATATATGACAATTTCTAAAGAGATTCCAATTTTTAGGCCCTGTTCAGATGCCCATCAGGGAGGGCGGTTAGGTTAACCATGGTTCATCATGGGTATTGCTAACCACTGCACGTGCTGCTGCCACATGTGTAGGTAACCATGTTCCACAATGTGGTTAGACCAACCTTTCTTTAACCACCCTCCCTCTTGCAGGAACTCACAGTTCTCTGGATGGAGGGCCATGTATCTCAGCAGCCTTTGTGCTGTCAGTCATTTTGGTGCTTGGTGCTGTCAGCCATTTTGGTGCTCACTGACTTCTCCTTTGGCCGCTCTTGCCACAGAGCTCTATGGCAGCTGTCAGTTAACCATAGAGGCTGCTCAGACATCATGCTAGGCCATGGTAGAGACCACTAACCATCTTCCAGCAAGTGGTTAGTCAATGTAGTTAGTCTGTGGTTAATAAACCACCATGGTTGGTACGGATGCCTGTTCAGACAACACGCTAAGCTAACATGGTTAGCTCAAAACTCCTAACCATTATGGCTTAGTGTGATGTCTGAACAGGCCCCAAAGTGATCCATCAGTCTGCTACGCTGAAATACTTGAATTTAGCTGATGATGAGAGGCTTCTCAAAATTCTTGTTCAGCTACCCCATGATGGCTCTCTGATTAAAAAACTCAATTGCATATGGTGTTTGTATCTGATAGCTCTTAAAAGCACCAGGAATATCCATCAATGGACTGAATCGAGCTTGCGCCTGGTACACCACCACATATTATTATCATGATGTCAGCTGAATTCATCCATAGCGCCACAGGATTAAATGCTATGTAAGCCTCTCTTTCTGATCACACTAGAGCTACAAATTGGATGGTAATATGAGGGGCTCAAGTGTGCGTACCTGTGGGCCACAACAACTGCCCAAGATATGTCTGCATTAGAAACAGAGCTTGACGTAGTATGAGTGAGCTAGAATTGCATTCGCACAGGGCACTCACCTGTCATACCTTTCATGTTCAATAGCAATCATTGGTCATGTTTCAGTTCTTCTTCCTACATCAGATCTAATGCCAGCATGACAAATCTGCAGTGCACACAAACCCTAAGCCACAGACGACCACCAAAGCCATCCCGCTAACTTAAATAAGACCGGGAGTAATTGGCGGTGGGAGTGGGGTGAGCAATATAACTAGTTTTCAAGTTGTGAGTACTTTGGCTTAACTGGATTGAAGATCACAGTGACAGGCACTGACCAATTGTCTAATCAGCAACTTGCCCGCCATTTTGTATTGCTTTTACGGAGTATGAGATCAGCTTCTTTGTCACGGAGGTTGGGGATGTGCAATGAACGGCATTGTCTCCTTAGCGCTGCCGCTGCCACACAACAACCGCTGTTCATTTCAGTGGTGCTTGCACAGGATTCCCAAGCTGTCGTGCATGGTGCGTTGTGTGCGCTCTTGATCTACACACTTTACTTCTGCCAGCCTTCCAATGGAATGATTGCATGAGTAAATGACTCATGATGAGCCAGAATGGATATGTGGTATTTTATTACTATTATCATTTTCTCCCGTATTTAAAACAGAGAAAATGTCCTTAGCTCTTTTCTCCCCTCCTTTTATAACACTCTTTTAGAGGGCAGAACAAAAGAATTTGGCAAGATAAGTTTTACAGTATTAGTTTTGTAGCTTCGTAAGGTATTCTGCAACCAATTTATATCAGTGCTGAAATGATGATGTGTTAGGATATATTATTATTATTATTATTATTATTATTATTATTATTATTATTATTATTTTCATATCCCACCGTTTACCCAATACTGGGACTCAAGGCGGCTTTACAACATTAAAAACGTGTACAGTTAAAACATATAAATAGAGATATACAAAAGTTAAAATATAATTAAATCAATAATATTAAAATTGTATAATATTATGTCATAAATGCTTTCAGTAAAATTACAGAAAGATTTTTTTTTCATGCTCGCATCAGGTTAGAAACTCTAAAGGTTTTTACTGTCAGTGTTTGCTTTTGTTCATACGTTTGTTTCATTCTTATACTACCCAATAATAGCCAAAACTCTCTGTTAGTTTTGCTAGGTTATTCCTATCCCCTTTTATAATAAAGGGTGGGTTTTTTTAAAGCAACATCATTTGCCTGAATTTAGCTGATACATTAGTCCAAATTTAGCTTCCTTTACAAAAAAGAAAATTTTGAAGTATCATTTAGCATGAGATCTTTCATTGTTCTAAATCTGAAGTTCCCAGTGCCAGCATTTGTATATAGTCCATATCCCAGTGTCACCATTATGTCATCAAAAGGATCCCAGCATGTCTGCCTCATGAACCTTAGAAACTCTCAAGTTAATGGGATATGTCAACGCTCCTGCTCTCTACATTCATTAAAATTAAGCACCTTTCCCCTTAACCCATCTGTAAACATAAAGTCAATCGGCAGCTAGCACATTTCCCAGTCAGCAAGCAGTATTGTGAATTTTATCTTCTCTTGCAGAAATCAATTCGTCTTCGTTGCAACAGATGAAATTTCTTGTAACACCTCTGCAGGTAACAATCATTGATACTTCTTGATGCATCCATCCGAGTCTCAATATCCTTTTACACATGCCACAGTTAATCACTAGAGAAAGCCTAGTAAAGCCCATAAGATAAATCTTTGGAATAGCTTTGCTCAGTTGTAGCTCAAAGCCTCTAGGCTTTGGCGTAGGAAACACATTAGGTTATTCTGCTGACGTTGATGTTTTGTTTCACGATTACATGATCTAAGAAAGTAACCGCTATTTTGAAGTTTCTTTTGTAAAAATAATGATAATAATAACTCTGCAATGTGGAAGGAAGGAAGGAAGGAAGGAAGGAAGGAAGGAAGGATTCTGAAAAATTAGCCTGGTTGTGCAACCAACTAGACTTCAATTAGTCAGATCCTGTCACACATGCTTATGTAGATGTGGTTGCTATTGCCACACGAAGCTGTGTGTGGATGCCATTACCCCTGCAGTTGCTCCAAAGAAACCCATGGGATTCTTTCTGACAGCATGTTTCCCACAATACATAGGGAATCCCAGCTTCTTGGGAGGTGTAACATTATGTGAATGTACCCTTGAGAATAACCTTGAAGGTAGAAGACTTCATATGTGCTCAGATTGGCAATGGCTTAGGACTACCCACTAAGACAGCAGCAACTAGTTACATGAAGTACATGAAGGCAATCCTTACGTCAATGCTTAAAAGGGTGCTGGCATGTATTCAGTGGGCACACCCAGAGTTCGTGGAGAGTCTCCTTTTTATTAGGTCCTTCTCTCTGCCCCCCCCCCACACAAAGTTTTAAGTGCATTTTTAATGGTTTGGGTGCAAGAACGGTTTAAAGGGAACAACATCATATGCGAACTAGCTGCAGTTCCTTTTGAAGATGCCCATGCAAGAAACCGTTAAGCCACTTCTGACATCCAGCTGAGTTTTCAAGTCAGCATGTGGGTTCCATTGGCTGATGAGAGGGAAGCTTCCAGAATGACCAGTGAGAATCTAATGGAGGAGAAGGTTTTGTGTGCCCCCTTTGAGAAATGATGGGGTCCTAGTAGGTGCTAACAGATGGTTCAAACTTTTTTCAGGCTAATGGTGCTCTGAGTGGGTGCACAACTGTTACCTGTAGATAACAAAGCAAGGGCATCTTGCTGTTATCATGGTCTAAAAGCAAAGTCAAGGCTCCAATGGTTTTACAGTAAGACTTCCAAACCATGGATAAAGCATTTAGGCTCACCTGCCCCTGCACAGCTAAGGAAATATTGACATTACACATTAGCAGCACAATCAGGAGTGACTCCTATTGCATTCCATGCCACTTACTCCCAGGTAAGTGTGTATAAGATTATAGCCTGAACCAGATTTAAATTGGCATAACTGATGTCCTGGTAATACCCATACACATGCCGGCACACACACAGGGGGTAGGAGGAGAGAGCTTCCTTTTTTTTTCTATTATAGTTATGTGATTTCTGTTAAAGGTCCATAGCCAAGCAACTCCACCCAAGTCTGAACTATTTCCACTCTCATTCCTGGTTTACTCCTACAACTATTTCTGTATTATTGTGCTCCTAATATGGTGTGTTTTACACATGACCAGTGGTATTTTTTGTGCTAAATTACGACTGGAACTATTGTACTGCTTCCTCTGGGACAATTTTTGAATGGGACAGTAAAAATTGTTCAAGAGTAGAGTATAACTACTTCTGTCCTCCTGAGAAGTAACAGTTGGCTAGAGTGTCCTTTTCAACAGCAAACCCACAGACTCATTTATTTTGGCAAAGGGATATGGGATAACTGCTACTTCCTGCCACAGCCTGGAGGAGGAACAATAACATCTCAATCCTCACTGCAGGAGAAATGTGGAAAGACTAGAGAAATGAAGTCCTTTCCGGTTGAAGTATGGCGAGGGTGGGTAATCTGTGTCCCTCCAAATGTTGTTGGCCCAATCGGAGTTGGAGCCAACATCATGGCCAAAAGGAGATGGAGTCCAACACCATGTGGAGGTCCACAGGGGAAAGCATCATTCCCAGAGTTCCTTGGAAAAAGAAAATGAATTAAGAGAGCAATCCTATGGCTGCTAGACAGTGGCTAGACGGCCATAGGATATGCCATTTTCTGGGAACCGACCTCAGATCTGAAATTGTCTGTCTAGCAGAAAAAGCAGGGCAGAAGAGGTGTGGAGGGAATGATCCCCCCGTGCTTCTCCTGCCTTGCTTTGGATAGGCGGTCACCTCCAAGTCCGGAGGCAGCTATCTAGCTAGGATTGCACCCTAAATCGGTGTAAGCTTGGGAGGGGCTGTGGCTAAGTGGCACAGACCCGGCTTTGTATGCAGAAGGTCCTGGGTTTGATACCCAACATCTCCAGATAGGGCTGGACAAACTCCTGCCTGAAACCCCAGGAGAGCTGCTGCTAGTCAGTGTTGACATTACTGGGCTAGGTGGACCTACAATCTGACTCACTATAGGGTAGCTTCCTATGTTCCTATCATGCCCTGTGCTGCCCTCTCCCCAATGTTGTCCACACATTCAGGAAGGGCCTGAAGGGAAGCCCTGCAGGATACACGTAGGCTGTTTCTGTGAGCTGAAACCATTATCAAAGTTCATCCAGAACTTCGCATCTCACCCCATGTTATTGCTTCAGGCGTCCCAAATAGGCTCCTGTATAATTGTGTGTTAATCCTGTAGGGGAGTCAGGCACTGGTGATTCAGGGTTCCAGTGAGATATGGCGGGATCGTGGCAGAGCACATGGTAAAGTCCATGGTTTGCATGGAGAAGGTCCCAGGTTCAATCCCCAGCAGCATCTCCAGAAAGGGCAGGAACAAAACTCTGCCTGAAACCCTGGAGTGCTGCTGCCAGTCAGTGTCAAGAATACTGGGCTAGATGGAGCACTGTTCTAACTCAGTACAAGGCAGCTTCCTGTGTTCCCAGTGGTTGAGTCTAAACATGCTCCAAAGACAGACTGTTCAGTTGGTAGTGCCCATTGTCATCCTTGGCTGCAGGCTATGAAAGTTAAAGGAACTGGGGTGGATGGGAAGATGTTGTGTGGTTAGACCTGGGTTATGCTTTATGTTCCCTGAAGATGAGATTGGGGAGGGGGGGTGACCAAGCCCATATGCAAAAGAATACTGACTTCTTGGCCAGGAACACTCTTAATTAAAGAATTACGTGGGTGAATGTGAGGGGAGAACATTATGTTGCCAATATTCCTTGATTGCCTCCCTAAGTGAGTTTCTTTCCACACTTCCCACATGGTTTCTGGGTTCTTCCATTAAGGGTATTAAAAGGGATGAAGACACAGGGAATTGCATGACAACCCCAAATGTAAGGCAGTACAGCTCTAGTAACAGTTTTGCTCTAGGAGCACTGTAGGATGAGCTAAACAGGCTGTGTATCCATAGGGAGTCTCACCTCATTCTTTGGACGTCACCTCTCTTCATTCCTACTGATCTGTTGATGCAAGCACTTGGGTGCAGTAGAAGCTGCTTACCTTTTGCACAGGGATGTTAAGAGAGTCTGCAGGAGGGGTGGAATCCAACACACTCCCCCTCACCCAACTTCCTAGGCCCCTGTTGCCAAACCACAGAGCATTCGTGGACCCTCTCAGTGAGCACTCCACAGTTCGGTGAACACCCATCCTCCTAGCAAGCCACCATTGTGTGCAGCAATGCTGACTCGGGTGTTTCTGCATAGGTAATATGGTGTAATTGGCAGCCTTAAAGAGCTGCCAATTATGCAACATTACCTACCCGGAAGTCCCTGAGCAGCCATTGCTGTGCACAGTGGGAGCTCGCTAGGAGGCTAGGCAGCCCCACAGCTTCATCGGGGCCTCATCGGGCAGTGACGAAGCTCGCACCGCACTGCAAGCAGGGGTGGGCAATGGCTCGGTAAGCGCCCAATGAAGACGGGTGAAGGTGAGTCCATTCATCCCTACGTTTGCAAACTTGCAGATTTACAGAACATTATAAAGAAGTACTGTTTGCTAATTCAGTCTGTGTGCCTTAATCGGTAGATCAATCAACTAAACCTTTAGTTGATTAATAATTGGTAATTAATAACTGGTAACGACTTTTAATCTGTGAAGGCAATGTTTAATCTGTAAAGCTGAAAGTCAAGATCATTCCAGTGTTGTATTTGGAGGCACATTGGTGCAACAGGAAATGAAAACATTTTCAAGATGGGTTTTCCTTCTAGCAACAAATGCCTGGTAGCTTGTGTTTATTGTATGGTTAAGTTGCCACACATTTCCTCAACATCTCAAAAAAAAACCACACACAAAAACCCAACCCCTACTTATGGAGAGATATTGGTATGAATTTGCGATATTATTTACTGGTTAAAAGACAGGTGATTAATCAGTAGTCAGCCTCCTAAGTGATGAAATAGGTGTGATTTTAATCTAGATTTCAGATAGAGATGGGGTTGATTTAATCATTTAATCATTTATTTATTTCTATACTGCCCAGTAGCTGAAGCTCTCTGGGCAGTTCACAAAAATTTAAACCAAAAAGCACACAATAAAACAATACAAAATCTATAAAACATTAAAAAAAACCCACAGTATAACAATACAACCAGAATAAAACCTAGCAGCAATGCAGGGATTTAAAATACAGATTTAAAACAGCAAAGCTAAAAGTCTAGAAAGCTAAAATGCTAAAATGCCTGGGAAAATTAAAAGGTCTTCACTGGCGCCAGAATGAGAGGTAAAAGGGAAACAAAAGCTATGTGTAATCCAGTGAAGACAATTAATGTGCAACAGGCAAAAGAAATTTCCCTCTACTATGCTGTGCACTGTCTTTTTCCAGTCACTGCTCACAGTGAATCAAGTAGAACTAGATTGTTTGAAAAGGGTCCAAAGCTCAATGAACTCCTCAACCAATACTCACTGGCCATACTGCTAGATTTTCACAGTGTCTCCATGTATCATTGGTTGGACGGTTTCAGATAAAAACTAGTTGTGCCTGATTTCCAAAGTATGACAACACATGGTAGAGAAAAAGTGGTTGTCTGAATCCACCTTTTCATTTCCTTGGTTGGAACTAACAGCTCCTGTCAGGAGATCTTCCAGAAGAGAGAACCTATATTGTAGGGGTGGGGTGGGTTGTTTTTGACAAATGCTGGACTTCGTAGGAGAATGGAAGGATACACAGTTTTGATCAGTCACCTCTGTTTTTGTATAGCTAAGGGCACAATCCCACACATGTTTAGACAGAAAAAAGTCCTACAACTCCCAGCATGCCCCAGGATGGCTGGGGAATGCTGGGAACTGTAGAACTTTTGTTCTGTTTAAACATGCATAGGATTGCACCCTTAATGTTATTAACAGTATTGATTCTTGCAAAGGGGACATGTTTTACCCTTTACTTTGATGAGCTGAAGAATAAGAGGGTGTTGTGCCTTTAATGTAATAGGAGTGTAAAAGGGGGAATATTGGGATTTGCAGCTTGTCATGAAGGAGTGTAAAAGAAGTTGCTCCTGGTGAAATTCCATATATGACTGTGCTATGTGCAACTGTTTCATATACAACTGTTAAAGGTAGAATGTTGCTATCCTCCATTAACTCTGGGCAGCCAAATTCTTTACCAGAGATGAAATGTATGCTTCTTGCAAGATGTAACTCTAATGGCCACCTATTTGCATTTGCAATTTTGATTACATTGAAATACTCAACTGCTTCCCCTCCACCTTCCTTCCTTCCTTCCTTCCTTCCTTCCTTCCTTCCTTCCTTCCTTCTTTCTTTCTTTCTTTCTTTCTTTGTTTCTTCCTTCCTTCCTTCCTTTCCATTTCCCTATCCCCTCTTGAGATTTTGTGATACAATGTCATTGTGAGGAGAACAGCTAGGCTTACAGATTAGGGATGTGAGAACCCATCCCAGCTCGGGTTCTGCAGGCACCCACAGAAGTGCAGCCCCGCTTGCCCTCCCCAGACTGGTGTTCAGGCCACCCATGACCTCAATGAGATTTCCAGGCATTATGCCTCTAATAGCACATTAAGCTTTCCTGGCCCCAACTGCACATATTTAAATGTGCACTTTTTTCTTTTTTTTTACTTCCTTTTTGTGCACACAACAAAAGTGGGGAAATGGCGGGCACTCACTGGATGGGATTGCGGTGGGTCCTGGAGGATGTGAGTGGGGCGTAAGTGGGGGTGAGTGAGGACAGCGTCTCAGCAGGCACAGTCTGGGTGTTGCGGGTGGAGGGGGCCCTACTACAGATCCCTACTACAGATCCCTAGTACATCCCTACTACAGATTTATGAGGATTTATTCGGGTTCATTTTTACTTTGAATTTGCCCTGGTCACACGCACAAATGCGAACGGCGGCGCAATTTTCTGGAAAAGCTCACAAGTTCCCAAAGCTGCGGTCACATTTGAAACAATGTGGATTTTTAAAGATGTTTCCTTTTAAAAGCAGATTTTTTAAAAAATGTGCACTTACATACTTTAGTCTGCGGGGTGAAGAGCACATTTTGGGTGTGCACTTTAAAAAACATGCAGCTAAATGCACACTTTTTTGGTTTTTTTTGGGGGGGGAAAGTTGACATTTGGTAAGAGGAATGGAGCCAAACAACCTTAGACATGAAAACAGAAGAATCTTGACAAGTTCAAACCTCACTGATTCTCCCATCAGGAGTTAGATATGTGTGATTCCTATCCTGCAAGGGGAGGGGGGAAATCCTGCATGGTGTCCCTTTTCTTTCACAAAACAGGCCTCCTGATTTTTTCAGAATTGTTTTCAAACAGCATCTTTATTCCCAATGGATTATTTATTTATTACATTTCTATACTGCCCAACAGCCGAGGCTCCCTGGATAGTTCACCACAATTAAAACCATAAAATACTGCATGACAAAACACAATATAAAACTTCAAAAGTTTAAAAGTACCACAGATAACCAAAGTAAAACCCAGCAGCAGTTACACCCCAGAGAAAGCCTGGGTGAAAAGGTGCATTTTCATGAGACATTTAAATAGGGATGGAGAAACCCACCCCCTTCCGTGATGGGCGAGTGCCCACTAAAGCACTGCCCTCCTCAAGCCCCTATGAGCTCGCCATGTCACCCACATTCACCCTGGATCTCATGCGTGAGTGTTCACCATTTTGCCAACCTTATTTTTATGGGGAAAAGGGGGTCATTAAAATGCACATATTTAAAGATGTGCAAATTTGGGCTGGGAAAGCTTGATATATGCAATATCAGAGGCATAAATGGGCCATGTATGCCTCTAATATTGCATAGACCAGCCCTTCCCACCCCAAATTTGTGCATATCTAAAGATGCACATTTTTAATGACATCCTTTTCCCATAAAAATAAGCTTGGCAAAATAGTGGGCCCTTGCGCACAGGTCCGGGTGAGTGCCAGGAATGTCCAGGCATCTGCGTCATGCCTACATTTAAAAGATGTCACATTTTCTGCCTCTCAAACTGCATGAGGGAAGGTTTTCTACAGAGAAGGACTGCCACTAGGGTTCTTCATGGAGACATTGCGTTGGTTTTGGAATCACCAGCAGGACCGGCTCTGAAGATCTTAAATGTTGCCTGGGTATATATAGGGGAAGGTGGTCTGATAGGTATCCCGCTCCCAAGTCATTTAGGGCTTTATATGATAGTAACATAACCTTGTACATTATTTACTGCATTTTGGGTTGCTTGTAGAAAGAGTTTCAGGATTTATGGATCTAGTGGATGTGCTACTCACAAAGCATCGATTTAATAAACGTATATGCCACCCATCAGTTTAAAACATTTCCATATGCAAAATAACTCTGACTGTGCTAAAGCCAGAACAAGATGTGCTTTAGGTTCGTATGCCAGCCATAGACGTTGTGTGAGTGTGCTTTTTGTGTGCATCCCCTCCTCACCTCTGTGTGTGCATAGCCCAGTGATGGGAAGCCCCATGTCAGTAACGGCATTGTCTTTCCCACTGACATGCTTTTCATTTGATTTGATGTATTTGTTTACAGTATTTATACACCGCTTCACATGAAAAGATTTCAGAGTGGTGAACCACAAAGGGAACAGAATAAAACACTATGTTAATAAATAAATAAATAAATAAATAAATTCTGAATTTAATAAATCGCAGCTGGTCACCCCTCAAAATAACAATGTCTTCAGGAGGTGCTGAAAGGAACAAAATGTTGGTGCCTGCTTGACCTCCGAAGCCAGAGAGTTCCATAGAAGGGGGGCCGCCACAATGGAGGCTCTTTTCTTGGTGGACTCCAACTGGGCTATGGGTCCATGTGGAACCATCAGGGACATGCCCTCTGATGACCTTAGTGACAGGGCAGGTTGGTAAAGAAGAAGGTACTTTTTCAGGTCCCTGGTCTTAACTAAAATGCCTAGTCACTGAGCCCCCCCCCCACCTTCTCTCCATGAGCATTTGCACCTACTGCCATCATTCAGCTAAGACAGGTGCTGAATATTTTTCAGGCTGAGGGCCAAATTCAATTGTGAAGATGCTTGGGGGGCGCGGGGTCACATTCCAGTGGTGGGCAGGGCCAAAGGCCAAGGGGCTGGAGCCAAGATAAAAAGAGAGTGTGTAACCAAACTACCAAGAATGCCAGCATGTTTTAGCTTAAAACTCTTACTGCGAGCAACTCAGTCTTAGGAGAGGCATTTAGAATGGGGAAGAAATCAAACCAAAGCCAGAAAACCGCTTAGCAAAAGGGAAGTGTGGCAAAAGGGGTGTGGCCAAGGGAAGTGAACATGGCCCTGTAGGAAATTGCAGAGGGCCAGATTGGACAGATTTATGGAAATAGTACAAAATTACATGAGCCTTCTATTATTTATTTCCAATTCTGTACATAAATGTTTGAAAGCCGAAATATCTGGAAGGGCGCCAGGTTAGGGAAGGATGATGTACAGGTTTGTACAAATAACAGGTTTGACAGGTCCCTGCCCCAAGAGGCTTACAGTCTAAAATAGACACAGAGAAATAATGGAGTGGGGGTTGGGGGATGGGGGATGGAGACAGGAGCTTTAAGTATGAAGTAGAGTTTTCATTCACAGTTTAATTTTAAAAAGAAAAGTAGATCATTTCTATCCTGCCTTCAGCACAAGCCTTCCCCGATTAACATAGTAGCTATCCTAGCAACTGTGAATACATGTCCTGCTCTAGTCCTGGCTCTTTGCAAGCAAATACAGGGAGTGATGCAGTAGAATAATCGATTTGGCAAGCAAATGGTCAAACACACAGATCTCAGCCCAACTTAAGGCGGCGTAGGCTAAGGCAAGACTGGTCTAAGTTCTACTGCTATATGTCCCCTTCATGGGTCACTGCCTTGTTGTGGCGAAGGGGCTTGCGTAACTCAGTGAAGCCATAAGCTATGCCGTGCAGGGCCACCCAAGACGGACAGGTCATGGCAGAGAGTTCTGACAAAATGTGGTCCACGGGAGAAGGAAATGGCAACCCACTCCAGTATCCTTGCCAAGAAAACCCCATGGAACGTATCACAAGGCTAAAAGATACGATGCCGGAAGATGAGCCCCTCAGGTCAGAAGGCATCCAATATGCTACTGGGGAAGAGCAGAGGGCATTTCCAAGTAGCGCCAGAAAGAGTGAAGCGGCTGGGCCAAAGCCGAAAGGACACTCAGCTGTGGATGTGTCTGGTGGTGAAAAGAAAGTCCGATGCTGTAAGGAACAATATTGTTTAGGAACCTGGAATGTCAGATCAATGAATCAAGGTAAGCTGGAGGTGGTCAAACATGAGATGGCAAGATTTAACATTGACATCTTGGGAATCAGCGAACTAAAATGGACATGCATGGGTGAATTTAATTCAGGTGACCATCATATCTACTATTGTGGGCAAGAATCCCTTAGAAGAAATGGAGTAGCACTCATAGCCAACAAAAGGGTGGGAAAAGCAGTACTGGGGTACAATCTTAAAAACGATAGAATGATCTCAGTACAAATCCAAGGCAAACCATTCAACATTACAGTAATTCAAGTCTATGCCCCAACCACTGATGCTGAAGAAGCTGAGGTTGATCGGTTCTATGAAGACCTACAACACCTTCTAGAACTAACACCAAAAAAAGATGTCCTCTTCATCATAGGGGATTGGAATGCTAAAGTAGGAAGTCAAGAAATCACCGGGATAACAGGCAAGCATGGCCTTGGGGTACAAAATGAAGCAGGACAAAGGCTAATAGAGTTTTGCCAAGAGAACACGCTGATCATAGCAAACACTCTTTTCCAACAGCACAAGAGACGACTCTACACATGGACATCACCAGATGGTCAATATCGAAATCAGATTGATTATGTCCTTTGCAGCCAAAGATGGAGAATCTCCATACAGTCAGTCAAAACAAGACCTGGAGCTGACTGTGGCTCAGATCATGAGCTTCTTGTTGCAAAATTTCGGCTTAAATTGAAGAACATAGGGAAAACCACTAAACCATTCAGGTAAGACCTAAATCATATCCCTCATGAATATACAGTGGAGGTGAGGAATAGATTTCAGGGATTAGACCTGATAGACAGAGTGCCTGAGGAACTATGGACGGAGGTCCGTAACATTGTTCAGGAGGCAGCAACGAAATCCATCCCAAAGAAAAAGAAATGCAAGAAAGCCAAGTGGCTGTCTGAGGAGGCTTTACAAGTAGCTGAGGAAAGAAGGGAAGCAAAAAGCAAGGGAGAAAGGGGAAGATATATCCAACTGAATACAGAGTTCCAGAGAATAGCAAGGAGAGACAAGAAGGCCTTCTTAAATGAACAATGCAAAGAAATCGAGGAAAACAATAGAATGGGAAAGACTAGAGATCTCTTCAAGAAAATCGGAGATCTCAAGGGAACGTTTTGTGCAAAGACGGGCATGATAAAGGACAAAGAAGGCAGGGACTTAACAGAAGCAGATGAGATTAAGAAGAGGTGGCAAGAATACACAGAAGAACTATACAGGAAAGATCTGAATGTCCCTGATAGCCATGATAGTGCGGTCACTGAACTTGAGCCGCACATCCTAGAGAGTGAAGTCAAGTGGGCCTTAGGAAGCATTACCAACAACAAAGCTAGTGGAGATGATGGTATTCCAGCTGAGCTATTTAAAATCCTAAAAGATGATGCTGTTAAAGTGCTGCACTCAATATGCCAACACATTTGGAACACTCAACAATGGCCGCAAGACTGGAAAAGGTCAGTTTACATTCCAGTTCCAAAGAAGGGCAACGCCAAAGAGTGTTCAAACTACCGCACAATTGCGCTCATTTCACATGCCAGCAAGGTGATGCTCAAAATCCTACAAGCTAGGCTTCAGCAGTATGTGAACCGAGAACTACCAGAAGTACAAGCTGGGTTTTGAAGAGGCAGAGGAACTAGAGATCAAATCGCCAACATTCGCTGCATCATGGAGAAAGCAAGAGAATTCCAGAAAAACGTCTATTTCTGCTTCATTGACTATGCTAAAGCCTTTGATTGTGTGGATCACAACAAACTGTGGCAAATTCTTAAAGAGATGGGAGTACCAGACCACCTTACCTGTCTCCTGAGAAACCTGTACAAGGATCAAGAAGCAACAGTAAGAACCCGACATGGAACAACCGAGTCGTTCAAAATAGGGAAAGGAGTACGACAAGGCTGCATATTGTCACCCTGCTTATTTAACTTATATGCAGAGTACATCATGAGAAATGCCGGGTTGGATGAATCAGAGGTCAGAATTAAGATTGCTGGGAGAATTATCAACAACCTCCGATATGCAGACGATACCACCCTAATGGCAGAAAGCAAAGAGGATCTCAAGAGCCTCTTGTTGAGGGTGAAAGAGGAGAGTGCAAAAGCTGGTTTGAAACTCAACATTAAAAAAACTAAGATCATGGCATCTGGCCCTATCACTTCCTGGCATATAGAAGGGGAAGAAATGGAAGCAGTGACAGATTTTACTTTCTTGGGCTCCAAGATCACCGCAGACAGTGACTGTAGCCATGAAATTAAAAGACGCTTGCTCTTTGGGAGGAAAGCTATGGCAAACCTAGACAGCATAGTAAGAATCAGAGACATCACCTTGCCGACAAAGGTCTGTCTAATCAAAGCTATGGTTTTCCCAGTAGTAATGTATGGCTGTGAGAGCTGGACTATAAGGAAGGCTGAGCACCGAAGAATTGATGCTTTTGAACTGTGGTGCTGGAGAAGACTCTTAATCAACCCTGAGTGCTCATTGGAAAGACAGATACTGAAGCTGAAGCTCCAATATTTTGGCCACCTAATGCGAAGAGAAAACTCTCTGGAAAAGACCCTGATGCTGGGAAAGACTGAAGGCAAAAGGAGAAGGGGACGGCAGAGGATGAGATGGCTAGATAGCATCACCGATGCAATGAATATGAACTTGAGCACGCTCCGGGAGAGAGCGCAGGACAGGAAGGCCTGGCATGCTATGGTCCATGGGGTCACGAAGAGTCGGACACGACTGAATGACTGAACAACAACAACAACAACAACTGTTATATGTTAACTGAAGGGCAATATATGGTTATTGGAAATGAATTGTAGGCCTGCTCCCTTGCTATAAGACTGATGATATGATATGATATTGAAATGTAAGGTTGATTATCTATGCAGTACTGAACTGTAATATTGCCAGTGTTATAGGTATAACTTTTAAGCAGAATGGTATTTGAAGTTTGTGTGTAATGGAGTTTAAATTTAATCCTTTTAAGTAAGTTTTTTTTATATTTTTTCATTTTCTTTCTTGCTTTCTTCTTCCTTCTCCTTTTGTTTTCTTTTTTGTTGTCTTTTCCCCCCTCCTTTTCATTATGGCTGTGTCCTCCTAAGAATACTGTACTGTTGGGAAACTATAGATAATGATTAGGTTGTTGGTACTGTTTATTTCACTTATAAAGATAAAAAATAGAATAGAAAGTGTGTATATTTATATATATATATATATATATATATATATATATATATATATGAACACAGGCAGACAACATGGAGTGGTCAAGAACGGGGGTGGTCAAGGGAACAGGCAAGAGGTCAAGCACAGTAAATCAGTCCGGTACATTACTCAGTTCAGAAGCAGGGTCAAGAAATGGTCCAGGGTCAGTAGCACGGAGCATCCATTCCAAGGCACAGGAGAGAAAACAGCAGACGCTGGAACTGGCAGAGGCGTTGGTTCCAGCAGCTCTCAAGTGACCAGCGAGAGCCGATACAGCTAAAGCTACTAGAACCCCACACAGTGCTCAGCTGCTTCCTGTTAAATTTACAGCTGCATTTAGGTTAATCTAAGAGCTTTACGGCTGCAAATGGTGTCCACTATGCCATTTGCATTGGGAGATCCCTCAGCCAGCGATATGGCATGCCACTGGCGGCCGTGTCTACAACTATGTGGAGCCAGTGGTCGGCTCCATGGACTCACCATGGAGCAGAGCTGGTCAAAGAGGATTCCAGGGGGAGGGACAGATTGCTTCCCCCCGTGGGTGGATTCCTGTCCGGAACAGCAGGTAGGGAATCCGCCCATCCCTAATTGTACCCATGAGATGCCCCATGGGGGCAGCCATCCTTATTTCCATTCAGTTCCCCTGGAAACAACACTATGTAACATCATGTCATGTAACATCATTTCCAGGGAGATATCTAGGGATGGCGGAGAATTTCTCCCCGAAACTTCGGGGGGCCGAGCGCCAACGTGTTCGGCCCCCCGAACAAGTTTCGGGGAGAAATCCTCCACACACCCCCGCACCCCGCACCCCCCCCCCGGGACAGGACTTACCTTCACCGAATGTCCCTCCCGGTGGCTGGTCCGGCCGGCGGTTCGGCGGGTGTTCGAGCGAGGCGGGAGCAGCAGCCGGTCTTTCGACCGGCTGCCACCGCCACCATTGCAATGAAAGGAAAAAAAAAAAAACGCCCCCTGATAGGCTACGTGACGATTCACGTAGCCTATCACGGCTAGATTTGCAAAGTCAGCCGTGATAGGCTACGTGAATAGTCACGTAGCCTATCACGGGTGACTTTAAAAAAAAAAAAGAGTGTACGGATAATGGCGGCCCCCATAGGGACCCGCCATTCCCGTTCCTTATTTGGTCGCTGTAGTCTACGTAAATGTTTACGTAGAGTACGGCGAAAATAAGGGCAACGCTTTTTGCCAGGTACCCTGGCGTGTGTTGACTGCGAAGGGGGAGGACAAAGGATCGTGACACCTTTTATCACTGCAGTAAACCATGGTGTATGGATTACAGGGGGCTTGGATTCTGTGTGTGTGTGTGTGTGTGTGTGTGTGTGTATTTACATCATCACAGGTTAGCTGTTAGGGTAAGAGGTGCAAATACGGGTCCCACAGATGAAACACCGGTGAACACTTGGATTATCTTCTCTTCTCGCATAGTTGAAGCTTGATTAATCCTCCTCTCTCACGCAGTGAGAGATGCTGGCAAACCTTTCTGGCATCTTTGTCATGATCTCTTTGACAGCTTGCCTTTCTCGCACTCACAGTTCTAGGTCAGTTCGCATGGCTAGTCGAACGTGACAACTTGACAAGATTAAGGCGAGCCAAGGTTCTGCCATTTGTAAATGGAAGGGGTTGCAGTGATGGTATCTGTTGATAACAAAGCAGTGAAATGTTGTTGTTGTTGTTGTTGTTGTTGTCCCTCTTGGCTGAAGAATGTGTGTGGGCCTCTGGATGGCAGAGAGAGAGCACAGGTAATCCTAGGATTATGCAGTTTTCTAGCTATATAACAAGAAAAACGTGAATAATCAAATACAGAAGTTTATATGTGTGTGTGCGTGTGTGTGTGTGTGCGTACTTACAGCAGGTCTGGACAATTTATGACCCATCAAAAACAACAGCAACAAACAAACAAACAAACACCCAGTCATCTGTGGAGATGATAACCCTCCTGTTTTTGTAGCTTACGTGTAACTACAAAAATAGAGTTCACACAGGACAGACAATTATTTTTTATCATGCTTTTACCTGATTGTTATCCCCTTTAGGCCTTTAGTAGGCAACATTAGTAGTGTGTGTTGGCATCAGTTTTAGATAGTCCAGAAGCTTTATCAGTATGTTTCCTCTCTTTAGTACATGTGGGTTTGTAATGGTGTCAGACACACTTCCAATCCACCAAGCCAAGTACAGGCCACAGGTAAGGATGGACGGGCTCTCCCCATCTGGGTTTTCCAGGTGCCCAGTCAGCCCTGCCCCTGCTCATGCACTCCCAGACCCACACTCGAGCCCCACGCCCACTCGCCAAGCCACCCGCACTTACCCGGGCCCCGTCCTCCTGCAGTGGGAACTCCACATTGTGAAACAACCTGGTGATGACAAAAATGCACACATAGACTTGCATGCTATGGGCTATTTATGCCTATAACCTTGTGTATATGGGTGATTCATGGCTCCACTGTGCGTATAAATCTATGTGCGCATTTTTGTGATTGCCAGGTTTTTTCGCAACTTGGTGATCACAGGGTGGGTGGCTTGGTGAGTGCGAGGTGTCAAGTGGGGACAAGGATTCGGCAGGAACAGCTCGGGGGGGGGGAGGGCATGGGCAGTCCAACAGACTCCAGGACTGAAACAGGTGTGTGCACCATCCCTAACCACAGGTTAGGGGTTGGATATGGCCAGTGGTCTGGGTTGGGTTGGTGGATTGAGAGTTGTATAACTTGTATTCTAGGTTGTCCAACACTGTTACAAACTCATGCTTAGTGAAGGGTACTACTGCTCTCCTGTCATGCTTGTGGGCTTCCAACAGGCATCTGGCTGGCCACTGTGTTAACAGAATACCGGACTAGATGAACTTTGATCTGGTCCAGCATGGCTCTTCTTATGTTCTTATGTTTTTAAGGGAGAGAACATAATGGTAAAGCTTCTGGACTATTAAAGACACATGCCATCCCACCGTTTCACTCCAATAGGGATGTCTTAAATGTAGACATGTCAGAGAAATCTGGCATGGAATCAAATGAGTTTGCATTGTTATGCATCTGACCCATGGATTCCACAGCAGACTGGCTTTTCTCAAGACATGGATTCTGCGGACTTGTGGATCGTGTGTGTGTGTTTAACTTTCCCAAATTGTGCACAAATTTGGTAATAGAAAGATTTTTTTTTGGTTGTTAAAAAAAGAAAAGGTGAAAACGCACACCTCCTCCGTAGGCTAATGCATGAAAATGCACCTTTGGGGGGATTTGCACCTTGGGGGGGGGAATTTGTGTACTTTTGTGAGTGCAAATTTGCACTAATGAAAATTTGCACAACTTCGAGAACTTGAAAGAGAAAGTGGATGATGGAATAAAGGTGTCTGACAATCCTAGGGGTGGACGAAAGTCCCTTACCTTTCGCCGAAGCTTTTTCGCGGTGGGGGGGAGCGCTTCGCTGCTCCCCCCGTGAAGTTCAGGCCGGGGGGGGAGGCTTCCCGCCTCGCCCGGCCGCGAACGCGAAAGTAAAAAAAAAACACAAAAACACGTCCCCTGATAGGCTACGTGACGATTCACGTAGCCTATCACGGCTAGATCTGGAAAGTCAGCCGTGATAGGCTACGTGAATCGTCACGTAGCCTATCACGGGTGACTTTAAAAAAAAAAAGCGCGTACGCGAATGGCAGCCCCCATAGGGAGCTGCCATTCGCGTTCCTTATTTGGTCGCTGTAGTCTACGTCAATGTTTACGTAGACTACGGCGAAAATAAGGGCAACGCAAATAGCGTTGCCCTTATTTTCGCCATAGTCTATGTAAACATTGACGTAGACTACAGCGACCAAATAAGGAAGGGGAATGGCGGCTCCCTATGGGGGCCGCCATTATCCGTACACCGAATGGCGGCTCCCTATGGGGGCCGCCATTCGCGTACGTGCTTTTTTTTTTTTTTTAAAGTCACCCGTGATAGGCTACGTGACGATTCACGTAGCCTATCACGGCTGACTTTCCAGATCTAGCCGTGATAGGCTACGTGAATCGTCACGTAGCCTATCAAGGGACGTTTTTTTTTTTTTCTTTCATTGCAATGGCGGGGGCGGCAGCCGGTCGAAAGACCGGCTGCCACTCCCGCCCCGCTCGAACACAGGACGAACCGCCAGCCGGACCCGCCGCCGGGAGGGACATTCAGGGAAGGTAAGTCCCGTCCCGGGGGGGGCGGGGGGCGGAGGATTTCTCCCCGAAACTTGTTCGGGGGGCCGAACACGTTGGCGCTCGGCCCCCCGAAGTTTCGGGGAGAAATTCTCCGCCATCCCTAGACAATCCAGGAAATGCTGATGGAATAAAACAGAGTTTACACAATCCATACATCCCTACTTAAATGTCAAACTACACATTAATTTAAAGACATAGGGTTTGTTGGTTTGTTTTGTTTTTTGCTCACTCAAAAATAGATGTGGGGGACCCACTCTGGATTGGGACACTAGCATACAGGGTAGAAGGGCTTTAAACTTTTGCCCCCTTCTGTGGTCCCAGTCCAGATCTGCAGCCAATGCCTGCCATTAGCATTGTCAAAAAACAAAACAAAAAAACATCTATTCACTTCAATGGATCCTTTTTTTAACAATGTAAACTGTAGTCTCAAGTGGCGGGGGGGGGGTCAATAGAGATTGGGTCTACAGTAGAAGGGGAAAGGTTGAAGCCCCCTAATTCTCATGTTAGGGTCTTGAACAGGGTTAGGTTCCCCGTGCTTAATTTTGAGTAAGGAAAAAAAAGGTAATGTGTAGTTTAACCCTAAGGATTCCCTACTGAAGTCCTCAAGAAGAATGACAATGTCAGAACACAATCAGTGTTGTGTGTACTCAGATGTGCCAGCTCATCAAGTGAGATCCATGTACCTTCCACATATACTCAGCCCATTGGGATGTGGATTCAGTGCACAAATACATGCATATATATGCCTGCACTTTGATGCTTATCTGTTCCCCATTGAACTGGCTGGTATGCCCATTGTTATAAGGATGTACATCACCATACAGACCTATAAGTTGTGGAACATGAGAGCTAGATAGGGCCTTGACATATTCAACCATGGGAAAAAATGAATCCCGTGACCTGTGCACATTCTTCAAATGAAACAAATCTAGAAGCCATAGGGAAGGCATAGAAGAAAAGACACACAGACCCCACCCCTGCCTTCCCAGAATCCTGCTGAAATCCTTGTTGGCTTCGGAGATCTTGTTAGGCTTTGGCCACATGCTTTCAAGCCTTCTTTCTTAGCCATCTTTGGAAGAAGGGTATCCAAGAAGCTATATGCTAAGTGAACTTCTCACGCAAATGATGCAATCAGGAAGAGGAAGCTAATGTCGAGGCAGCAATGAATGCTATGGCCAATCAAGGGCAGGGTTATTAAGCAAGATAGGGGAATTTCAGGAAATGGTGAGAGCTGAATTTCTCCTCTTCCCACACCTTGTGACCAAGCCAGTAGGGATGGGGGAGAATTTCTCCCCGAAATTTCGGGGGGCCGAGTGCCAATGTATTTGGCCCCCCGAAGTAGTTTCGGGGAGAAATTCTCCACCCCCCTGGCCCCCGCCCCCCCTGGGATGGGACTTAACTTTCCCGAATGTCCCTCCCGGCGGCGGGTCCTGGCGGCGGTTCAGCAGGTCTTCATCAGGGGCGGGGGCGGTAGCCGGTCTTTTGACCGGCTGCCGCCGCCGCCATTCCAATAAAAGTAAAAAAAAAAAAAAACGCCCCCGTGATAGGCTACGTGACGATTAACGTAGCCTATCACAGCTAGATTTGCAAAGTCAGCCGTGATAGGCTACGTAAATCGTCACGTAGCCTATCATGGGTGACTTAAAAAAAAAAAAAAAGCCCGTACGGCTAATGGCGGCCCCCATAGGGAGCCACCATTCGCGTTCCTTATTTGGTCGCTGTAGTCTATGTAAAGATTACGTACACTACGGCGACCAAATAAGGAACGCAAATGGTAGCTCCCTATGGGGACCACCATTTGCGTACGCGCTTTTTTTTTTTTAAGTCACCCGTGATAGGCTACATGACAATTAACGTAGCCTATCATGGCTGACTTTGCAGATCTAGCCGTGATAGGCTACGTAAATCGTCACATAGCCTATCACGGGGGCATTTTTGTTTTTTGTTTTACTTTATATTTCGCAGCCGGGCGAAGTGAGGCGCCTCCTCCCCGGCCTGAATTTCGGCTGGGCGAGGCAGGAAGCCTCCCCCCCGGCCTGAATTTTGGCCGGGCGAGGTGGGACGCCTCCCCCCCCCGGCCTGAACTTCGGGGGAACAGCGAAGCGCCTCCCCCCCACCGCGAAGCAAGCTGCGAGACCAGGTAAGTGGCTTTCGTGCACCCCTACAGGCCAGATGCAGCCCACCTGCTAAGTATGGTGGCCTAGTAGGTGCTTGACATAGACCTCTGTTTTGGCCATCCCAGACAGGCAGCAAAAATGAGCAGCTAACAAGCCCTCCTCACGGCTGTGTAGGCTTGTGAATTGCCAAGACGTTGATGTAGCCTCTGAAAGAAACACAGTTTGTGGCCTCTTGGGCCGATGAGCAGCTTCAACTTTTTCCTGACTGATTTGTTTCGGGAGCATCATTGCAGTTTGGCAGGATTCAGAACGGAAATAAGGCTCGGCGCTATCGAATAACTCCCTCATGTTTCTGTTCTTTCCATTTCTCTTCAGTTATCTTCACCATCTTTCTCCATAAATTCCATGCTTGTGTATATATATTTTAGTGTGTAAAGACAGTCATACCAATAGCAACTCTTCAGAACCTTGTTGATGGTAAATAAACCCAATAGCCATTCCTTAACAAAATGAATTGTCCCAGTTTACTACTCCCCAAGCCAACAGTAAGGCCTGTGGTGCCATCTCTTTGAGAGCAGTATCTGCACCCATGGAGCTAACCTTTTGAGCTTCTCAATTTTCATGTCATGTAAAAGTGTGTTTTCAAATTAGCATTTAAAAAGAAGGGAGCCTGCATGCTTTCAGTTTAAGCTGACACTGTTCCTTTTCCTCTGTGGAAATGAAATTTATTAATCATACTAAAACCATCATATTCTGAAGGTAGAGGTCATCCTGAGGAGAGGGGAAAAAAAGTATATTCATCACCTGGGGTGGGGGGGGGGGAGGGAAAAAGATGCATATTCTCAGATGATATCTATGTGTTGGTTCTCTGGAAATGTCTTCCTCCAATGCTAATGTCTTTGTTTCTTCATGAATCTGACCTTCTGTGCTGGAAAGAAGAGTACTGTCTCTTCAAAATCACAACCTAGTCAGTCCAGCAATTCCTTGCTGGTGGTGCACACGCATGAATGCACACACAGAGCTCATGGTTTCCCCCATTCATTTCAACGGAGGAACTGAATAGCCATCGACATTTGGCCTAAAGCAGAATGTGAAGGGAACTGGAAAGTTCCCTCCTCAGGGGAAACACCTTATTTGAGGGAAGCCAGAGTTTTGATAGCAGTAGCAACTGGGTTTGTTGCCCGATTTCCCCTAAAGTGCAACTTGAAGCAAATTTGGAGATTTCTAATCAGGGGAAACATCTGATGAATTTCCAGGGGGGAAAAAAGAAAAAAACAACAACAGGAGATCCCAATAATACTTGAGAAAGGGAGGTTTCCACTAGTGCTGTGCTGAAACCCCACCTGCCCTATCCCAGCCTCTTTGCTTCCCTACAGAAGAGGCAGCCATTTTTTGCCTCTTTCGTTGGGATGCTGAGATTTTGGAGAAATGTCTCAGGGTTCAGGTCCTCAGAGCTTATCTTACTGTAAGGAGGTGAAAGAAAGAATAGTAAAAGAAAGGAGGTCTTTCTTTTACTATTTCCCCCTGTTCTGTTCTTGCAGCTGCTTGAGCTTCTTGGAAAGCCCCCACCCCACCCCCCAGGCCTTCAGCAAGACTCCCTCCCCTGGGGCTTTCCAATGTGGCTGCCTGGTGAGTGCGCAAAAGCTGAACAAGGAGTTCTTGTTATTTATCTTATATTTTTTTCTTGTTGTTAAAAGGATTTTAATAACAACGAGGCAAGACCACAAATGTCTCTCTCAGCTTAGTCCTGGCTAAGTCCCCGGTCCATGGCCTGTCAGTAACCGGGCCACAGGGGTGTGCGAAACCCCTTCACCTTGGGTCCACGGGGGGTCCGCGGAGGGGGAGGCTATCCGTCCCTCCCTCCCCCTGGAATCCTCGCTGGCCCCAGCCGGCTCTGCTGCATAGTGAGTCTGCAGAGCTTCTGGCTGGCTCCAGTCGCTGGCGGACGTCCGGCCGCTGGGATGCAAATCGGCTGCATAGCGGACGCCATTTGCATCCCTGTTCTACAAGTAATAAAACTTTACGTAGCCAATTACTGCAAAGAATAGGGATGCAAATGGTGTCCGCTATGTGGACGCCATTTGCATCCCAGTGGCTGGACGTCCGCCAGCGGAACACCCCCCCCAGTCCGTGGAGAAATTGGACTGATCTCTGGCGCCAAAATGGTTGGGGACCGCTGCCCTAGGGTGCTTTCCAAGAAGATGAAACAGCTGGGGAGGATTAGGGATGGGGGAGAACTTCTCCCCGAAACTTCGGGGGGCTGAGTGCCAACGCATTCGGCCCCCCGAAATTGGCAGTGAATTTCTCCACCACCACCCCGCCACCCGCCCTAGGATGGGACTTACCTTTCACGAATGTCCCTCCCGGCGGCGGGTCCCGGTGGCGGTTCATCGGGTCTTCGTCGGGGGCGGGGGCAGCAGCCGGTCTTTCGACCGGCTGCCGCCGCCATTACAAGGAAAGTAAAACAAAAAACAAAACCCCGTCATAGGCTATGTAATGATTAACGTAGCCTATTATGACTAGATCTCCAAAGTCAGCCATGATAGGCTACGTTAATTGTCACGTAGCCTATCACGGGTGACTTTGAAAAAAATAAAGCGCATACGCAAATGGCAGCCCCCATAAGGAGCCGCCATTCGCGTTCCTTATTTGGTCCCTGTAGTCTGCGTAAAGATTTACGTAGACTACGGTGAAAATAAGGGCAATGCAAATAGCGTTGCCCTTATTTTCGCCGTAGTCTATGTAAATCTTTACGTAGACTACAGGGACCAAATAAGGAACACGAATGGCGGCTCCCTATGGGGGCTGCCATTTGCGTACGCGCTTTTTTTTTTCTTTTTTCAAAGTCACCCGTGATAGGCTACATGACGATTAACGTAGCCTATCACGGCTGACTTTGCAAATCTAGCCGTGATAGGCTACGTTAATCGTTAATAATCCCAAATAATGAATTGGAATGCTCCCAAAGTTTTGTACAACTTCCAAAATTTATTTATTTATTTATTTATTACATTTATATCCCAGCTTTTTTCCCTGTCAGGGTGGAAGCTGAGCCCATAGAGCCCCAGAGCAGTTCTGATTCTGAGGAGGAACAGCAATCCATGGGAGAGGAGCTCGCTCATCTCTCACAGGCACAGCAGCTGGCAGAGATTCCTCCTGCCAGCATTCCTGGGAGAGATAGTGACCCTGGCAGTGAGAGAGCACTGCAGGGGGGGCTTGCTAGATGCTTGGCGCAGTCGCAGGGAGGTGCGACAGATGGAGGCCACCAAAAGGAGGCGCTCCGCTCGTTCAGCGCGCAAACAACGGTCGCGTCCCAAGGACCCAAGGGAAAGAGGGAGGATCTCTCTCTAGCCCATAAGTTCAGGGTCTTCCCATGATTCTCCTTCAAACGGGGACCAACTGCCTTACCTGGAGCTTAGGCTACTCTGCTATCTTTCCCCAGTGCTGTTCCTTGCTTTGTCGCTAGTGATTAGTATCTGAAAGAGTCATAAAGTAATAAAGGAATAAAGTCTCAGAAAGAATTCCTCGTCATCTGTGTCCTGAGGTGGCTATTGGTGGGGACTAGGAGTGCACGAAAGCCACTTACCTGGTCTCGCAGCTTTTCGCAGTGGGGGGGGAGGCGCTTTGCTGCTCTCCCCCCGAAGTTCAGGCCGGGGGGGGAGGCTTCCCGCCTCGCTCGGCTGAAATTCCGGCTGGGGGGGAGGCTTCCCGCCTCGCCCGGCCACGAAATAAAAAGTTAAAAAAAAAATGCCCCCATGATAGGCTACGTGACGATTAACGTAGCCTATCACGGCTAGATCTGCAAATTCAGCCATGATAGGCTACGTAAATCGTCACGTAGCCTATCACGGGTGACTTAAAAAAAAAAAAAGCGCGTACGCAAATGGCGGTCCCCATAGGGAGCCGCCATTCGCGTTCCTTATTTGGTTGCTGTAGTCTACGTAAATCTTTACGTAGCAGTGGCTCTGCCAGAGAAGTTTTCTGGTGAGAAAGGACTTTTTCAGATTTTCTGGGCCCAATTGGAGCTGTACATGCACCTACAACCTGAGGATTTACTGACAGAACAGGTTCGTATGGGCTTCATCATTAACGTACTTTCAGGCATGGCAGCTAAATGGGCTTTGGGACTTCTTCTCGCTAATGTCCCCCTGCTCGGGGACTATCAAGGTTTCATGACAGTGATGGCCAGTTTTTTCGGTGACCCCCCGTGCACACAGACGGCTTCTTGGGAGGTTCTCCACCTCAGGCAGGGCAAGGACAAGTTTCCAGCTACGCAACAACTTTTCGCTTGCTGATGCAGGATTTACAGTGGAATGATGCCGCGCTAGTGGCTCAGTTTTTGGACAGTTTGAACGACAAGATCTTGGATGAGTTGGGTGCATGCCTAGCCCACCTGCTTTGGAGGACCTCATCCAGACCTGCCTCCAGATAGATAGATGGCTGAAGGGGCGCCGGCAGAGCCGGCGGGGTGCCGCGGGCCGAGATTTCCTCCTCCCATTCCCACACATTTCCTGCCCCCTCCCCCACCCCTGCAGTGGGGGTGGAGGAGACCCTGATGCAGCTGGGAGCTACTTGAGCCCCACTGCCACTGGAGGAACTGGAGCGGTGGCACACGGAGTGTCGATGCTTTCAGTGTGGAAAGCTGGGACATTTCGCCAAAACCTGCTGCGCCAGACCCGCAGCCCCACTGCCTTCCCCTCCTCTCCTTCCTCCTCCCCCCTCCTCCTCCTCATCCCCAGGCCTGACTAGGCTGCCCCACAAGCCTGTTGGGGGTCTCTATTGTGGGGGTCAGTTCCCCATCAGGTGGGTGCCTTCCACAACCCCACCACCCTCCCATCTGCTATTGCATGTTCACCTCCACTCCTCCCAATGGGGTGGGGTGGAGGCCCTAGTTTTAGTGGACTCTGGGGCTACGACCAGTTTCATGGATGAAACTTTTGCTCACTTCCACAAGATTCCTACCCTGCCTCTTCCTGCCCCCTTGGCAGTGGAGACCATTGACAGGCGTCCTCTTTCTTTGGGCGTGGTGACCTGGATTACAGCTCCACTCACTCTGCGTGCCCAGTCCCACGTTGAGCAGATTCAGTTTCACTTGGCCAAGGTTCCCCAATACCCAATCATGCTGGGTGTCTCCTGGCTCTCTAAGCATAATCCTCAAATTTCTTGGGGGCATCAGCAAGTGGAGTTTGCATCTCCCTACTGCTGAGAGCATTGCCTCCCGACTGAGGCGCCAGTCCCAGCCCAGGCCTTAACCCTTTCCTCCCCCTCATCTGCTTCTGGCAGTTCTTCAGCTACCGTGATCCTCCCAGAGAAGTATGTGTCTTTTCGGGATGTTTTCAACAAGAAGGAGGCTGACCAGCTGCCCCCTCACTGCCCTTTTGACTGTGCCATTAACCTCATTCCTGGGGCGACGATCCCCGCCGGTCGGCTGTATTCAATGTCGGAGCCGGAACTTCAAGCTCTGCGGGAGTTTTTGGACACAAACCTCAGATGTGGCTTCATTCACCCCTCCTCCTCCCCCACCTGCACCCCTACCATGTTTGTGCACAAAAAATTGGGAGAACTCCGCCTGGTGCATGACTTTAGCACTTTGAATTCGGTCTCGATCCCCAGCAAGTACACCCTCCCCTTCATACTGAAGATGCTGGAGTGCCTGGGGCAAGATTTTCACAAAGTTGGACCTGCATGGCACCTACAATTTGATTTGCATCCAGGAGGAGGATGAGTGGAAGACCTGCTTTGGCACCCAGTACGGAGCATATGAATATCTAGCAGTGCCATTTGGGCTTGCCTGCGCCCCCCCCCCTTTTTCACGTTTTATGAATGCCATCTTCCGGGACTATTTGGACACTTTCCTCATTGTGTATCTCGATGATTTACTTATATTTTCTGAGGACCCCCATGCCCATCAGCCATCAGCCCATGTCTCCACCATCCTCCAGCGCCTCCGTGAGCACCACTTTTATGCCAAGCTGGAGAAGTGTGCATTTGACCTAACCTCTTTGGACTATCTCGGCTACATTATCTCAGCTGACGGTATCAGGTTGGATTCTGCAAAGGTCCAGGCTGTCCTCTCCTGGCAGGCTCCATCCACCAAGAAGGACTTGCGATGTTTTCTGGGGTTTGCTAATTTTTACAGAAAGTTCCTGCCCAGCTTTGCTCGGCTGACGTCTCCTCTCATGGACCTCCTTAAGGGCAGGAAATCTCCTTTTCATTGGACGGCATCTGCCCAACAGGCTTTCAAGGAACTTAAGAAGCTTTTTAGTTCTGAGGCGATCCTGTTACATCCCGACCCGAGGAAGCCTTTTGTGGTGCAAACTGATGCCTCTGACTTTGCGGTGGGGGCGGTGCCTTTTCAGCCAGATCGGGCGGGCGGCAGGTTGCAACACTGTGCCTACCACTCCAGGAAGCTGAACATGTCTGAGAGGAATTATACCATCTGGGAGAAGGAACTGTTTGCCATCAAGTCCGCTTTGGAGACCTGGCGTCATCTTCTGGAGGGTGCACAGCACCCAGTCGAAGTTAGAACTGACCATTGCAACCTGGAACATCTTCAGACAGCCCGTACCTTAAAGCAGCGGCAGATTAAGTGGTCGCTTTTTCCCCCCTGGTTCCACCTTAAGATTTGCCATGTGAAGGCCTCCAACAACCTACAAGCAGATGCTCTTTCTCATAAGCCAGACCTCCAGCCAGGGGGTGAGTGGAATCCCCCTCTCTCTGATTCTTCCCCCCCCCCCCAGAGCCTGGCGGCAGCTGCGGTGCCTCACTCTTGGGAGGAGCTCCTTCACTCTGAACAGGCTGAGGATACTTTTGTCTGCACAAAGGTGGAGGAATTGGGGCTAGCCTCTGCCCCCTCACTCTACCCCCTTCTCTTTGCGAGGTGGCCTGCTTTACCATTCCGGCCGGGTCTATGTGCCTTCTAGACGCCTCCATGAGAAGGTCCTCCATCAGTTCCACGACTCCCCCACCACTGGGCCTTTTGGCATTGCCAAGACCCTGCACGGAGTGACATGGGATTTTTGGTGGCCTTGTGTGTGTCGGGATGTCAAGACCTATGTCGCCTCCTGCCCAACCTGCCAGCGGGTGAAGGCCCCCTCAGGCAAGCCCACAGGCTTGCTTCACCCCCTGCCTCCCCTTTCAGGACCTTGGGAACTGCTCTCCCTTGACTTCATCACTGACTTGCCTCCCTCACATGGTAAGACCACTATTCTGGTGGTGGTGGATTTGTTTTCTAAGATGGCCCATTTCATCCCCTGCTTTGGGTTGCCCACAGCCAGGGAGATGGCAGAGCTTTTTTTGGCACATGTTTTCTGGCTCCACGGATGGCCCAAAGTTCTCATTTCAGATAGGGGCCCCCAATTCACTGCCCATTTCTGGAGGGAGCTACTTGGGCTTCTCCATGTGACGCTCCATCTTTCCTCTGCTCACCATCCACAGACGGACAGTCAGACCGAGCCCACCAATGCAACTCGGAAGCAATATTTGCGCTGTTATGTCAGTTACCAGCAAGATGACTGGTTTTCCTTGCTGCCTCTCACAGAATTTGCTTATAACAATGCCTGCCATGCTTCCACCCATGAAACTCCATTATTTGCCAATTTTGGTTACCACCCCAAGGCTTTCCCATCCACCCTAGCTCCCTCTTCGGTGCCAGTGGCCCATAAGTTTTTAGAGGAGTTGCGAGCAGTACACCACCTCTTACGGGACTCCCTCGAACAAGCCAAGACAGCCTACAAGGCCTCTGCAGACCAGCGACACCAGCCGGGTCCATCTCTGCAACTGGGGGACTGGGTTTGGTTGTCCACCCAATACCTCCCCTCCCACTTGCCCACAAAGAAGCTCACACCTCGCCACATGGGGCCTTTCTAGATTACGGCCCAGATTAACCCTGTTGCTTTTCACCTGGCTCTCCCCCCCTCCATGAAGATCCATCCTGTTTTTCATCGGTCCTTGCTGTCCCCCCTGGTTTCTGGTGACCCTCATCGCTTGGCCGGCTCCCCCCCCCCACCGCCAGTGCTGGTGGAGGGGGAGGAGGAGTTTGAGGTCATGGAGATTCTGGACTCTCGCCTTTCTCATGGCTGCCTGCAATATCTGGTGGACTGGAAGTGGTACGGGCCAGATGAGCAATCCTGGGAACCCGCAAAAAATGTGCATGCTCCATTGCTGTTGAGGCGCTTCCACCAGCTGTACCCCCACAAACCCAGGGTCCCAGGGGAGGAGCACAAGGTGGGGCCTCATGGGAGTGCGGATGATGTCAGGGTGGAAACTGAGCCGATAAAGCCCCAGATAGGGATGTACGGAAGTCACTTACCTGGTCCCACAGCTTGCTTCACGGTGGGGGGGAGGTGCTTTGGTTCTCCCCCCAAAGTTCAGGCCGGGGGGGAGGCACCCCGCCTCACCCAGCCGAAATTCAGGCCGGGGGGGGAGGTGCCCCACCTCGCCTGGCCAAAATTCAGGCCGGGGAGAAGCGCCCTGTCTCCCCGGCCGCGAAATAAAAAAGTGAATGTAAAAATACACACACACATGTGATAGGCTACGTAATGATTTACGTAGCCTATCAAGGCTAGATTTCCAAAGTCAGCCGTGATAGGCTACGTAAATCGTTACGTAGCCTATCACAGGTGACTTTGAAAAAACAAAGCGCGTATGCAAATGGCGGCGCCCATGGGCGCCGCCATTTGCGTTCCTTATTTGGGCCCGGGTAGTCTACGTAAAGGTTTACGTAGACTATGGCAAAAATAAGGGCAACGCTTATAGCGTTGCCCTTATTTTTGCCGTAGTCTACATAAATCTTTACGTAAATCATAGTCTACGTAAATCTTTACGTAGACTACCTGGGCCCAAATAAGGAACGCAAATGGCAGCACCCATGGGCGCCGCCATTTGCGTACGCTCTTTTTTCCCCCCAAAGTCACCCGTGATAGGCTACGTAATGATTTATGTAGCCTATCACGGCTGACTTTGGAAATCTAGCCATGATAGGCTACGTAAATCATTACGTAGCCTATCACGTGTGTGTGTGTGTGTTTTTACATTCACTTTGTAATGGCGGCGGCAGCAGCCGGTCGGAAGCCGGCCGCCGCCTCTGCCCCCGCCGAAATGCTGCCGAAACGCCGCTGGTACCCGCCGCCGAGAGGGACATTCGAAGGAGGTAAGTCCTATCCCGGGGAGGTGGCGGGGGGATGGCGGAGAATTTCACCGCTAATTTTGGGAGGCCGAATGCGTTGGCATTCGGCCTCCCCAAGATTCGTGGAGAAATTCTCCGCCGTCCTTAGCCCCAGAGCAGTTCTGATTCTGAGGAGGAACAGCAATCTGTGGGAGAGGAGCTCGCTCATCTCTCACAAGCACAGCAGCTGGCAGAGATTCCTCCTGCTGGCATTCCTGGGAGAGATAGTGACCCTGGCAGTGAGAGCACTAGAGGGGGGCTTGCTGGATGCTCGGCACAGACGCAGGGAGCAACGACAGATGGAGGGCGCGGAAAGGAGGTGTACTGCTTGTTTGGCGTGCAAACAACGGTCGCGTCCCAAGGACCCAAGGGAAAGAGGGAGGATCTCTCCCTAGCCCATATGTTCAGGGTCTTCCCGTGGTTCCCCTTCAAATGGGGACCAACTGCCTTACCTGGAGCTTAGGCTACTCTGCTATCTTTCCCCAGTGCTGTTCCTTGCTTAGTCGCTAGTGATTAGTATCTGAAAGAGTCATAAAGTAATAAAGGAATAAAGTCTCAGAAAGAATTCCTTGTCGTCTGTGTCCTGAGTTGGCTATCGGTGGGGACTGCAAGTTGCAGCTAGGGCACTCCTGACATTCCCCCTTAAGGAACCTAAGGTGGCGTACGTAGTCCTCCTCCTCCTCTCCATTTTATCCTCACAACAACAACCCTGTGAGGTGGGTTGGGCTGAGAGTCTGTGACTGGCCCAAGTCACCCAGTGAGCTTCCATGGCCGAATGGGGACTAGAACCCGGGTCTCCCAACTCCCAGTCCAACACTCTCGCCACTACACCACACTGGCTCTCTTTAAGACAGAAGTTTATACATCCCCCACCCCATCCCTAGCCCACTGATACATTTCTGAACTTCCTCCAAGCTCTCCTCCAAGCAAACCATAGGGGAGTGAGAGGATCCAGTTCTTCCTCAAAATACAATAGTTATAGCTGTTAGTTGATTTCTCCATTGAAGTGAATGAGGAGATACCAGATGCTTCAGAAAACCATAACAATCTAATATTTGTAATTCTATATCAGCTGGACCCCTCAGACTGCTATGTGTTTAGGGAAGGACAAATCTGTTACTTTTTGTTTCTCACAGTTTCTCATTATTCCAATCATAAATTGACTAACTGACATCCATGGACCTGTGGGGAAGAAGGAGCAAGGGAGACAGGAGCAGGCAAAGAAAATAGCGGGGCCTGCTCCAGTTGGACTGCCCCTCCTTTGGGAGATGAGAGGGGGGAGCAGGGCCATCCCACCAGCCTTGCTTGCAGTCTAGATATTTTTTCCTTTTCCCTCCCCATCGCCTTTTCCTTGTGTGTCGTGTCTTTTTTAGATTGTAAACCTGATGGCAGGGACTGTCTTCTTTGTTCATTGATTCTAAGCTGCTCCAGGAGCCTTTTTTGGCTGAGGAGCAGGATAAAAATACTATTAAATAAATAAATTAACAAATTAAATTAAATTTGTCTTGAAATTTGAGAATTTCTCCAGTCTTAACTTCAGTTGTCTCAAACTCTGAGACTCGTTTTAAATAAAAAAGAATTTAGCATTAAAATGCATATGTGGGTTTTTTTAAAAAAATGTTTTTCCTAATAAATACATTGTTGCCTAACAGAAACATTTTGGCAAGTAAATTTCCTAATATAATGCAGTTTTGAATGTTTGTTTCCCTAATATACCCTTTTCTCTCTCTCTCTTTTTTAAACTGGAGAACTTGTTTACAACAGTCTGAGAAGTGCGAATTTCAAAGGATAGTGGTTCAAAAGTGTGAAATGAATGGGTTTCTCCCCCATCCCTATGTGTGTATCAGAATTACCTAGTCACTAAATTTTACAATTCTCTGAATGTTGCAGCACAATTCACAACACCGTACTCATATAAAAACATGCTCATTTTTAGGCGAAGGGGGGTTCATGCAGATTCTGAGAGAAATCTGTGGATGTAAATATGTATTCAAATGCATACTGAAATGCAATATGTTTGTGCAGATTTTTTTTAAAAATGAATTAATGCGAAAATGGACTTATGGGGAAATACGTGTGAAAGCGACCCCTCCCTCATTAAGTCCAGTAGACATTACTGATTGCAACTTTTCGATTAAAGTATGATTTCAACCCTCCCAGAAGAACTTTCGGAGCCGTGGGCTACATTACCATTTCATATTTTAAGGGAGCAGTCCTATGGCCACTAGACAAGGGCTAGACAGCCATTGGATTGGTCGCTTCCCGGAAAACTGCCTCCCTGCCCCGTCCCCTGCTGCCCCGTAGGCAGTGCAGATTGCCCCAGGTGTTGCACTCATAAGACCACCACACAGCGGGGTAAGGGGGCATTCCTGGGGGCAAGGAGGGGCGGGGAGTTTGGAAGTGCCCGTAAGACACTTCCTGTGTGTCATCCAGCCTCCCCACCCCGCGCTCCAAGGTCCTATGGCTAGATAGCCAAAATTGGCTGTCTAGCCACAATTGTAGGGCAGCTAGAGCATGGAGGAGATGTGGTCCTCCGTGCTCCTCCTACCCTGCATTGGAGAGGCAGTCACCTCCAGGTTCGGAGGTAGCTGTCTATCCCCATAGGCTTGCTCCCTAAATAGCTTATAGGTGGGTGGCATGACTGCCCTGGATTTTATAATATTGGGAGGGTGGTGAGGGACAATTTCCCTCTATAGATCCCCCAAAGTTTCAGATGGTTGCAACACCCAAAAGTACTTGGGTCAAAGCATTGGTCTGTCTTGAAACTGTATTATACACATGTCCTGAGTCTAAAACAAAGGTCTACATACAATGGTGAGTGCGTGCGCGTGAGTGTGCACTCACACACAGAGATATCTATCTATCTATCTATCTATCTATCTATCTATCATCTATCTATCAAGTGTCTGTCTGTCTGTCTGTCTGTCTGTCTGTCTATAGGCTGCTTTTAAGTGTAAAACACTCTCAAGATGGCAAACAGGCTAGAAAACAATACAATCATATTCAAATAGACAATAAATAAATATACAGTGAAATACAATAAATAGAAAAGTTAAATTAAAAGTTGCACACTGTTTTAACTGTTTTATTATTTTAGATTTTTTAAATTGGTATTAGCTTGTTTATTCGTTTAATATATTTTTAGCTGTTTAAACAGTATAAAACAATAAAGAAAGTAATTAGTAATAAAAAAACTTGATTTTATCTGTATGCTGCCCTGAGATCTTAATGATATAGGGTGGGATACAATGTTTTATATGTATGTATGTATATAAAAATAAATAACAGCAATAAAACCTGCATTATGGGAATGCTGGTGAAAATAAGTAGGCCTTTTAAAGATCTGACAAAAAGGGGCCTAATAAACCCTTGATGGAAACTGGTTTCAGAGGTGTGGGGCCACCACTGAAGAAGCCCTCTCCCTTGTACTCACCTGTCTAACTGCCCTTGGCGGTAGGCAAGTGAGAAGGGTCTCCACTGATGACCTCAAAGTGTGAGCAAGCTGGTAGAGGAGGAGGAGGCCCTTCAGATAACATGGGCCCAAACCATGTAAGCCTTTAGATGTTAAAACCAGCACTTTAAATTGGGCTCAGAAACATACTGGCAACCAATGCAGCTGGCACAGTGTTGATGTCACATGATCAAACAGTATCCAGGAGGCTGCATTCTGCACCAGCCGAAGTTACCTCTCCAGTATAAACACCTGAGGTTGCTTCCACCCCTGGCCACTATCTTTCCAAGGAAGGGCATGGAAATAACAGCAGAATTATCATCACTGTCCATTGATCACTGCACCTGCCATTTTGCAAAAAAGAAAAAGAAAAAGAGGTGCCCGTAGGTATGCGCACATTTGCTCTTGTGCACAACAGCACTGAGGATGGCTGCTGCACACAAGGTTACAGGTGTAAATGGTCCATTTACGCCAGTGACTTTGTGCATATCGGCCATTCACAGAACCATTGTGAATAAGAGCAAATGCATGCATTTCTGCAGGTGCCATATTTTTGCAAAATGGCAGCTGCAGAGATCACTGGATGGGCCCAGGGTGAGTGTGGGTGGCTCAGTGAGCAGGGTGGGTGTGTCAGGCATGAGTCCAGGGGCATGCAAGCAGGGCCAGGGATTTGGTGGTTGCCCGGAGAACATGGATGGGGGGGGGCACCTGTCCATCCCTAAATAGGACTTCTTTGACCCTGGATATGGGCCAGGGTGAGTAGCATGCAATCCCTATGTGCTTATTTTTATATTTACAGTGCATTCAGGTATAGTCTCATTGCTAAAAGTTTGAACGATGTCTAAAGGAATGGTACAATGGTGTGTATTCTAAGCAACACATGTAAAAATCTGGGTTGCTTGGGTTAGGCCAGGCTCATCTTCCATTGGTGGTCTTCTTGCTGGGACAGAATTTGTTGTTCTTATTCATGTGGCTGATGAATGGGGCCAGAGTGCTCTTTTCCCTTGCTTCTGCAGTTCCGGGGTCAGAGGCTGTTAGGGTAATACATTCTTCCCAAGATGTTACACATCCGAGAGGGCATGGCGGGGAGGTGAGGGGAATGCAGTGGTCTCCTATTTTGTATCTGCCCTGCTTTACAAAACTTTTTTGTGATATCATGAGGTAGCCAAATCTGATTGGCTCCATGGTATTCCTAGGAAGCCTATGGAGAGTGAAGAAATTGTTCGGAGCCCACACTTTGATTCAGCTTCATGATGACATGATATTGTCACATCATCTACATGTTCCCTGATTGGCTGGGAAGTCTGTTGAAAAACCCATTAAAAAAATGACTCCAAAGCTGCAGATTGGAGAAGGGGACAGGTGCAAAAAGGCAGTGAACAGTGTGCAAAATGGATGGTCAGCAGAAGGCTCTTCAAACTTTATGTTCAGAATATTCTTCTCCCTGAAATGGTTTGTGGCTGGAAATTTGGCACAAGTCCCATGTTTCCATAAGAATTTAGTATGACTGAAATAGAATTTGGGGGTGGGGGGAGGGGGACATAGGAGTGGTAGTAGGGATGGACGAAAGTCCCTTACCTGTCCTCGAACAATGTTCGCGGTGGGGGGGAGGCACTTCGCTGCTCCCCCTGCGAAGTTCAGGCCGGGGGGGAGGCTTCCCGCCTCGCCCCGGCCGCGAACGCGAAAGTTTTTTTTTTAAAAAAAAAAACGCCCCCTGATAGGCTACGTGACGATTAACGTAGCCTATCACGGCTAGATCTGCAAAGTCAGCCACGATAGGCTGCGTCAATCGTCACGTAGCCTATAACGGGTGACTTTAAAAAAAAAAAAAGCGCGTACGCTAATGGCGGCCCCCATAGGGAGCTGCCATTCGTGTTCCTTATTTGGTCGCTGTAGTCTACGTAAATCTTTACGTAGACTACAGCGACCAAATAAGGAATGGGAATGGCAGCTCCCTATGGGGGCCGCCATTATCCGTATGCGCTTTTTTTTTTTTTTTAAGTCACCCGTCATAGGCTACGTGACGATTGACGTAGCCTATCATGGCTGACTTTGCAAATCTAGCCGTGATAGGCTACGTTAATCGTCACGTAGCCTATCAGGGGGCGTTTTTTTTCTTTTATTGCAATGGCGGCGGCGGCAACCGGTCAAAAGACCGGCTGCCGCTCCCGCCCCGCTCGAACACCCGCCGAACACTCCGGACCCGCCGCCGGGAGGGACAGTCGGCGAAGGTAAGTCCCGTCCCGGGCGGGTGCGGGGGGAGAGGGGTTCGGAGGATTTCTCCCCAAAACTTGTTTGGGGGGCCGAACACGTTGGCGCTCGGCCCCCCGACGTTTCGGGGAGAAATTCTCCACCATCCCTAAGTGGTAGAGCACATCCCTTGCAGGACAGTGGGCCCAATTTCAACCCCTGCAGTCTTCAAGCAGAACTGGAAAAGACCCCCATCTGAAATCCTGGAGGGCTGCTGCTGCCAATCATTGTTGAAAATACCAACTTAAATGGGCCAATCATCTTACTTGGTATAAGGCAGCCCATCCCGTGATCTCTGTGGCTGCCATTTTACAAAAAAAAAAGAAAGAAAAAAAGACAGCCGTAGATATGTGCACATTTCCTCTCATGCACAATGGTACTGTGAATGGCCAATACGCGCAAACTTAAAGTTTGTCATATGGCATAGGGATGTGTTCATGGGAAAATAATAATTAAAAAAATCACAGTTCTGAGTAGGTAAGTTAAAGCCCTCAGGTGTGTCTAAAGTTGCTCCTTTAATGACAGCTCCTTTAAGGACATAATCTTTTTAGCCGTCTTAATCTACATAAATATTTATGTAGACTATGACAGCGAAAATAAAGGGGAATGCAAATAGCATAGCGGGCGCTATTTGCGTCCCTTTTTCATTCACTGTTTTAGCCTACGTAAATCTTTACGTATACTAAAACGGCGAATCAAAAGGGGACGCAGATAGTGCCCGCTACGCTATTTGCGTTCCCCTTTATTTTCGCTGTCATAGTCTACGTAAATATTTATGTAGACTAAGACGGTAAAAAGAAGGAACACAAATGGCGGCGGCTGTAGCGCATATTTGTGTATGCGTTTTTTTTTTTAACCCACCCAACCATGATAGGCTACGTAAAGATTTACATAGCCTATCACGTCTTTTTTTTCTTTTTTTTTAAACCTAGCCATGATAGGCTACGTAAATCTTTACATAGCCTATCACGTCTTTTTTTCTTTTCTTTTTACACACAAGCCTGGAAATGGCGGCAGTGGCAGCTGGTCGGAAGACCGGCCGCCACCACTGGAGCCGCCGGAGCCGCCGCCAGAGCTGCCGCCGCCTGGATGATCCACCCCAGGTGAGTCTCGTCCCGAGGGGGATCCATGGGGGGGCAAGGGGGTGGCAGGCCGTTCCGCCATGGAGTTTGGGGGGCCGAATGCACTGGCATTCGGCCTCACCGAGATCTGTGGCGGAATTCTCTGACATCCCTACTTACAACAACCCTTTAAAGCAGGTGAACATTATGATCTCCGTTATTATACTGAAGCTGAGGTAGAGAGAATAGTGAATTGTGTAAGGCTAGAGATGATCTTCACCGGGAAATCCAGCCCTTCTAGAGCTCACTGAATTTTGGGCAGGCCCGACTTAGTTTGCATTTGCAAGCTGAGCTGTAGGTTTTCCCTGAAATCTGGGAACTCCACTCCTCTTTCTAAAAAAGAAATAGATATGTATTCAAATTGTGGCTGAAACTTGCACAAATTATGCAAATTGCAGGTGAAATTTGTGCAAATGTCTATTTCTGCAAAATTTAAACAAACAAATAAAAACAGAAAATCCACTGGCTGCCCTGACTCACTGCAAGCTGAGTTGGGCCAGCTAGCAGAAGACAAACTGAAATAAAGGGTGGGGGGTGAGACAATGAAAGCTTGCTGAGCTTCACCCCCCACCAACTGGAATTCTCCAATATCCATATGTAAGGCTATCTAGAAAGCTCATTGCAAATGTGAGATCTTCTCTTGACGCACAGAGTCATAGAATAATAGAATAGTGGGGTTGGAAGGGGCCTCTAAGACCATCAAAACCACCTCACATCTAATTTCTACCTCACAGCTCTCCTCACCTCTCTACCTCACCTCTCTCCATCTAGGGATGGTGGAGAATTTCTCCACGAATCTCATGGAGGCTGAAATTGGTGGTGAAATTCTCCACCGGCCCCCCGCCCCCCCCGGGATGGGACTTACCTCGTGCGAATGTCCCTCTCGGCGGTGGGTCCCAGTGGCATTTCGGCGGCGTTTCAGCAGCGGCGGGGACGGCGGCCGGTCTTGTGACCAGCTGCTGCCGCCACCATGGCAAAATAAAAAAGGAAAGTAAAAAAAAAAACCACACCCGTGATAGGCTATGTAACGATTTACGTAGCCTATCACGGCTAGATTTCCAAAGTCAGCCGTGATAGGCTACGTAAATTGTCACGTAGCCTATCACGGGTGACTTTGAAAAAAAAAAAAGCGCGTACGCAAATGGCGGCACCCATGGGGCACCACCATTTGCGTTCCTTAGTTTGGCACGTCTAGTCTATGTAAAGATTTACGCAGACTACGGCGAAAATAAGGGCAACACAAATAGCATTCCCTTATTTTCGCCATAGTCTACGTAAATCTTTACGTAGACTAGACGTGCCAAACTAAGGAACGCAAATGGTGGGGCCCTATGGGTGCCGCCATTTGTGTACGCGCTTTTTTTTTTTCAAAGTCACCCGTGATAGGTTACGTGACAATTTATGTAGCCTATCACGGCTGACTTTGGAAATCTAGCCGTGATAGGCTACGCAAATCATTACGTAGCCTATCATGGGGGTGTTGTTGTTTTTTACTTTACTTTTTTTTTCGTGGCCGGGGAGACGCGGGGCTTCTCCCCGGCCTGAATTTCGGCGGCGAGGGATGGGGCACCTCCCCCCCAGCTTGAATTTCGGCTGGGCGAGGAGGGGCACCTCCCCCCCTCGCCTGAACTTCGGGGGGAGAACCGAAGCGCCTCCCCCTCACCGCAAAGCAAGCTGTGGGACAAGGTAAGTCCCTTTCATCCATCCCTATCTCCATCTCTCCAATTTCTACCTCACATCTCTCCATTCACCAGTTCAGCACTCCCTGTGTGCTAAGATCCTGACCCAGTGGATTAGGGAAGCTTCTCTTTCAACCTCAAATGTATGTGTGTTTCTATGGATAATTCATAGAATAACAGAATCATAGAATAGTAGGGTTGGAAGGGGCCTATAAGACCATCGAGTCCAACCCCCTGCTCAATGCAGGAATCCAAGTCAAAGCATCCCTGACAGATGGCTGTCCAGCTTCATCATGAATGTGTCCAGTGTGGGAGAGCCCACCACCTCCCTAGGTAATTGGTTCTATTATCGTATTGCTCTAACAGTCAGGAAGTTGTTCCTGATGTTCAGCTGGAATCTGGCTTCCAACTTGAGCCCATTATTCCATGTCCTGCATTCTGGGATGATCAAGAAGAGATCCTGGAAATGCACATCCTCCTCCAGGTGTTTTACCACATGAATGGGGGTCAGATTGAGCTCACAACTAGCTGTGCATCCACATTGAGTTTGCACCAGAGATAGAGGAAAAATCAATTTGGCTTGCATTTTAACACAAATTTAACAAATGCCGTTTCCAACCAATATGAAAACTGAAATGCAGCTGTCCTTTGATATTTACACATCTTCAGAGTTTGCAATGCAGCAAGATATGCATACAAAAATGTGTATGTTACAACCAACACATATGAATTTTTATGCAAAGGTTTTTAAAGTGTAAACTGATGTTAAAATGTTACAAGACAACTTTAAAATGAGAAAAAAATGAGCAACTGAGAGAAACCAAAATTGACAGATGTGTCTATCCCTAATTTGCACCTCTAGTTAATCATCACTTTATAGAATCTCACACAAGGAAGCTGCTTCTGTTGGAGGAAGCTGTGTAGGGACATCCCTTGCAAAAATGAGGAAATGGTGTTTACCATGAGTTTACTGAGCACTGCTTGACTTTTCTATTTTTTTTCTTTCTTTTTTTTTTTTAAATGATCCTGTGCAGTTGCTGGGTCTAAGATGTCATCTGTTATGCCTAACCGGTTCATAGAAAAACCTTGACTTGTACACAAAGGCAATTTTCACAAACCAGTGGAACTGAGAGATAGTACCATGATATATAATATATATGTAAGCAGTTTCCATTATAAAATATAGATGAGTCCTTTTGGCAGGCTGATTTTAGTCCTGCTTCTGAACTTAGACTGGTCTGTGTTGTGAGTGTGTGAGTTTAGATATACTGAAGTAACCGAGAGCCATGATTGTGCACACAATTGCAGCTTGGTAAGGGGATGGATGACTGTGCAGCACTTCTCGGGCAGTCGCTGAGCTGTCCTTTAGCTCCCGCAGCACAGCTCACGTGGGCAGGCAGTGACAGTAGCTCGGTGATCGCCTGAAGGGACTGGACGGAGGTGAGTCCGTCCATCCCTAATTGTGCTTAATGTTGATTCTCTTGTCTTGTATCCCCTCTCCACCAATGGTCCACCTGCACCCTCCATGTTTAAAACAGAACAACTAATTTTGACGTTGAATGGGTTCAGAGGGTCCTTGCAGCTTATCCTGTCCATGTTGTGCCTCATATAGCAGGCTGTAGGATACGTCTATCTAAAGACCAATTCACGATTCACCTGGTTCTCCAGCAACCTATTTTAGAAAGTGGATCTCTCTAAGTCTTCTTTCCAGATGCCAAGAATTTTAGAAGTATTATTTAGAGATTGTGTAAGTCACCATGAGCACTATGGAAATGTGTCACATGAACAAATGCACACTAAAAGAACAGAACATAGCTCCCGCCACTACCACATTGTCATGATTCCTAATCCTACATGCTATGAGAAATGTAAGGTAGTTGCTCCTAAATGGCAACCCTGTGCTGAATTCTCCTTGCTCCTCTGTAGCATGTAATACATTTTACCTTCTGCCCAAATGGAATTATGTTGTGTGTTTCCCCATTCCTGATCCCCATCCTTGGTTGGTGCATGCAAGAGACTGCTCCACATAACACCAGAACCTGGGTTAAGTTGAACTCCACATTTACCAAAGGGAAGTGGGAGAAATTCTACATAGGGCTGAACGTGAAGTGCTCTTATTTTTTGTTATATTAAAGATCATCATTCTGTGTTGCTCTGTCTTTCTTGCCCACCACCTTTTCCTACTTTCTCAGTTTCACATGGGAGGTTGCTTGAACAGCCCCATTGTCTAGCATCCCACTCTGGAACCCAATTCTGCTCTCTTGGTTGCATTCATCATCCAAATGTTTGTTGAAGTTGCCACGGTAGCCACATGCCTTGCTCACTGAAGAGGCACACTGTTTCCTGGGGTTGGGGGAAAAAATGTTCAGTTTGCATTTTAATGTGAATTTACCTAATTTTGCATTTTCAACCCCCTATGCAAACTGGAACTCAGTTATCTTTTGAAATTCTCACCTCTCTAAATTTTGCAATGGAGGTCTCCAATCAAAATATTCATTCAAAAATCCATGTATTAGGGGAAACAAAGTTCAAAAAGCATTCTATTACGGAAACTGGTTGCCAAAATGTGCATATTAGGCAAAATGCATATAAGATGCATGTATTATGAGTAATGTGCACAGACATGCTTATACATTTACAAGCCAACTTTATATCTATACCTATATCTAATCTCCAAGTTCAGGACAAACAAAATTTAAGACTGGAGAAATTCTCAAAGTTTGAGTTGAACCAAATTTAAGACAAGAAAAACGAGAACTGACAGAAACTGGCATTGAAAGATTCATCCATCCTGATGGTTTTCCAGCATACGCTTTCTGATGTACCCTGAAAAGCTGCTTCATTCTTCATACAGATGGGCAAATCTATCAATTTTCTTTCCACATTCTTTTTTTTTTAAATAAATACATCTCAAATTCTTTCTCTCCTGAATATGAAGTACGAGGTGAATACTGGTAAATTGTTATAAAAAAAAATGAACCGAGCTGAATTTCTCATCCGTTTGCACTGGTCAAATTCAGTAGGAACAGGAGAGGGTTAAGCACTAACATGGTTGAATTCACAGAGATTTAAATGCGGACTAAGCACTCACAGCCTTGATAGATGAATGAGTCTGTTTGAGTTTCTCCCACATTCCTTTAAAACAAACAAACAAAAAAACACACCTCAAATTCTTTTTTCTCCAGATATGGAAAACTTTGCAAATTTGGTAAATTCTGATCAAAAACTAAATTCGCACCCATCTGCAGCACAGTTTACAGAAACGTCTTGTGAAACCATTCATTCTTTAGCATTTCCCCCAATCGTTTGCATCACGGTCTTGTGATATCAAAGTGCACCAGAGACCTCCAGCAGTCCCTTTGCCCCGATGAAGAGAGGGGAGGAAATTGTGAATTCCCCTGTCCTGCAGCCATGCAGCATGTGGGCTGCCTAGCGTTAATCTCGCCAAGCCAATTATACATTTGTGTTCCCCTTGTCATTTTCATTTGTAGACTGAACACATTTTTCCCCCGGAGGATATTGCTTCCATAAAGTGCTGAGTCAGTTCATTTCCAATGTAATTGGATAGAGTGGAATGTTAGATTGCATTCATTTTGCGGTCTCTTTCTGTTTTTAACCTCTGGGTTTTTTGCTTGTCTTTTCTTTATTAATCCTCCGTTCCACTTCCTTTTCAGTTACGGACGACTTTATGCTGCAGACCCCTACCACCACACACTTGCTCCAGCAGCCACCTACGGCGTTGGTACCATGGTAAGTACTGCTTTCTTTCTTTCTTTCTTTCTTTCTTTCTTTCTTTCTTTCCTTCCTCCCCTTTCCATCTCCCAGTTCACCCTGCCCCCCTCCATGCCTCCCCTCCCTTCTTCTCCCTGGTTCTTAGCATGGTTGACATCTTCTCACTTTTCCTTAATTGAATTTGTCTCTTATGCTAACGGCAGCTAAAATGCCACATTAATCCTTCCCAGTAAACTTGATAAATGTCTTAATTTCTTGGCAATGCAGTGCATGTAAGTTATTATATTTTTAATTTTGCAAGTATCACCTAGCTGAGCACTTACCTTAATGGAATAATTAGTCATTTTGATAATTAAATCCATCACAAATGGAATGCATTCACAGTGGCGTCCATTCTTCTTCTTCTTTTCTCCTTTCTGCCTTGAATTTACATAGCCCCAAGGTTCAAGTCACACCAATGCTTGTAACACAAAGAACTGAAAACAAGATTTCCAGGCCTCTGCTGTCAGTCAGCCCAAATCCCAGCTATTTTTCCTTGCTTATTACAGTTATTATTTAAAGTTAATTCTACCAGAGAGAGAGAGAGAGAGAGAATGTGGGGGGTAGGCGGAGACTGACTGGCCTTGGAACCAAGGATCTATCCATCTGGTACATAGGAATGGTGGTTTATGTGAAGCTAAAATGTACCCATCAAAGACCCACAGGAAAATCGTATTCGGCATTGTTGGCTTTTTGCGTTATGAGATAATATCCCTCCAGGGGCCATATATGGAAACACAGTTATCTTGTAATCAAGATAATGAGTGCAATCAAGCAAGAGTTACTCACAAAAAACCCCATGGAAAGCAATAGAATGCAATTTAGCTACGACTAATGATGAGTCCCTTTGATTTAAACCTGACCTAGTCATGTTCAGCTTTTGCTTGATGTGTGCCAGTGGAGGCTGGTGGCTCTGATGGGGCTGTGAATCTGCTCTGGGTTTCAGTCAGAACTCTAAAGGAGCTATCCAAAGTGCTGTCCTCAATTTTGGTGATGGGGTCAGCACCTTGGATAGCTGTTCTGAGTGGTTCTGACTGAAATCCAGAGCAGTTTCATAGCCCCACCTCCATTGAAGCAACCAGCCTCCACTGATGTGTGCCCAAGATTTATAGCAGGTTCTTTCAACCTGGTGTCCTCCAGATGTCTTGGAATACAAGTCTCTGCATTCCTGACTATTGACCATGCTAGCTGGGGCTGATGGAAGTTGAAGTCCAAAACATCTGGAGGGCACCAGGTTCCCTACCTCTGAAAAATGATGCTATTTTCAAATATTTGTAAGGCAGTGGTAGGCAACCTGTGGCCTGCCATATGTTTTGGACTCCAACTCCCACAAGCTCCACCTAACATGGTCAGGGATTATAGTCCAACAACATCTGGAGGACCAGAGGTTACCCGCACCTGCTGTAAGGTTAGTCCAAAATTGCAGTTTCTTTTCTTTTCTTCTTTTCTTTTCTTTTTTTTTTTTGCAGTCTAACATTATTGTTAGATCTGTGACTACAGAAGCAGTAAGCAGGAATACAAGCTGTTGTACATTTAGCCAATTATAGATAATAATGTGCTTATAATGCACAACTATTATATGTGCATATAACATACAAGAATTATATGAGCATACAATGCACAGCAATTGGGTGTGCATATTATGCACATAGGGATGTACGAAAGTCACTTACCTTTTCGAAGGGTGACATTCGCGGTGGGGGTGAGGCTCTCTGTCCCTCCCCACAAAATTCTCTCTGGCTGGCTCTGCTCCACGGAGATTCCACAGAGCTGCCAGCCAGGGCCGCCGGCAGCTGGACATCCGGCCGCTGGGCAGCTTGCAGGGACACAAATGGCAGCAGCCATAGCCGCCACCATTTGCGGCCCTGTATTTTGCCATGATAAGCTATATAAATATTTACATAGCCTATCACGGCAAAAAAAAAAAAAACAGCGGACGCAAATGGTGGCAACTACGGCGGCCACCATTTGCGTTCCCTTTTTTTTTTGCCATTTTAGCCTACGTAAATATTTACGTAGGCTATTACGGCAAAAAAAAGGGGGGAACACAAATGGCGGGCGCCGTAGCCGCCGCCATTTGCGTTCCCTTAGTTAAGCCTTGATAGGCTATGTAAGTGTTTACATAGGCTAAAACGGCAAAAATGCAAATGGCGTCCCTGCATTAGCCATGATAGGCTACGTAAGTATTTACCAAGCTAATTTCCACCACCACCGCCATTTCCAGTAAAAAAAAAAGCAAAAAAAGGGATAGGCTATGTAAAGATTTATGTAGCCTATCACGGCTAGATTTTTAAAAAATACCGTGATAGGCTACGTAAATGTTTATGTAGCCTATCATGGCTGATTTAAAAGACAAAAAAAATGTGCCATTTGCATTCCTTATTTTGACACGTCTTAGTCTACGTAAACATTTACGTAGACTAAGACGGTGAAAATAAGGGGAACGCAAATAGCACAGCGTCTACGTAGACTAAGATGTCTGAAAATAAGGAACACAAATGGTGGCACCCATGGGCGCCGCCATTTGCGTACGTGGGTTTTTTTTTCTTTTAAATCAGCCGTGATAGGCTATGTAAACATTTACGTAGCCTATCACGGCTGACTGCAGGGACGCAAATGGCGGCGGCTACGGCTGCCGCCATTTGAGGACCCAGCCGGCCAGGATTCAGGGGGGAGGGACGGAGCGCCTCTCCCCCGGCCAGAATTTCGGGGGGGAGGGACAGAGCGCCTCCCTCCCGGCCAGAATTTCGTGGGGAGGAACGGAGCGCCTCCCCCCCACCTCGAATCAATTTCGTTAAAAGTTAAGTCACTTTCGTACATCCCTAAATTTGCTTCAGTTCTTTTTGATATCAGGATTTGCCCCGTTCGCACCTCCCAGACCAAATGCAGATACTATTTCCCATGTGATTTGCAGACCAAAAACAATGTGTTCTGCAGCATGCACACCTTTCAAAAATGCTCGTGAAAAAATGCATACATCTGAAAAATGTGCACAAATTCACTGTAATCAATGGGAGAACAATGCATACATTTCAAAGATGCACACAACTGATTAGTACGTTTGGAAAAAAATATGCAAGGAAATATGCACGGATTTTCATGCATAAAGAAAAGAGAAAGCTTGCAATCTGGTATGGACTCAAGTCACAATGAGCTTTGAGATGAAATTTGGACAACTTTGGTGAGCTCATGTTTTGCTGCTTCACACATTCCTCCCACCAATTTGCACTGGCCAGGGAGGAAGGTGGGGGACACATCCCCCCTTTTTTGCTATGCCAGCTCCTGGATGGCATAGCTGAGTGGGCTGAGGATCAGCTCAATTTGGGGGCTTTGGGGGGCTTTGCTTCCAGCAGATCAAAAGCCTCTGGTACCCAGCCCTCACCTCTGAAATGCCCATTTGGGAGACCTTTTGTCAGCTACCACTAGGGATGCTGGAGAAATTTGAGACGGATTAAAATGAGCTCAGATTTCTAAGAATCTGACCTGCGGAATCTACTGCGGAGCGCCCCCACAGGCCATGTGGAGTCCGTGGAATTTTGGATGAGTTTTTTACTTTCCCAAAATTTACACATATAAATCCATAGAAAACTACATACATTTCTGCTGAGGAAAGGTTGAATGGAATGGGGGACAATACACCAAGTATTACGTACTGGGGTAAATTGCCTAAGGAGGTGGTGGGCTCTCCCACACTGGAGGCATTCAAGACAAGGCTGGACAGCCACCTGTCGGGGATGCTCTCACTTGGACTCCTGCATTGAGCAGGGGGTTGGACTCGATGGCCTTGTAGGCCCCTTCCAACCCTACTATTCTATGATTCTATGAAATTGCGTAAATACTTACATAAATACTTACATAAATATTTATGTAATTATTTCCATATTTTTCCACATGATGAAAAAAAAATATGTGCATCCGTCTGTGGGCAGATAACAGAATGAAAGACTCTTGTCAATCCGTGACACACTGACGGAACAGATTTTACACAGTCCATACATCCCTAGCTACCACTGGAGGAAGCACTGCCATTTACAGAGGTTTCCATGGATGGAACAGGGCTATTGAGGTGAACAGAGAATCCGAGCTCCCTCCTACCCCCAGTGAGCTGCCTGTAGGGGTTAAGACTGCATTCTTAATCACTTATTCACTAATTATTTATTTTAAACAATGGAGCTGCTTTTCTGCTAAAAAGTCTTGAAAGAAATATACGTTTTCTTAACATGAAAGAGGTGGGGAATCTGTGAGTCTCCAGATGTTGTTGGACTGCAACTCCCATCATGCCACACCATTAGTTGTGCTGGCCTGCACTGATAGACGTTGCCAACCTCTGACATAAAACATAAAATTAATTTAAAAAACAGCAATTCCTGCATATACAAACAATAACAGAATCATTAAAGCAACAGTCAATCCAGGTAGAATACAGCAGGAACATAAATTGCTTAAAAGCCTTGACAAATAAAGAAGGCCTAGATCCGACATCTGAATGCATGCCCACCGACATTTCACAGATTAGACGAGGAACATGCTTGTATCACCTCTATGATCATATGAAGTATTACTGCCCAGGTTCACATAGGGATGCTGGAGAAATTCAAGAGGGACTAAAACGTGCTCAGATTTCTAAGAATCCGACCTGCGGAATCTGCTGTAGAGCAACCCCCTCAGTCTACGCAGAGTCCGTGGGCTTTCGGATGATTTTTTGTTTTTACTTTCCCGAAATTTATGCAAATCTGTTGGTAGGAAAATATGTAAGTTTCTGCTGAGGAAACGTTGAATGAAATCGGGGACAATATGCTAAATGTAATGTACTGAGTTAAATTATGTAAGTACTTATGTAAGTACTCATGTAAGTATTTGCGGATTTTTCTGCATGACAAATAGGGATGGGCGGATTCCCTACCTTCCGGTCCATGGGGAATCTGCCCAAGGGGGGGGAGGTAATCCGTTCCTCCCCGTGGAATCCTCTTCAGCCAGCTCCGCTTCTTGGCAATTCCGCGGAGCCGCCGGCCAGCCCCGAAGCACCAGCGATACAGCCGCCATGCCATATCACTGGCTGAAGGGGACTGACTGCGGCCGCAACTGGTGTCCAGGATGC